>NC_060122.1:184020551-184330665 GCF_021461395.2 Schistocerca americana
AGCGCGAAGCTAAAGAGTTCCTTCCTCTGTATGGATACCTTTCTTACTGCAAACAACTTCGTTTTCTGGCTCGTAGTACGTGACGTTGCTGTACGATTCTCTGTACTGAGTGAACAATACGCCTATTCTATGAGGCACAACTCACACGGGACCGTTGCGTATTGACGCGTCAGAACCGCGACACGCAGTACCGAAATCTCGCGTTTTTCTTATGGGTGGTCGACGAAAAAATTTCACACCACTTCTCTTGGTATTATACCCATCCTGTAGCTATCGATTCCACATTCACTTATGAGTCAGACGGTCGTAATCAACGTGATCTCCAATATTGTTGAACAATTAACTGCAGTCTCAAAAGGTCAAATTCTGGGACTGCCGCCCGACGTTTCTCCTTCCCACGCAAGGCGTAACACATAGAACCGTCATTCAGATCCAAATTTTCAATGAAAGAACTGTAGCGCTGTCTTTCCAAACATAAAAAAAAACAGATTTTGTTACTCTTACGCAATTTCAGTTGCTGTATTGTAATGCTAACCATCTGCATAACTTTATACACTACTAGCCATTAAAATTTCTGCACCAAGAAGAAATGCAGATGATCAACGGGTATTCATTGGACAAATATATTATACTAGAACTGACATGTGATTACATTTTCACGCAATTTGATTACATAGATCCTGAGAAATCTGTACCCAGACAACCACCTCTGTCCGTCATAACGGCGTTGCTACGCTTGGACATTGAGTCAAACAAAGCTTGGATGGCGTGTGCAGATACAGCTGCCCATGCAGCTTCAACACGATACCACAGTTCATCAAGAGTAGTGACTGGCGTATTGTGACGAGCCAGATGCTTGGCCACCATTGACCAGACGCTTCCGGTTGGTGAGAGATCTGGAGAAAGTGTTAGCCAGGGCAGCAGTCGAACATTTTCTGTATCCAGAAAGGCCCGTACAGGACCTCCAACATGCTGTCGTGCATTATCCTGCTGAAATGTAGGGTCTCGCAGGGATCGAATGAAGTGTAGAGCCACGGGTCGTAACACAACTGAAATGTAACGTACACTGTTCAAAGTGCCGTCAACGCGAACATGAGGTGACCGAGATGTGTAACCAATGGCACCCCATACCATCACGCCGGGTGATACGCCCGTATGGCGATGACGAATACATGCTTCCAATGTGCATTCACCGCGATGTCGCCAAATACGGATGCGACCAGCATGGTCTTGTAAACAGAACCTGGATTCATCCGAAATCATTTGCATATCACAGCATCTTCTGCTTGTCGGTTAAATTTCGCGTCTGTAGCACGTCATATTCGTGGTGTAGCAATTTTAATGGCCAGTAGTGTAGTTTGCACTTAGCGATAGAGAGAATATGAAAATCCTATGTGATGTATTTGAAGGCGTTGCAGGTTGCATAAAACTCAGCGTTAGGCGGAGCTGAATCACCATGTGTATTCACAAAGTGAAACTATTGATAAATGTCATATATTAATCTTGTTGAGTATTAGCGTATTTGAAAGATAAAAGAGCTTTTTGTTAGGAATAAAGCCTACTTTTAATGTCGGAATGACCTTTATGATGAACAGGAGTGTTCAGTAGTGGACATATGAGTGTTATTTTATGACAGTTCAGTAACTCGCCACAACACGCATCCTTTCAAAACGGTGCTTGCAAATAACGAATGGAGGAAGCCTTGAACGCTACATTAAGAAATATCGGAGGTATCATAGAGGATAATATTAATGACAGAAGTTGACGCCACGCTGCCGGATCCTCTTTTAACGAGATATGGTCGGTATTAAAGCACATCGCTCTGAAAGCGTGTTTCGAGCATTAAGGGGGAGGTTTTTAAATCGCCGTCGATAAAAAAAAAAAAGGAAACAGGACCGTTTTTTAGCCGATAAAGCCAATAGCGCTTACGATGAAATTTGCATCGATTAGCATCAGAACGACGCCCCGACGGTAAAAGCCGCATTCCTGTGGTCTTTTCGCCTTTCGTTCGCTGCTGTCATTACCGGAACGCGTTTGGGAGACTCTTGCTGGAAAACCTGCAGTGTTGCGGTAGTTGACACCGTAATTCAATCGTCGGAATTTACCTAGTTTCAATGTGCACTTCTCTGGCGAACTGATATCGTATCACTGCCTTTTACTGAACATCGTGGAAGGAAGAGTGGTTCAAGATGTGACGCAAGAAACGACAGGCGTGGGTTGAGCCAGCGGTCATGTTAACCACATATCGCTTAACCCGTAACTACACTCGCTATTTAGAGTGACTTAAGCAAGTTCGTAGGATGATTCTCAACCCCCCCCCCCCCCTCGCCCCAGAAAAAATTACCTTGTGCAAATTTATGTTTCTCTAACTATTGTCAAAGAACGAATGAACGATTTCTATTTATGAGAATATCTTGTTTTTTAGAGGACACGTGATCTCACCAACCATTAAGGTCCTTATAATAATATCTCAATAACTTCCTCCTCATCGCGGAGTGAATCCTTCACTGGGCCAAACAGACGGATTTAGGAAGCTGCGAGCTCTGGGCGGTAGGGTGATTGAGAAAGAACAGTGTAATGAAGTTGTATGACACCCTCTCAGGCGCGCAGACGTGTGAGGTCTTGCGTTGTCGAGGAGAAGGAGAAAGTCGTTTGTATTTTTGTGGGGGCGAACACGCTGAAGTAATTTCTTCAGATTCCTGTGAACAGCACAATACATGTCAGTGCTTATCGGTGCACCGTGCGGAAAGACATCAGACAGTATATCCCCTTCAGTGTCCCAGAAGTACGTCGCCATGACTTTGCTGGCTGACGTTGCTCAGTGAAATTTTAGTTCGAGGAGAGGTGGTGTGGCGCCTCTGGAAGGATTGCCGTTTTGTTTCGGGTTCAAAGTGATGAACACATGTTTCATCGCTTGTGAATATTTTCGACAAAACATAGACATGACCAGTCCCGTAACGTGCAAGCATAGCCGGTCCCTCATTGCTCTTCAAGGTCTTCTGTTAGGCAGCGAGAAACCCAACCAGCACACACCTCCGAGTATCCCGACTGTCGAGCGAGTTTGTCACTACTACTAACAGAGATATTCAATTGACAGTGATGAGTTTGATTATGATTCGTTGATCATCTAGAGTAAGAGTGTCCGTACGTTTCAACATTGCAGGAGTCACAGCTGTGAGCGGCCGGCCGACACGATGGAGATAGGACAGTTTTTTTAGCCCTCGTTGCGATGATGATTAACGCCTCGCCCAACGACTCACCGTGCTTTTGTTCATCGCTAGGTCTCCGTAGATATTCTTCAAACGTGTGTGAATATGCGCGATGCCCTGGTTTTTGCCAAAGGAAACTCAGTGACACCTCCTATACAGATTTCATTTTGGTGGCTAAGTATAGAACTGCCAGCTATCGTAACTTCGTGACACTATAAGAGCTCATACGATAATATTCCACAATGTCTCTCAACAAATTCCGCATTCTGTCAACCAAAATTGGCCGATAAAAAGATATTTTCTGTTACTAACTGAACGGCCGTCCTATTTCTTGGGGGATTAGGAGCTGTTAATCAACACGATAAGCACTTCGTCTACTGGGTTCATTCTCTTTATGGAGTGCAGTACAGCCTCTGTCTTTGAATACAACAGACGCAACGCTCAGGCCACTGTTCTCAACCTATTCATACATATTTTCCAAATCATTCCTTCAAACCGTGTTCAAGCCCATAATGCATATATATAAGTGTCTCACAGCCCTAGCTGAAATCACCTGCCTACACAGCCGTTCGTGGGAACTCGGAACTGACTCTTCCGACCTTCTTCTGACCCATTGAAACAAACTTCTCGCAGAATGCGGGTACAGCATTTTGGGATGAGTGAGTGAATGTGACAGGCCATGGCGTCCAGATTAACCCGCCGAAAGGCGCGCCTACTGTTGTCACTCGAGCAACCTACAACATGGTCATTTGTCAGTGAAAACAAACTTGTCTTAAACAAACTATTATGTTTATTGAAGAAAGCAGTTTATATTCACATTTATAACGAAAGCATTTGCTGTTTCAGTTCCTTAAGTAACAATTTATCCAGTTTTTATGACGATTTCTTTGCGAATTAATTCTGGCAATGTTTAGAAAAATGAAAAAGTCGCGAATGGCCATCTCCCTGTAATTCTTGAAATGGAATACCAGACACATATTTTATCTACAATGTCAACTCCACCATTTATCATGTCGTACTCAATTATGATTTCAGGTTTGTGTGTTTCTTCATCCACTGCCACCATGTCATGCGCAGCAGACAAAAGTATGATAGCACAGGTTTTACAAGGAACGTATGAAACTTAGGTCTTATCCTACTGAAATCCGAACATTGCACTTCCAATTTCTTCGTCTGTTCTTCGTCAGTGTACCTATGTAAGTGATAAGTCTTCTGCAGCAAGTATTCAGAAAGGAGGTAGCTTGTGTAGCAACTGCCAGTTGTAAGGTTCCTGTTAGAATGTTTCATAGCCATCACATACCTTTTCACTACATCGTCAGGAGCATTAGATACCCAATATTGTCCTTTGGTTGTATGCCGCAATAAACCTCCAGATTACTGCAATAAAATGTTTTTACATCACACAGAGGAAACATTTTCTCATATTTAGCTGGTTTGCTGTGTATGTACTTAATCGATCTACAGCAGTCTCTGTAGGGGTGAAGCATTTCATCTTTCGTGGTGAATTCACCAGGCTGTAAGAACATTGATAGTTAGCAGCAAAAGGATCCAATAGTGTACGAATTGCAACCAAGTTACCAGTTTTTCTGCTGTCATTCTTCGCTTCCATATCAACAAACTGCATACAGCTTAGAAAAAACAGAAATCAATTGTTGCCCATTGCAGTCCTAAGCAGTAGCATTCCTGTTCCGTCTGCTGCCCAGAATTCCAGCACATTGTAATATGGAATTTTCTTCTTCTTCTTCTCCGTCTTCCAAAAAAATACCGAACATAGCTACTATTTCTTCACTTTATTACCTCTTTTTCGCGAGAGTTGATGTGTGTCTTGCTGTTTATTTATATAGGTATTTGTATAGTTTACGATTTCATCAATAAAGTCAAGGTCAGTTACTTTAAAGAAAACACTAATTTCATTAGTTATCCCATCACCTTCCTCCTCGGATCTGGTGGAATTTGCACAGTTATTTTTCTGTTGGTTTTTGATGTTTTAGCAAACTCGCACTTACACAAACGTCAAACTTTGTCTTTTCAATAAAGAACCCTCGTTCATCTGCTGTCTCTTCGGGATCATCACCATCCTCATCTTCAAGTTCAGATTCACTGTCATGATCCTTTTCAATGTTTTCATTACTCACATTTACTTTACTTTCTGAAAAGTCTGGATGGACTATATCATCACCTTCTTCGAGCAGTTCGTGAATTTCTTCATCTGATACAGCATTTGAATTGGAATAAAACATCAAAGAAATGAAATGAATAAATACATTCAGATGTCGGTGAAACCAAAGTAACGTTTAATGTGCATCTATATAAACTAAAAGAAAAAACAACGAGCAAGTATAGTTCCCTTCTCAGTACACTTTCCTCTGGACACTGACTGCTGGAGCAAAGCTTGCAACTGTCCCACCAGCACAGGGGCGTTGTACTTTTTACACCATTCGACACCTCATTGCTTATAATTCACAAAACAAACCGAGAAAGCCAACCAAATGAACTGAAGCCACTTTAACATTGTCGAGGAAACATTAACAATAGAATACAAGGCAGCAATAGCGCAAAAGCTCAACATTAAGGCATCGATTAGGCCTAAAAACTGCTATTGTTGTACTTTTTACAACAGTGCCCCCGATCGAGGGTGAAACCTGTTAACAATTACAAAGAGCTTTACTTATTATGTCACGTGGCATAAAGAGAAGAGACAGCCCTTCTCGCTGATCCTGACTTAGGCCGATGAAGAGGTAGTGGCTTCTACCTGGTGCTAGTGAGCTGTCACCTATCATTACTACGGCTGCCAACCCCTATGGCCCCTGACACTGACGTAAGTAGTGCGCTGGACGGAGTGACCGAACGGTTCTAGGCGCCACAGTCTGCAACCGCGCGACCACTGCGGTCGCAGGTTCGAATCCTGCTTCGGGCATGGCTGTGTGATGTCCTTAGGTTAGTTAGGTTTCAGTAGTTCTAGGTTCTAGGGGACTGGTGACCACAAAGTTAAGTCCCATAGAGCACAAAGCCTTTTTTTTGGGTGGGGGGGTGGGGGGAGACGGCCCTTTGGCTCCGCACGCGACTGTGGTGGCGGCGTCATGTGCGGCTGGGCGCTACTTCCTCCGGCATCGTGCAGGATCGGTGACCTCTCGCCGCGCTCGCTTCACTGTGACGGAACGAGAAGGTGGTAGCGCACGGGAGACAATCTGCTGCCCCCAGGCAGTGATCAGTTGGTGGATAGAGTCGTGGCACCATGTCTCGCTAGGAACTCAGTGTCAGAGTCGGCAGGCGCAGACGGCAGAGCGGTAGGTCTGAGATACCAGGTCCTGTGGCAGACTTTGTGAAGGTGGCAGGCGTAGTCCGGTCTCTATCCCTGGGCGGTAGCTGGCGGGGCCCGGTTGTCTTGCTGTCGGTAACGCTCTAGCGTCGTGGTGGTACCGCTGGCTTCTGCCTTGAAATCCAGACTTAATTACATGCCTCAGTACCCATTTGTTTCTCAAAAGGTGGCAACTTGTCACGTTGCTAAAATAAGAGGCTTTCCTGGTGTGGTGGCACTACCCTACTTGGTACACAGTTAAGGGCTGTGCTCGTCGTTTACCGAAAAGCTCTACTATTCTCGCCGCGCCATCCACTGGCAATCGTGGTATTGTAAGTCACATGTCTTCACACTTACGGCTACTGGCCTGCCGCTGTTACACAGCGTTCTATAGCTCTTCCATCTTACTTGTTCTTATTTTTGCGAAAGACCACTACATTTCGGAACAATGATTGTATTGCGGTGCTACACAGCAGCATCAACAGAGGTGGTAAGCTAGTGAATTGTTTACCCATCTACCTGGTGCCTCCAATTCACCCTCCTGATTACCAGGCTCTTCATCGACTTGATTTAGATTCAACATACATCTTGCAAAGATGTAGCTGAGAAGATATCACTTACTATTAATTCTGCATTGGCAGACCCATTGCAATTCTTTATTTACGGCCTCCTTACTTAAGAACTTCAGATGTGTCAGGTGGTTCTAGTAATGAGTTTCCCTAACCTGACACCATTTTCTTTGTGAATGGGAGGACGTCTCACCATCCCAAAATTTAATATACAATTCGACTTCAGGCAAAGCTGACGGGATGGTGCCATTTAGCTACTGATGTCTGACTCCTCCCTCTTAGTCTGACGCCATCTCCGGTGACTGCTTCCATCCTGTAGGCCTTAGCGGCATTTGTTATGGTATCCCATGTATCTATAATTTTACTGGCGGTTACCAGATCTATGTCAGTATCAGTGACATCACATTTATGTGGATTTAACATAAAATCCTTAATGAAGGATTTTTATGTACGAGAGCATTACTATTCTTAAACTCGTTCGTCAATTGCCACATGTAATTGTGGATTTTCAGACGAAGACGACCATAGGCGGTGTCGATACCTGGTATAAATGAAAACTTTTGTTGGGGCCGGTTGGCTGTTTTATACTAATAATATTTTTGTCCGGTTACTTTCTCACAGCCTTGTTCAAAATCGATAATCCCTGTTGTTACTTGCAGCGGCTCCCACACCGCTTGGTATAATCGTTGGGTAAACGCAGACACTGTACCTGCTGGGGCCTGTCCGTGTGTGATAACGTCATGCGCCAATTCGTCCTCCCTCAACCAGCACAGATCTGGGACATTCCTCTAACACTAAAATAAAACAGCGCAAGGAAAAAGAAGTAAAACTAACACTGGACCAACGTAACAAACAACCACAACTAACGAGCAAATTTGGAACAGGAAACGGTTGGATTGGAAAGTGACTGATGGTTGTGTGGGCGTAAACTCTTAACAAATAGTAACACAATTTATCAATAAATATAAACAATCCAGAGGACTGATAGAATAAAAAGCAACGAAAGAATTCTGGTGTCATTTTTATCACATATTCCTTAACGAATAATACTAAATAAGACACATCTAAATTCTTTCCCCATCAGATTCAATCAGTCTTACTAAACGGAGAGCACCGATTTTATAAAAGGTACGATTAGTAAGTAATGCACCACTTTTCTTTTTGAAAGAAGTTTGGTTTTAGTCAGAATTCCAACACACCATATTATTCCACGCTCTTCAGGCTGTAAAACCCTATTTTTCAATCTCCGTTCTGTGCGACTGCTTTACGCCACCTTACTAGGAGGGCCTGTATTCCCTCATGGTACCCACCTACTGGTTGACGTCGTAGCCAACGTCTTGCTTCTTCATCAGTGTACTGCTTCCTAATGAGTTCATCCTTCATTGTACCAAGCAGGTGGAGATTGGAAGGTGTGACGTCCACGCTATAGGGTCGAAGAGGAAGAACAGTCCAGTCAAGTGTCGTGAGCTCCTCTCGGGTATATAACTTTGTGAGGGACCTTGCATTGAAGTGGAGAAGAGGACGTTCGTTTGCATTTTTGTGGCGACGAACACTCTGAAGTCCTTTCTGCAATTTAGTGAGATTGTCACAGTACATTTCAGAGTACATCGTTGCACCCAGAAATGTACAGACACTTACTTGGATGTGAATAGTACTTATCAGTTGTTACACTGTGGGTCATTCATGGAAACTGCCTGACCCTATGAAGGAAACCAATCGACTTGATTTGCTGGGTGACATACCTTATTATTTTTCTAATATTTCAATAACTGTTAATGTTTGTAGCTTCTGTGTATGCTGTAGAGAAGTGCAAAATGTTACGTTTATATTACACTGATAATACAATATTTATTAGAACATGCCTGGAGTTTATGATACATATTCATTAGATGACATAATGGTAGTAATCTTAGGCTACTGTAACCCCACTAGAGGCCTCATTGTATTTCATAAATGTAGGTAATAGACGAATTAGGTAGGCGAGCCCTATACGTGCATTATATCTTAGCACTGGTCACACCAAACACTTTCTCCCCTAAGTTTTCTATCTGTGTTCTATCTGATCAACGATGCCAAGCACCGTCCATTGCTCTAGGCAAAACGAAGCTCCATGTTGACGACAAGCCCCCACCAGCCTTTGCCATTCGTCTTCCAGGCTTCCTCTTGGTTCTGTACGACGCCTCTTGCTCTCTCTTGTCTCTCCAGGCATCTGGTCTCGTACTCCAAATTGCTAGTAGTCTTCTCCTTCACTGCGAAATGAATACCTCTGAAAGGGCTGGTATCTCTTTTTCCCTCGTGTGCCAAAAGTGGAGGAAAATTAAGCATTAGTGATACACAGCTATGCTCTGGTGGTCAACAGAGGAAAATTAAGCATTGGTGGTACATCATCATGCTTTGGCTAGATCTCGCCCCTTCCGAATTCCATATGTTTGGCCCAACGAATGATTCGCTCGTAGGAAGCAGTAAGTGGATGACGCAGGAAGGCACTGGCTCCGATGTCGACCAGCAGAATGGTAGCATGTGGGGATGTACAACCTCCCAGTAAGGTGGCGTCTCACTGAACGTGATTATGTCGGAAAATAGGATGTTGCAGCCAAAAGTGTGGGGACTACCATGGTGTATTGGAATCCTCTACAAAATCAACCTGCTTACAGAAAAAAAATGTGTTGCATCACATACAGAACGTCCATAGTGTGTAAATGAAGTTACGGAGCTCGTACTGTGTATGGGCAGAGAGGAAGACATTTTTATACACTTTCTACAAACAAATTAGCACGATTTTCACAAATAAATATACACAGTTAGAAGACCTGTCATAGTTGTTCGGTAAAGCCACCACTAGCTAGCATAAACTTATTAGTCACTAGTATCATTTTGATAAAGTATTTGGTACTTTCACAGAATACCTATGTGACCATAACGCGCCTCAAAACGGAAAACACATACCAGCTCACCGAGATACTGATTTCAGTACAACTAAGTCACGCGCTGCCTGTACTGCGTATGATCCAAGCCCGTATGCCCTCAAGGTATAGTTCTGAATGATGGGTGAAGTTACATCTGAGAAACCGACAGTCAAACGACATTCTTGCAGTGCGCTGCTGATGACATCAACTTTGAATAACATGATACGCAGTTTGTAAAAGGTTTTCGCCCAATACCTTAGCAGCTATTCCCTGTTACAGTGATCACTGAACATTTCTTAGTTTCTTGTTAGCAAGGTAGGACTCCGAGGGCCGTTGACAAAAAAATCAACTGTCAGAATAAACACATTTGCAATAGACAGTTTTTTTAGCGTTCTTAATTGTAATCCTATAGCGAAGAAGCAAGTAGGGAAATATGTATTACATTAATATTATTACTGAAGTAATCAGTCACATCCGTTATTTATTCCATTACCGCCTTCGAACATTAAAGTACATCGGATGAATTTCATTACTGTCAATTCGTCTATGTGAGACAGGATAGCCTCTCTGGTGGCTTTACCTTTCCTAAGCCCAAAACGATTGTTATCTAATAGACCAACAATTTCTTCCAGTCATCTGTATCTTATTCTTGTCAGCAAGTTGTTGCATTATCTGTTATACCGTTTGTGGGATAATTCTCGCACTTGTCGGAGCTCGCAATCTTCGGAACTGGGTGGATGATGTTTTGCTGCCCGCATCTCGTGGTCGTGCGGTAGCGTTCTCGCTTCCCACGCCAGGGTTCCCGGGTTCGATTCCCGGCGGGGTCAGGGATTTTCTCTGCCTCGTGATGGCTGGGTGTTGTGTGCTGTCCTTAGGTTAGTTAGGTTTAAGTCGTTCTAAGTTCTAGGGGACTGATGACCATAGATGTTAAGTCCCATAGTGCTCAGAGCCATTTGATGTTTTGCTGAAAGTCAGAGATACGTGAAGCGACGGACATGCTATTTGATAGTGAGATACATCATAAGAGCAGATTATGAGAATTAGTTGAGCAGTACTATGATATGCCACTGAAGCAAACATTTGACAATTTTTGTAAACTGTAGCGACGTGGTCGCAAGGAGCAAAGAAATTTAGGCTAAAAAT
The DNA here is from genome assembly GCF_021461395.2 of Schistocerca americana. NCBI lineage: Eukaryota > Metazoa > Arthropoda > Insecta > Orthoptera > Acrididae > Schistocerca > Schistocerca americana. Next base: position 184,031,677 of record NC_060122.1, read on the forward strand.
ATTCAAGTAAAAACAGAAAGCTATTAAACGGGAGCAAATATTATCGAGGGAAAAACAAATGGAGCCTAAAAGAATTTTCTGAATGAAACAAAATTATTCGCAAATGTTACCGGTAGAACTTCAGAAATTACAATAATAGATACTAGAGTTACGTATTTGTTTTTCTTTCAGTCAGGCCCCTGACTGGTTTGATGCGGCCCGTCACGAATTTCTCTCGTGTAGGAACCTCTTCGTCTGAGAGTAGCACTTGCTATCTACATCATCAGTTGTTTGCTAGATGTATTCCAACCTATGCTTTCCTCTATAACTTTTTTTGTCTTAACCTTTCTCTAGTATCTTGGAAGTTATTTCATGATGTCTTCACAATGCCCTACCATCCTGCCCCTTCTCCTCGTCAATGTTTTCCATATATTACTTTCTTCGCCAATTCTCCGGAGCACCTCTTCATTACGTATCTTTTCATTTCACATAATTTTCAATAATCGTCTGTAGTATCACATATCAAATGCTTATGTTCTCTTCTGTTTCAGTTTTTCCTTAGTCCATGTGTAATTGTCATACAATTCTGTGCTCCAAACTTACAGTCTCAGAAATTTGTTCCTCAAAGAAAGACCTATGTTTAAAACTAGTAGATGTCTCTTGGTCAGGAATTACCATTTTGCCAGCGCTAGCCTGGTCTTTATGCCGTCCTTCCTTCCTCCGTCATGGGTTATTTTGCTACCTAGGTAGCAAATATTCTTAACTGTTCCTTGCTGTTCTCAGTTCTGCTACTTCTCATTACCTTCGTCTTTCTGCTATTTACTCTCAGTCCACATTCTGTAGTCATTAGACTGCTCATTCCATTGGTCATGTAATACTTCATCACTTTTATTGAGGATAGCAATGTCATCAGCGAATCCTATCTTTGATATCCTTTCACCTCGGATTTTAAGTCCATTGTTGAATGTTTCTTGTCTGTGCATCATTGCTTCTTCGACGCACAGATTGAACAGTAGGGCCGAAAGCCTACATCCACGTCTTCCGCCGTTTTTGATCCGAGTATTTCGTTCTTGGCCTTCCACTCTTATTGTTCTTTCTTGGCTGTAGTTCATATTGATAAGACCCGTCTTTCTAATAGCTTACCTCCATTGTTCTCATAAGTTCGAACATCTTGCGCCGATTGACGTGGTCGGACGCTTTTTTCGGGTTGTCAAATCCTATAAATGTATCATGATTTTTCTTAAGGCTTGCTTTCATTATCAGCCGCAACGTCAGAATAGCCTCTCTGGTGCCTTTACCTTTCCTAGGCCCAAAACGATCGTTATCTAATAGACCAACAATTTCTTCCAGTCATCTGTATCTTATTCTTGTCAGCAAGTTGTTGCATTATCTGTTATACCGTTTGTGAGATAATTCTCGCATTTGTCGGAGCTCGCAATCTTCGGAACTGGGTGGATGATGTTTCCCTGAAAGTCAGAGATATACTGCCAGACTTAAACATTATAGACGCCAATGTTGCCACTTGCCCCAATAATTTTAGAAATTCTGATGGAAAACAGAGTGAGATGGCGAAGTGGTTAGCACACTGGACTCGCATTCGGGAAGGCGACGGTTCAATCCCCCGTCCGGCCATCCAGATTTAGGTTTTCCGTGATTTCCCTAAATCACTCCAGGCAACTGCCAGGATGGTTCCTTTGAGAGGGCACGGCCGACTTCCTTCCCCGTCCTTCCCTAATCCGATGAGACCGATGACCTCTCTGTCTGGTCTCCTCCCCTACAACAACCCAACATCTGATGGAATGTTGTCTATAGTGTCTCCCTTATTCTATCTTCAGTTCTCCAAAGCTGTTTTATACTGATCAGCCAGAACTTTATGATCACTAACCTACTATCGGTATAGTAGCGTCACCTGGCGAGGAATGACTGCTAGTCAGACACACGCACGGTGTTGTGTAGAATGGGAAGGCGCCGGATCTGTCTGAGTTTGACGGAGGGCATATAATGATGGCTCAGAGTCTCGGCACGAGGACTTAGAAAACTGCACGACTCGTCGGATGTTCGAGGAGTGCTGTGGTGAGTGTCTTCAAGACATGGCGAAACCAAGGTTAAACTAAGTTCAGACGTCGTGATATGGGTGACCACCCCTCATTACACCCCATCGTAGGCTCGGCAGACACGTAAAACAGGATATGCAGCGAAATGTGGCCGAACTAATATCAGACTTTAATACTGGATAGAGACCAAATGTGTCTGAACACACAGTACACCGAATACTCCTAACGATAGAAATACGCCAGCAAGCATCGACACTGGACGTTGGTGAAGTGGCAGAGCGTTGCCCAGTGTGATAAATTTCGATTTTTTTTTTTTCATCACGCAGAAGGGAGGGCGCGAATCCGTCGTCTTCCAGGGAAATAGCTCGTCGACATCGGTGTCGCGGGACGGAGATAAGCTGGCGGAGGGTCCATTAAGCTCCGGGGAACGTTCACGTGTGCATTCGAGGATCCAGTGGAGCTCGTGCACTGCACCATGATGGTCAAGGACTATCGTGCACAGGTTGCAAACCACGGACACCCCTTCATGACGATCATGTTTCCCGACGGCAGTGGCATTTTTCGCAAGATAATGCGCCATGTCACAAGGCCTGGAATGAGATGGAGTGGTTCGAGGAACACAATGGCGCGTTCAAATTGATGTGCTGGCTCCCAGTTCACCAGATCTGAAATCGATCGCACACATCTGGGATGTTATTTAATGTGGCGTCGGAGCTCATGCCCCCCCCCCCCCCCCCACCCGCTCCTCCTCCACCCTCACGGAATTTACGTGAATTATGGGATTTGTGTGTGTAGATGTGGCGCTAACCCCTCCAACGACCTACCAAGCCCACATTGCATCCATCCCATGACGCGTCGTCGCTGCTATTCGTGCCAAAGGTGGACATACCAGCTATTTGGTAGGTGGTTATGAGGTTCTGGCTGACCAGTGTATATCCCGATTCTAATGCAGGATTCCTATCTCCTCTATAATGACTCCTGTCTCTTCTTCTATCACGTCATCAGATAAGTCTGCCATTCATAGAGGTCTTTAATGTACTCTTTCCACATATCCGCTCTCTCCTCTGCATTTAACAGTGGAGTTCCCATTTCATTCTTAATGTTACCACCATTGCTTTCACCGAAGATTGTTTTGACATTAGGTATCTGAGTCCGTCCTTCCGACAATCATTTCTTCTTCGATTTCTCCACATTTTTCAGGAAGCCACATTGCAGGAGCTTCCCTGCACTTCCTACTTATTTCGTTCCCAAGTGACTTGTATCTCATATTCCTGAATTTTCCTGAACATTTTTGTTCATCCTTCCTTCGGCGATCAACTGAAGTATTTAATCTCTTATCCATAGTTTCATTGTAGTTGCCTTCCTTGTACCTCAGGTTTTCTTTCCAGTTTCTGGCATTGCCCTCTTTAGACATATCCATTCTTATTCAACTGTACTGCCAGCTCAGGTATCCATTAGCGCAGTATCTATAGCTTCAGAGAACTTCAAGCATATTTCTTCATTCCTTAATACTTGCGTATCCCACTTCGTTGCGCATTGATTCTTCCTGACTAGTTCCTTAAACTGCAGCATCATCTGCATCACTACTAAATTGTGTCTGAGTCTATATCTTGCTCATGGGTACACCTTACCCTCTATCTGATTTCGGAATTTCTGCTTGACCACGCTGTGATCCAACTGAAATTTTTCCCTTACCTCCCAGCGTTCTCCAAGTATACATTCTCTTGTGGTTCTTGAACTGAGTATTCTGTAGTACTAGCTGCAGAACTCAATTTGTCTCTCTGCCCCCTTATTCCTAGTATCTAGCCCATAGTCCTCCACAACTCTTTCTTCTACGCCTTCCCGTACTATTGCATTCCAGCCCTCCATGAATTTTAGATTTTTATCTCCCTTCACGCCCTTCATTACCCTTGCAATATCCTCATCTATTTTCTCTATCTCTTTGTTTTCGGGTTGCAATGTTGGCATGTATACTTGAACTATTGTGTCGGTGTTGGTCTCCTGTCGATTCTGATGGAAATAACCTTTCGACTGAACTGTTCACAGTAATTACTGTCTGCCCTACCTTCCTATTCATAACGAATCCTCCTCCAGTTACACTATTTTCTGCCGCTGTTGATATTACTGTATTGTCATATGACCCGAAATCCTTGTCTTCTTCTCATTTCACTTCATTGACCCCCACTATATCTAGTCTGAGCCTTGGCATTTCCCTTTCCAGATTGTCTAGTTTCCCCACCATCGCCAAAATCCTGACATTCCACACCCCGACTCGTAGAAAGCTAACTTTTCGTAGGGTAATCTTTCTCTCACGGACTAATCCGTCATCTTCTGCCAATGGAGAGATCATCATGACCATTTTTCTTTGACTTTAACGCAGTGGATTCCAGTGCCTTTTGCATTTCTGCATCCTCATGCCGCTGATCATTGCTGATTCTACCGCCTTTAGGGCCAATTTCGAAGCCCAAGGGCAAGGGAGGCACTTAAGCTCTGTCAGCTCCTCCACCCTCTTCGTCAAGGCAGTCGGCGAAATGAGAGTTGACTTCTTAAGCCGAAAGCCTTCGGCCGCCATTGCTGATGATTTTTGTTCAAGATTTAAGCGATGACGATGTTCGAACCTGAGACCAAGTTGGCTTTGATTACTAGCAAAGACGCTGACCCTACTCTACGTGTGCTATGAAATCAAATGCTGAATACATATTTAGACAAGTGATAATGAAATAAATGACATTCCGGAAAGGAATCCTAGTGAATGAAACCTGGTGAACCAAATAACACCATTAGAGAGATGAATATAGGAAATTTCCCGGAGAGGGAAACGAACAAAAGATCAATAATACTATTTACAGGCGCCTCAATATGGACACATTGTACATTATCATACATTGACGACCATTGGTTAGTAGAGTTCTGGCGATGATATGTGTGCAAGCACAGCACGGACACTCTCGGTAGGAAGCATCCCCTTCCTGACAGATACACGAAAACCTTCCGGTGAAAAAGACAAGCTGCCGAAAGGATCGCGAGGGACAGCCTCTGTCCTCAGCCGTGTAAACTGATCTCGGACTGACTGATGCCTGGCATGAGGCTACAGCTGCGTCTAGCCCAGCTGTTCCATGCACATTTACAATTTGTTAAAACAGCTACGTACCAGGATTAAACAACTCTGAGATATCAAACTATTGTTTAGTATCTCTGCTTAAATTAACTTGAATTAGTAAAGATTATCTTGCTTTAAATTCATGCGGTTCCCTGTGAGCCAATTTAACTTAATACACACACACACACACACACACACACACACACACACACACACAAACGACGCACCCCGAAGGAATCATACGAATGGGACGGAAATTGGTAAATGCGATGCACATGCACGGGAAAGCAAATGATTAAAGTTTCAGAAGAAATTGATGACATATCGAAGAGAAAGAGCTTCGCAAAATGAGCAAGTTCAAATCGAGTTGCTCCAACCCTAGTACTTACGCAAACAGTTATTCTCCTTGCCACTGGAAGTTCTTTGTTTCAACTATCAAAAATTGTAATATTAATTGTTAGCCTACTGAAAGGCGTACGGAAATGTGTAAACATCTTTCTCTGACAATATTATCGTTACCCATACTTTTTCTGTAAAATTGCAAGGCAATTTCGTGAAACTTCATTATCGTAACCAAAAAATGTGATATGTAGCCGTACAGTTTGTATTATGAAAAACCCTTATCGCGAATTGTCAGTACTCAGACATTTTCTGGAAACTCCTACTATCGGACTTGTCAGTATTCTGACAGAGGAGGAAAACAGAAATTAATTTCTCTTCCTACAAATTATGAAGAACCAATTTTATAATACCTGACTGCGAAATTTTAATGTATTCTCTAACGTCTCCTTACAATTATACCGCAAGCCTCCTTTACACAACAGACAAATTACCTCTTCCTTCCATTGCAACTGCGAGACCAGCAACATGCTGAAATAATTCAAAACAAATACTGCGAACGATGCAGGGTGCAATGCATGGGACTGATGACCTCAGATGTTAAGTCCCATAGTGCTCAGAGTCATTTGAACCATTTGCAATGCATGGTTACAGCTACTGATGTAACTGTTGCTACGTTTTTATTTTTTTAAAGTATAGAAATTGAATGATCAGTAGGTGTTTGTAAAACACGAAACGTACACGTAGAAATTTATAATTTAGTATATTCTGAAAATGAAAATTCATGCATTGACACACTTCACTTGGACGTTTCTTTTCCTTGAACAATTTGAAACCTATAATTATTCCACAATGTCTGTTATGAATCATATCTGGTCATAACAATGACACAAGTATTACTCGCAATGTATGCATACACAAATCTAACAAAATTCCTCCAGTGTGCAAGCAAGCAGGCAACAACTACGAGCAGGAAAAAGGCAAATTACCAAAAGCCCTCGATTAATAGCAAAATCTCCTCCGGCGCTACTAGCACGGTGAGGAGAGGCTACAAACTCTCCTGACACGCGGCTTCTTTCCACATCAGGCTGTGTCCGACTCCTGCTAACAACTGTTCACTCGGTACCACTCGCGATTGTAATACCTCAGACTCACTGTTTTTGTATCAGAACCAGTAGCCAAGTTTCCAAAAGATATGAATGTCCAACTTTCGCCATTGATTGAAAAACTTGTTAGATGTCGTCCTGAGGAATATCGTGCCGAATACTGTCGAACCGACACTTTAGATCGCCAGAATCCCAATGTGGTTGGATAGGACCTCCTTCATAGTGCTCCACACTGTCTCAACTGTGAAGAGATACGGCAAATTTGCTTGCCAAGCTAGGGTGTGTAAAACAAGAAGACTAACAGCAGAAACTCTCGCTGTGTTTGAGTAGCCATTATCTTTTTGAACTGTAATCCCAGGATGGCTTGGCATGAAGAGGAATATAAAAAAATGGTTCAAATGGCTCTGAGCACTATGGGACTTAACATCTATGGTCATCAGTTCCCTAGAACTTAGAACTACTTTAACCTAACTAACCTAAGGACATCACACAACACCCAGTGATCACGAGGCAGAGAAAATCCCTGACCAGGGGATTATAACAGAGCGTAGAATATCGTCGACGTACCGCTATGCTGTAAGGGTGCCGCTTATGAAAACCAAAGGGATCGTGCTATGAAAAGAAATGACACTCCAGACTATCTGTCTTGGAGATTATGCAATATGTCGGGCGACAGCCAGATTGGTATCCCACCATCGTCTAGGGAGTCTCCATAGAAGTCATCGGCCTGAAATATCATTGACTGGAGAAGAAGTTTCTTCAGCGATACGTCCCGCTTTGAAATGAGGCCCGATGACCAGCAAAGATGGTGGCGGGATATCTACGAGGGCTATCCACCAAGTACATTACGTTTTGGAACTAAAAATAAATAAAGTATTGGAAATTTTTTTTATTATATACAGATGAAAGCCACACTTAAATACTACTTTTCTACATAGTTGCCATTTAAATTAAGGCAATTATCGTAGCGATGGACGAGCTTGGAAATTCCTTCGTCGTAATATTCGGCCGCCTGCGCCTTCAACCACGTGGTTACCTCTTCTTTTGGGACAGAAAAGGTGTGATTTTTGTGGATTTCCTGGAAAGAGGAACTACAATAAACTCTTAAAGGTATTGCCAAACTCTGCACAACCTCAGAAGAGCAATACAAAACAAGTGCAGTGGAAAGTTGGGCTCAAAGATCTTGCTGATTCACGACAACGCCTGGGCCCACACGGCAAATGCCACTCGTGAAGTTCTCGAATCTTTTAAGTGGGAGTTGTTTCCTCATCCGCCGTACAGTCCCAACCTGGCACCGAGCGACCTCCACTTATTCCCAGCAATGAAGAAGTGGTCGGCTATGTGGCGTTTTGATGACGACGCACAGCTTCAAGAAGAGGTAAACACGTGGTTGAAGGCACAGGCGGCCAAATTTTACGACGAAGGAATTTCCAAGCTCGTCCATCGCTACGATAAGTGACTTAATTTAAATGGCATCTATGTAGAAAAGTAGTAGTTAAGTGTGGCTTTCATCTGTATATAATAAAAAAAATTTTCAATACTTTATTTATTTTTAAATCCAAAATGTAATGTACTTTGTGGATAGCCCTCGTATTTCACTGTCGGCCGACATGCGGCCTGATAACCAGGAATGATGATCTCGGGTTCCATTTAATTCGTAGCTGGACACCTTTGGTTGTCGTCCGTGGAACTCTTGCAGCAAAGGGGTATGTCGACGATATCCTACGGCTCGTTTTGCTACCCTTTATGACAAGTTATCCTGGGCTTACATTTCAGCAAGATAATGCCCGCCCGCACACGGCGAGTGTTTCTACTGCTTGTCTTCGTGCGTGTCGAACACTACCTTAGCCAGAGACTTTGCTGGAACTCTCCCCAGCTGACAATCTTTGGAGCATTACGAGCAGGGCCCGAAGAGCCAGCTCTTGATTTTGACGGCATAACGCGTCAATTCGGCAGAATTCGGCATGATACCGCTCAGGAGGACATCAAACAAGTCTACCAATGGCAAGCCGATTTACTGCTTGTATATGTGCCTGAGTTGGACCAATGCGTTATTGACTTGCACTGCTGTGAAGCTGTTTCTCCTGAATAAATCATCGAGTTTTTTGTAATAATTTGTTTGTCTTTACATGCATGTCGTTTCTACCAATAACCGTCCCATTCGGGTAATTCCTTCGTCTTGGAGTATGGTCTCTTTTTATCTCCTTACGTTTGTTCACTGTTGGTTTGCTTTCAGTGGATTCTGTCCCATAAGGAATTAAACTGACTGATAGTACAGGAAGGTTACCTCACAAATATTTTCCGAAGTGGCACCAGCAAAATGTAAGCACTAAAAAATTTGATGCACACTATGGGTCTTGCAACCTGAACATAGAACCAACGGATCAATTCTTACAGTGAAGTGAGGTACTTGGAAGTTTCGTCGACTCTTACTTTCGTTCCACATACGTACCTCGTGAATGTGAGACGCATTTTAAGCTGCGGTTTATAATTTTAGTGTGTCGAATGTACCTGTAAAGGGAGTCTTTCTACCATGAGGACATCTTTGTCTGTGACATCTGGCTGCGCTATTTCAGTTAAACAAAGATTCAATACATTATGAAACCGTACTTAGAAAATTTATTTACGTACTAGCACTAGTGGATTACACACAAAAAAATTATTTCTATACAGAATAGCAGGGTAACACAAATTTGGTTTTCTGGGCTAAGATACCTTCGTTAACCTCACCACCCCAATGCGAACCTATTCCTTTACCAACGTTTCACGTTGCTCTGTATCCAACCCGAGCTTTTGCTCCTTCTCCAAGAACATAGGGATCAAACAATGGCTTAGGTCCTTGAGAATAAGCACGTAGACATTAAACCTCTCCTTTTCTCTGTCGTTTTTCACTGAACTTTATACAACTTCATGGACATCTTCCAGAGATATCAAAGTCTTGTGATTTATCAAGAAAAAATTTTTATTCTTAAACATTTAGTTTCCATTTCTTAGAGAAAGGATGCCTCTCATCATAGTTTGCATTGCGTGTTCACAGTGGTAACGTTGCGTATATCACTAAATTTTGCACACAACACGGAGCAGCAGTCGAATAACAGAAGTATAAAACTCAGTATCGTCAGAAATTGACCACAACATAAGATTACTGATAAAAACGTCGTTGCTCTGATTGTAATACAGTTTTACAATTAGGGTCAATCATGTTTGCTGAACGTTTACGTTCTGCAATTAATGTTATAAGTGGTAATATGCTTAGTCGAACGTGATGTAAAAAATGGAGTGAGAATGAGTAGCACGCGCGCACGCGTATGTGTGTGTGTGTGTGTGTGTGTGTGTGTGTGTGTGTGTGTGTGCGTTCGTGTGTGTCAGACGACTATTTGTTGCATTGGTTTCAGTTTTCACAAAGTAATAGTATTTATTCACAGCTCTACCATCTGTTGTACGACATTCACGCTTTACGCAAAGTCGTTGGTTTTCTTGCATTAATGAGACACCAACTGAAATTATGTCATTTATTTATTTCTGAATCCATGCTCTCAAACAGTTTGTTCCACAGAAGACAGACCATACATACTTATAATTTCACTGTTAGCATATTGTGTGTACATTGTAAATTTTTATGAATTTATTCGAAATATTTCTTACCGATATCCTACAAAATTGCATCGGATACACCAGTTACTTATGCAGTGACGAACAGATTAAAATTTTTTTCCAGCAGTGTAGTCTTCCTCCGACTCCTAATTTACCAATGCTGGTGTAACAGACGAATAAGAGACGAACACAGTAAAATTCTTTCTTGCATTAATAATAAAATCTCGTACTTGATAGAGCGGTTCTGAACTGTTAGACGACTGAAGAATAACTGTCAACAGCACACAAAAACCAGATCATAAAACTGAACGAACCAGTATCTACAACGAAACTGAAAATAAATTTAGGTCGCTGAATACTGAACTATAGACAGCAAAGATAAAATTATGCAAGTGACAGCTCATACAGTTCCCTCCGTAAAAGTTCCTGGATGAATCTTTAATAAATGGTGTCGGGAAATTAACCTACGTCACGTCACAGTGAATGGAATAGTATGGATGTACTCATCTGTAAATTTATTAGCAGTCTTTTCTTTATGTACCTGAGACTTGTAAAGTCTGTTGGGTAACTCGGTATTTCCAATTATACTTACGAACGAAAGGGGAGGAGTGTTACGGTAATTTTGCAAGTGAGGTTCGTGCCGTATAGTCATTATTACAGCTTAACAACATTTTCAACCGTCTACATTCTCTCCTGCTTCACTACTCTCTGCATTAATTCTCGGAGAGATACTGGTAACGATACGTGGGTAATCGGAAGACAGACTGAAAATATTGTTGGCGTTTTCCGTCCAGTGGAATACTTTGTCTCTTTGTAAGTTTACTAGCGTCTTCTTTCGCTCAGAGAATCTGTAAAATTCAGTTGGATGAATTCACTTAAAGCTGTGCTCCATTTAGGGAGCGATAGGAGTTAGTGGGCCGTGAGATTGGATACTCGAAAGCCTCAGCCGGAGTCGTTCTGAACGTGAAGGGTTTACAAATGGGGGCCACTAGACCAGTGGACGCTGTCCCGCGACGTAAACACATTCTTTTGCTACGATTGAACACGGTACTGGACAAAGTTCTGTTTAATGACGATTACACTGCGACACAAAATGCATTTCACTCAGTTGAATTTTGTAAAATATATGTAGTACACAGATAAAAATTTTAACACTCGTATAACAAAGAATCTTTAATTTATGATTCATATTTCATGCAGCTAATTACGTACTCATTGACAGTAATAGCATATCACACGGCATCTACATTCATACCTGTACCATATTATCACTTAACACAAGCATCTTTAATTATTTTCTACAGAAGTTTGTAAAGTTTCATCTTTTCATTTGCCTCGCTCGTGTAGACTATATGGTGCGCACAGATATTTTGTTTTCTGTTTTTCGTTAATCGAATTTTATGTTATTACGTCCATTGCTCATGAGTAAATCTTCGCACCAAAAAGGAGTTAGAGGCCTTTTGCATCGCTGCCTGTCTTTGCATAATTGTCGTTCAACGATTTAATTTAATTTCATACAGCGGGTTAAAAAAAAAGGAAGTGCAAATCGAAAAGTTATTCTATATTTATTATTCCCAGTACTATAGTTATTAGTCCCCGTCTTAAGCTGTGTACCGAATTCTCGCATCTCAGGCGGATATTCCTCCGCGTGCAGTCGCATTTACACGTGGTACCTAATTTGTCATCAGTCAGGATTAGTTTGCGTGGTAATTATAACAAAAATAATTTTATAAACATTTATATTGCGCAAACTAAAAAGTTAATGTAGTAAAGACATGCTCCTTTTTCTATGCAATTCTGATAAAACCGATTTGTCGCCTGTTAAAAAGCTTCCATTGATTTAACTGACAAAGTGCTACTTCTTATAAACCTTACACGCTAATTAAAGTCATAGAAGTGTGTTCTTTCTCGATTGTAATTCTGACCAAAAGCGACTCTACTTTCATAGTGTAATATTTTCTTAAGACTTTTCATATCCTGTTTTACCGCTAAGGGTTGATTTTCGAAAACACTGAAACATGTACTTTTTACTTCTAATGGAGAGGGCAGTTTCCGCATTTTCGTGGATCTAGCTTTAAAAATGACATATTAATTTTTTAATGATTTCCTTCCAAAATACTTTCACCGACTTTCTCACCCCATTCGAAAAATGCAAAAATAAGAATTTTTAGTTTTTGACCGCCAAACCAAAGACCAAGTTTCATAGTTCTAGCTTCAAAATTGCCTCAATAGCGACATATTTTCAGAATATCTTGTATCATCTCTTTCACCCTCTTAGTAGTCAATTTCGACAAATCACTTCTTAAATGATGCCTACAGTACAACACCCTCTATGCTTTAATATAACGAAATATTTTCATGAAATTTTCATAGATTTAGCTTCAAAGACGCTTTGGTAACTAAGTACTTCCATAAAATTTTCGTCATTTCTCACCTTTAGGGGTTTCTAAAAATGGTTTCATAAGGAAATATTTTCTTAAAGGTTTTAATCCCTTATTTCATCACCTTATGTGTTGACCATTCCAAAACACTGAAACACATATTATTTATTTCCAACCGAGAAGTCAAACACCAATTTCCGTGCTTTAGTTGTTATCTAATATCGATTTATTAAAAAAATTCAGTCACTATTTTATTCCTTTAGGGGTTGAGTTTGCTGAATTTGTGGAAATGCTGAAACATGTAATTTTAAATGTATGACCGAGAAACCAATTATCAGTTTTCATAGTTCTAGCTTCAAGATTGCCTATTTGGTGACACATTTTCAGAAATAATTTTCATCCCCTATTTCACTCCATGACGGATGGATTGTCGAATGATCTCTTCTTAAACGGGGCCAGCAGTATAAGGCCAACATCTCCAAATGTCAAATTTATGTCCTTAGTGTTGTGGGCTACACGATGATGAGTCTATCAGTCCTTTTGTATACAGGATGCTTCCGTAAGAGCGTGCAAAAACGTAACAGGACCTAGAGAATGCTCCACTGAACAATTTCAGGTATGGAACCTGTGATCGGAGAAACCAGTTAAAGGAAATATGGAAGTAAACTTGTCTAACGCTTTGTCTAGCCTTCTGTTTTCCAGCTTATTTACATCTAACATGCGTATAAGTTTACCCTTACTGTGTTATTTATTTACGTGTACACTCTTTATTTCCTGCAACGAAACAAAGAGGACGAACCCGGTTACTAAGAAGTCATAACGCAGGTTTTGTTTATTTCATCTCCCTAAGGTGGCTCTGTTATATCGTATTTACATTTTCCCATGACAGATCGTGCTATGAATCAACTCCCACCTATTCATTACTCACAGACGTATACCACAAAGCTATGGAGCAGTACCGGTAGAGAACTCACTGACATGCACAATGTGTTTAGGGAAGTACGTTGCAGTGCTCTCGCTGCTGAAAGGCTGTACAGGGAACGATTTCCTAACTGGCATCATCCGTCACGACTGTTTATTTCACTCGATCAACGAATGCGGGAGACTTGTTCATTGGTAAGAAGAAACAAGGTGCCTGACAACAAAACTCGCACACCCGATTTTGAAGAGGAAGTACTGGAATGGGTTGCAGCGGACCCGACTACAAGTACCTCGTCGCATTGCACGTGAAATGGGCGCTGCACATACTAAGGTGTGGCGAGTACTCCACGAAGAACGATTACACCCATATCAACCACAACGAGTCCATGCAATACTTGTGATAGACTTTGTACCAAGGGTGGCTCTGTGTCATTGGTTGCTCTAGCAATGGATTGATCGATCACATTTCCTTGTCAAGGTATTTCGAACAGCGGGAATAGTCATGTGTTGGGTGAGGAAAACACTCACACTACGGGGAAGCCACACCATGAAGTACGTTTCGTTGTGATACCTGGGCCGGCATTGCAGATGACAATCTCATTGGGCCATATCTTGTACCTGGCCGTCTGAATTGCCACATGTGCAAAAAAATGTACAAAATGTGTGTGAAATCTTATGGGACTTAACTCCGAAGGTCATCAGTCCCTAAGCTTACACACTACTTAACCTAAATTATCCTAAGGACAAACACGAAGGAGTACTCGAACCTCCGCCGGGACCAGCCGCACAGTCCCTGACTGCACCGCCTCAGACCGCTCGGATTGCCGCATGTACTTGAGGCTCGTGCAAAGAGTTCTATCCGAGTGGTTGGAGAACGTGGCCAACGATGTTCGTGAGTGAATGTGGATACAACGTGACGGTGCATCCCCTCGCTTCAGTGTGGATTTCCGCACCACCTCAATGCTGTATTTTCTGACCACTGGATTGGAAGAGAAGATACTACTCCATGGCCTACGAGGTCACCTGACCTACATCCCCTTGATTATTGCCTATGGGGATATATAAAGTCACTTGTGTATGAGATCCCGATGTATAAGGAGATAGAATTAGTTGTCAGAACTGTAGCTGCCTGTGATGTGATTCGAAACACACTAGGGGCATTTGCCAAGGTGCGTCAGAACCTTGTTTGTCTATGTCTTGCTTGCATTGAGGTTGACTGTCGTCAGTTTCAACACATTTTGTAAGAATGGTACGTTCATTGTGCCAGTGATGGTATTTGCAATTAACTGTAAATAATGTAAATAAAAAAGTTCACATTGATGTAATTTTATTGCTGTTATCTCTTGAAGCTTGCTTCTCTGACCCTATGTTCCCAACCTCAATTCGTTCAACGGAGCATCCTCTATGTCCTGTTAAATTCTTGCTCGCTCTTTCCGAAACGCCTTGGATAGAGGGTTTTGTTTCATTTGCAATGGATTAACACTTGAGACACTGAATGGAAAATTCAATGAAATACATCGTTCATACGAAAGAGAAGAAGGAAGTCATAATCCCTGAAAAAAATCTTAGCAGGATAAGTCATATCGCAGTACGCCACTAATCCGTGACAGGACACTGATCGTTCAAAGATCAGTAGGTCGACAGAGTCCTACAGCGGTGGTACCTCGTAAAAGTGTTAGGGTACGGTAATAGGGTGGTAAAAATTCCATCAGTAATAAACAAGTATCATGTTGTTGTTGTTGTCTTCAGTCCAGAGACTGGTTTGATGCAGATCTCCATGCTATTCTGTGCAAGCTTCTTCATCTCCAAGTACCTACTGCAACCTACATCCTTCTGAATCTGTTTGATGTATTCATCTCTTGGTGTCCGATTTTTACCCTCCACGCTGCACTCCAGTACTAAATTGGTGATCCCTCGATGTCTCAGAACATGTCCTACCAACCGATCCCTTCTGCTAGTCAAGTTGTGCCACAAGCTCCTCTTCTCCGCAATTCTATTCAGTACTTCCTCATTAGTTACATGATCTACCAATCTTGTCATCAGCATTCATCTGTAGCACCACATTTCCACAAAGTCTATACTCTTCTTGTCTAAACTATTTATCGTCCATGTTTCACTTACATACATGGCTACACTCCACACAAATACTTTCAGAAAAAGACTTCCTGACACTTAAATCCATACTCAGTGTCAACAAATTTCTCTTCTTCAGAAACGCTTTCCTTGTCATTGCCCGTCTACATTTTATATCCTCGCTATTTATACTATGATCAGTTATTTTGCCCCACGAATAGCAAAACTCATCTACTACTTTAAGTGGCTCATTTCCTAATCTAATTCCCCCAGCAGCACCTGATTTAATTCGACTACATTCCATTATCATCGATTTGCTTTTGTTGATCTTACATCCTCCCTTCATTTCAACTGCTCTTCCAGGTCCATTGCAGTCTCTGACAGAATTACAATGTCATCGGCAAACCTGAAAATTTTTGTTCCTTCTGCATGGTTTTTAATTCCTACTCCGAATTTTTCTTTTGTTTCCTTTACTGCTTGCTCAATATTCAGATTGAAGAACATTACGGTTAGGCCTCAACCCTGTCTCAGTCCCTTCCAAACCACTGCTTCTCTTTCATATTCCTCGACTCTTATGAATGGCATCTGGTTTTTGTAAAAATTGTAAATAGCCTTTCGCTCCCAGTATTTGATCTCTGCCATCTTCAGAATTTGAAACAGTGTATTCCAGTCCACATTATCAAAAGCTTCCTCTAAGTCTACAAATGCTAGAAACGTAGGTTTGCCTTTCCTTAATGTAACTTCTAAGGCAAGTCTTAGGGTCAGTATTGCCTCACGTGTTCCAACATTTCTACGGAATACAAATGAATCTTGCCTGAGGCCGGCTTCTACCAGTTATTCCATTCCTGAGTAAAAAATTTCTGTTAGTATTTGGCATCCGTGACTTATTAAACTGATAGTTCGGTAGTTTTCTCACCTGTCGACTCCTGCTTTCTTCGGCACTGAAATTATTATATTCTTCTTGAAGTCTGTGGGTATTTCAGCATCTCATACATTCACCGTCTCATACATCTTGATCACTAGCTGGTACAGTTTTGTCAGGGCTCGCTCTCCCAAGGCTATCAGTAGTTCTGATGGAATGTTGTCTACTCCCAGGGCCTTTCGACTTAGTTCTTTCAGTGTTCCCTCAAACTCTTCACGCAGTATCACATCTCCCATTTCACCTTCATCTGCGCCCTCTTCCATTTCCATAATATTGCTCTCAAGTACGGTATATCGCCCTTGTATAGACCATGTATATACCCCTTCCACCTTTCTGCTTTTCCTTCACTGCTTAATCTGTGCACTTGATATTCATAAAGGTGGTTCTCTTTTCTCCATAGTCTTTTTAATTTTCCTGTAGCAGTATCTATCTTACCCCTAGTGATACATGCCTCTACATCGCTACAATTATTCTCTAGCCATTCCTGCTTAGCCATTTAGCACTTGCTGTCGATCTCATTTTTGTATTCTTTTTTGCCTGCTTCATTTACTGCAGTTTTATGTTTTCTCCTTTCAGCAATTACATTTAATGTCTCTTTTCTTACCCACGGGTATCTACTAGCCCTCGTCTTTTTGCCTACTTGATTCTTTGCTGCCTTCACTATTTCATCTCTCAAAGCTACTCATTCTTCTTCTACTGTATTTCTTTCCCCCGTTCTTGTCAATCGTTTCCTACTGCTTTCTCTGAAAGTCTCTACAACCCCAGGTTATTTGAGTTATTCAGGTTCCACCTCCTTAAATATAGAGACATAATAAAACAGATATTATTTTAAGATACCCCCCACAAAACTATCATGAAATGCGCTTTACAAACTATTAAGACTGTTACTGAGCCCATCTTCCTACGAAGAATACCAAATTTGATTAAGTAATGCCAGAAAAAAAAGGACAACTTTGTACTTTCCTCACACACTATGAGCAATACTTCCTCTGAACACCTGATTGTGGTCCCTGCAGCCTCTAAAAGTATACTGTTGCCAACCTATTCTAGTGCCTGCCCGTGCAAAATTTTACCAATATCCTACAATATTACAAAAATAAACAGCAAAAGAATTCATAAAAATATATCAAAATAAAAGGATGCAGTCGCTCAGTGACGAAAAATAAAATCAACACGTCGCTGTTTCCTGCTTCAAAATTAATCTGTATCTTTGGGGTTCAAATACTCAACTTCGGTTACCGCATCGTTCTCAGTGGAGAACAATGGGCATTAACTCATTGCTGCGACACGGTATTTCGATGGATACTCTTGGTCCTCTTCAGGTTCAGCAGTTGTCATCGGTGTTGTCACTACTACTTACAGACGTTTTGATATCGGAGAGAAAGTATCCTGCAGAGTATTTTTCGAAATGAACTAGAGTAGCGATGCAGCTTGAGCAAGTTTGATCTTTAGTGCAACACCGAGAGATCCCTCTTTATAACGTTTCATTTAACGTGGTGTAAGCTTTGAAACCAACATAAAATTCTTTCCCTGGTGCACGTCTTGAGTATTCTTCAAAATTTGAGGAATCCTACACTACTGCAGTGTCTAGCTGATCTACAACTAAGAAACGATCAGGGACTTCTCTGTTACACATACCGCAAACTTCTTTCGTATCAGATCCTTGGCAAAGACTTTTCTGCTGTCGCTGTCATTCCGATGGTTCTTATATAACCTTAATGGAACGGGATACTGGACTTTTTGCTGTCGGCCTATCATCCCAGCAAATTACTTCGTGATATCTACAAGAACCATTACTTTTTGCAAGAATTCCAGCCAAAGGAAAAATTCTTCATCTTGCTGACTGCTGGAGAGTAAAACTGCACGACAGTAAGTTTGGTTGGTTGATGATATTTTCAGCGACGATAAACATTCCAGAAGGAAGGACTTATTATCGTTCACCACGTTTACAGTCTGTGATTGAAAATTTCATCTGGTAGTTGGTCAACAAGGAATCGTTCATGCCGGCAGTGCCTGTAACGCCGAAAGTAATCCCGATGACCTTGAAAGGGAGGCTGAAAGAAGAGATAAATTGAAAATGAACTCGCTAGATTATTGATTTTGTGAAGCAGCATGATCCATTGTTAAATTTAATTGGTACTTTATTTGAGTCACATGTATTTTGATTGGTTTGAAGCGGTCCGCCACGAATTCCACTCAGACTAGCACTTGCAACATACGGCCTCAATTATTTGTTGTATATATTCCAATCTCTGTTTCCCTCAAACATTTTTACCATCTACATATCCCTCTAGTACCATAGAAGTTAATCCCTGATGTCCTATAATCCTGCATTTCTTTTTGTCAGTGTTATCCGTATCCTTCCTCGTCCATACTGCGAAGCTCCTCATTCCTTACCGTATCACTCCACGTAATTTTCAATATCATTCTGTAGCACCACATCTCAAATGCTTCTATTCTCCTCTCTTCCCGATTTCCCAGAGTCCATGTTTCACTACCATACGATTCTGTGCACCAAATGTGTGTTTTCGGAAATTTCTTCCTATAATTAAGTCCTATGTTTGACACTAGCAGATTTCTGTTAGTCAGAAATGACGTTTTTGTAAGAGCTAGACTGTTTATTGTGTCCTCTTTATTCTGTCCATCATGGGTTATTTTGCTGTCCTGGATAGCACAGTTCCTAAACTTCACCTATTTCGTGATTACCAAATCTCTTGCTGTTCTCATTTATGCTATTTTTCTTTCCTTTCGTCTTTCTTCGATTTACTCTCAATCCATATTTTGTACTCATTAGAAATTCATTCTATTCAACAGACCCTGTACTTTATCACTAATAAATAGGTCAAAAGTGAATGTTATCACAGATATCCTTTCACTGTGAATCTGAATTCCATTCTAAAACTTTCGTTTATTGCCCTCATTCCTTTTTTCGATATATAGATTGAACAGTAGAGACAAAAGGCTGCTTCGTGATCTTACACCCATTTTTATTCCGAGTGTTTCGTGCCTCATCTTCCACTCCTATCGTTCCCTGTTGGTGCTTTTACATGTTGTATATCAATAGGCCTTCTCTATTTCGAACACCTTGCATCATTTTACATTTTCGAACACTTTTTCCATGTCGACAAATCGTACGAAAGTTTTTTTTTTTTACTTTCAGTCTTGCTTCCGTTATCAACTGCAACGTCAGAAATGCCTGTCTTATGTCTTTACCTTTCCTAAAGCTAAACTGATCGTCAAGTAGCAGATCTTCAGTTTTTCTTCCCATTCTTCTGTACATTATTCTTACCAGCAATTTGGATGCACGAGCTGTTAATCTTTGTGATAAGCTATAGTTTTCGCACTTGTCGACTCTTGATACCTTCGGAATTGTGTAGATGACGTTTCTCCGAAAATCTGATGGTATAACGCCTGTCTCATATATCCTTCACACCAGCTTGAATAGTTATTTTGTTGCCATTTCCACCAGTGAGTTTAAGAATTCCGATGTAATATTATCTTTCCTTTCCACCTCATTTGTTTATAAATCTTCCAAAGCTGGTCAAATTGTGTTTTGACGCACCCATGTCTGTTAGTTAGAATAATCTCAAGGCATATGCCTACAAGGACTAGATCTGAGAGAACTCCTACTGCTCAACCTCGCTACTCGCTATCACACCTACCATGTCTCCCATATAACAGACCGGTGATCCATTAACTACTCCGTTGTAACTTTCATGTTCGGGAATTTTGTGGAGTCTCTGAACATGTTTACAATGCCGCATTCTACGTCAAGTGCATCATAAGTAGTTAAAAGAGTTTTCAGCTCATTTGTAACCGAAAAAAGGTGTGTATCTGTAAAGAAAGTGACTTAGGTTCACTAATGGGTGCAACTTTCTGAATTGCCGCCTGTAAGGGGTACTGCTATCGACAGTGGTATGAAGTAGTCATACCTCTTACTTCTTTGGAACTTTCAGAACTGGGTGCACATTTTCTGGCTTTTTCTATTTTTTAGATCAACGGTAACCAAGTGCTACTGTTCGCCTGCATTTATTCGACGCGAAAGCAGTCTTTGTTTAAATTTTGTCTGTAACAGTCGTACGTATTCGAGAAACATCACAAAATACGAATACAAGTTTGGAAGTTTGCTTTCCAGTGGTAGGCTAACAGTGAATGGTCGGTCTGTAAATTCACATTCATTATACGTAATCAGTGGATAAATAAGTATTGTCATTCTTAGTCAGCAATTTTCGTTGGCGGTCCGTATCATTATTTTAACTATTTACTAGGCAACAGTGACCATAAATAAGGTGATAGCTCAATTTCGAAGAACATTAGAGCATGTTAAACATTACTTTGAATGTGGAATTGAATCAAAGATCGTATGATCGTATGAACATAGCTGTCTTTAGCTGTTGTTAGGAAGTACGTCATGTGCGATATCAATAGACGAAATATATGATATGAATGATGAAGATGGACTTTCAGTTTAAATTGAAGAACTGATGACTTTGAAATTCGTTTTCATTTAACCAACGCGATTAGGTTTAGTACGAAGTGTTTATCTCAGTTAAATGTGCATTATCGTGTCCGACCACCGTTAAAGCGAAGTGACTCAATTAAGAATCAGCAAATATAGGCGAGGGACGTTGTAAACGAACTTAAGAATCAGGCAGCAGCAACCGGCCGAGACAGTAACAGCAACAGAGAAGTGGTCGATTTTGTGACTTTTACGAGTTCCTAACCAGGAGCGAACTGTATAATATCATCTGTGTGCTTTGATAGATTAGTATCTTGAGTTTCTGCTGGTCAGTTTACTATCTAATAGTCACAGTTTTCGCGTATTCGTTTACGTCGGAAAGTAAATCGATTTTGTGACATATTACAAGTTCCTAATCAAGGGCGAACTATTAAGTCGCACCTGAATGCTTCAGTAATTCGAAGTTTGAATCTCTGCTTATTGATCTAATTTATTAAACACAGTTCTTGCGTTTTCGTCTGGATCTACAGTAGAGTTCCGTAGTGCGAGACGGTAGTCGTTCGTTCGTATGTTTTGAAAGCTAGTGTCTGCTTGTTGGCGTTACTCAGCCAGTCAGGCACCAGTAATCTGCCAAGACAGCCGCAACAACAGAGAAATAACCGATTTTTTGACTTGTACGAGTTCCTAACCAGGAGCGAAATGTATAATTTCATCTGTGTGCTTTGATAGAGTAGTCTCTTGAGTTTCTGCGTGTTAATTTACTATCTAATAGACACAGTTCTCCCGTTTTCGTTTTCGTGAGAAAGTAAAACAATTTTGTGACAAATTACAAGCTCATAATCAGGGGCGAATTATTTAGTCTCCCCTGAGTGCTTCGTTAGTTCGGTTTATTGCATCTCTACATATTAATATAATTTATTAGATACAGTTCCCGCGCACTTCTCAGCAGCTACAGTAGAGTACCGCCACGTGTCGATAGTCCATTTGTATGAGTTCTGTAGTTTCCCACGGTCTTCAATGTGGATAGGAACGGTGATTGTTGTGTGTGGATGTGAGCCCAGTTGGCGACACTTCGCTCTTAGCTGCAGGCTTTGATGGCCTCGGTTACACAACTTGAAGCTGCAGTACATGGGCACCTCTGGTGTGGGCCGGCCGTGGGAATCCATCGGAAATACAGTACGTCCGAGTCCTCCAATCAGTCCTGACTGGTGCCCAGCCCAATTGCTGCTAGCACTGAGGTTGACTCCTCACTAGTGGCCAAGTGGGAATCGCCTACGGGCGTGGCAGGCGGCAAAAGACTACCCAGAGGGACGCACATAAGACCTCCCAGGTGAGTCCGACAAACTGTTGCTCAGCCACTTGTCACCGCCTGTCTTGTTTCAGTGAAACCTCTCAGCCTGCAAGATCTGAGCAATCACAGATGATAGGATTATCTGTAGTTGGGAGCTCCAATGTTAGGCGCATTATGAGGCTCCTTAGGGACATGGCTGCCAAGAAGGGGAAGAAAGCCAGTGTTCACTCCGTGTGCGCACCGGGTGAAGTTATTTCAGATGCGGAACGTGTCCTCCCAGATGCGATGAAAAGCTCATGGTGCAGCCAACCGCAGGTGGTGGCTCGCATTGGTACCAATGATGTCCGTCGCTCAGGATCGGAAGACATTCTGGTTTCGAACTGCTAACAGAAGTGGTAAAGGCTTTCAGTCTTGCTTGCGAGATGAAAGCAGAGCTCACCACTTGCAACATGGTAGACAGGACCGATTCAGGACCCCTGGTACAGAGCCGAGTGGAGGTTCTGAATCAGAGGCTCACGTGGTTCTGCGGCAGTGTAGGCTGCAGATATCTCGACTTGCACCAATGGGGTGGTTGGGTTTGAGTACCGCTGAATGGGTTAGGTGTACACTACACGCGGGGTGCGGTTACACTAGTAGCAGGGGCTGTGTGGCGTGGACTGGGCGGTTTTTATAGTGTAGAAAGTCTCGGGAGATTACAAAAAGGATTTCAGTCTCGAAGAGAGCAGGCCGAACACAGGAAGAACGTACGCACAGGAACCATCGGCTTAACAGTTATAAATTATCAGAACTGTGTTGGGAAGTACCAGAGGTCCAAGCGCTAATAGAAAGTACTGATGCTCATATCGTTATAGGTACTGAAAGCTGGCTAAAGCCGGAGATAAGTTCAGCCGAAATTTTTGCGAATGACTTAACGGTGTTCCGACAGAACAGATTAAACACAGTGCGCAGAGAAGTGTTTTTTGCTGTTAGAAGTAATTTATCTTGTCGCAAAATTGAAGTAGATACTCAAAATTAATTAGCATGGGCAGTGGTCATTCTTGGAAACCGGAATAAAATAATAATTGGATCATTTTAACGACCTCCCCAATTCAGATTATACAATTGCTCAAAGGTTCAAAGAAAACTTGAGTTTAATTTCAAACACATAGCCGACTCATAGGATTATGGTAGTGAGTTTAATTTATCATTATAGGATTATAGTTGGTAGTGAGGATTATGGTTGGTGGTGAGTTTAATTTATCCTCGGTATGTTAGCGAAAATACATGTTTAAATCCTGAGGTACTCATCGATCATAACCCAAAATTGTGCTAAATGCATTCTCTGAAAGTTATTCCGAGCAATTAGTTCATGAGCCCAAGCGAATAGTGAATGGTTGTGAAAACACACCAGCAACAAATAATCCTGAACTAATAACAAGCGTCAAAACGGATGCAGGGATTAGTGAACACAGGGTTGTCGTAGCAAGATTGAATATTGTAACAGCCCAAATCTTCCAACAATAAACGAAAAATATACCTATTCAAAAAAGCAGATGAAAATTCACTTGACGCCTTACCGAAAGACAATCGTCAATCCTTCGAAATTAACAATGTAAGTGTAAACACGATGTGGCCTGAATGCAGAGAAACAGTATCGACAGCATTTGAAATATTTATACCAAATAAATTAACTAACGACGGAAATGATCCTCCGTACTGGTCAGAACACTGTTGCAGAAACAACGAAAGAAACATGCCAAATTTAAACGGGAACAAAATCTTCAAGATAGGCGTTTTACTACAGAATCTCGAAATTTAGCGCCGAGAGTAAATGCTCCCGAATTAGAATCAAGAACAGCTGCCAACATGAGTAACGTACAATTAGATATCCTCGGAGAAATGAAGCAACTTTTAATAAAAGCAGGTCTTCCTGTCGAGACTGAATACCATTTACATGTCTTTCAGAGTATGATGACACTATAGTTCAATACTTAACAATCATACAAAACCGTTCGCTCGATGAAAGATCCGTACCCAAAGGGTAGAAAGTTGCACAGGTCACACCAATATTCAACAAACGTAGCAGGAAGAAATTTCTGAGAATATGCGTTTTGAGCACAGTATTGTATGGTAGTGAAACTTGGACTGTAGGATAGCCGGAACAGTAGAGAATCTAAGCATTTGAGATGTGGTGGTACACACTGAAAATTAGCTGGACTGATAAGGTAAGGTACGAGGAGGTTCTGCGTAGAATCAGAGTGGAAAGGAGTATGTGGAAAACACTGACAAGGTGAAGGGATAGGGTGATAGGACATCAGTTATGATATGAGGGAATGACTTCCATGATACTAGAGAGAGCTGCTGAGGGCAAAAGGTGTAGAGCAAGACAGAGATTGGAATACATCCAGCAGATAATTAAGGACGTAGGCTGTAAGTGCTAGAGATGAAGTAGTTGGCAGGAGAGAAATTCGTGGCCGGCCGCATCAGACCAGTCAGAAGACTGATGGTTCAAAGAAAGAAAAAATTACAGGCCCATAGCATTAAGGTCGTTGTGCAGGAGGATTTCGAAACATATATTGTGTTCGCAAATTATGAATTACCTTGAAGGAAATGAGCTATTGCCAATCAGTCAACACGGATTTAGAAAACATCGTTCTTGTGAGACACAACTAGCTCTTAATTCACACGAAGTGTTGAGTGCTATTGACAAGGGATTTGAAACTGATTCCGTATTTGTAGATTTCCACAAAGCTTTTGACAATGTACCACACAAGCGGCTTGTAGTGAAATTGTGTGCTTATGGAATATCGTCTCAGTTATGTAATGGGAATCGTGACTTCCTGCCAGAGAGGTCACAATTAGTAGTAATTGACGGAAAGTCATCGAGTAACACAGAAGTGATTCTGGCGTTCCCCAAGGTAGGGTCTTTTGATGTTTCTTATCCATATATAAGATTTAGGAGACAATACGAGCAGCCGTCATAGCTTGTTTGCAGATGATGCTGTCGTTCCTCGACTGGTAAAGTCATCTGAAATTCAAAGAAAACTTCAAACAGATTTAGAAAAGAAATCTGCATGGTGCAAAAATTGGCCGTTTCCGTCAAACTGGTTACAAGATAAATCAGTATCATCTAACGCTAATACAGTTAAATACCTGTTGTTGTGGTCTTCAGTCCTGAGGCCGGTTTGATGCAGCTCTCCATGCTACTCTATCCTGTGCAAGCTCCTTCACCTCCCAGTACCTACTGCAACCTACATCCTTCTGAATCTGCTTAGTGTATTCGTCTCTTGGTCTCTCTCTACGATTTTTACCCTCCACGCTGCCCTCCAATACTAAATTGGTGATCCCTTGATGCCTCAGAACATGTCCTACCAACCGATCTCTTCTTCTAGTCAAGTAGTGCTACAAACTTCTCTTCTCCCCAATCCTATTCAGTACCTCCTCATTAATTATGTGATCTACCCATCTAATCTTTAGCGATCTTCTGTAGCACCACATTTCGAAAGCTTCTATTGTCTTCTTGCCCAAACTAGTTATCGTCCATGTTTCACTTCCATACATGGCTACACTCCATACAAATACTTTCAGAAACGACTTCCTGACACTTAAATCTACACTCGATGTTAACAAATTTCTCCCCTTTTCAGAAACGCTCTTCTTGTCATTGCCAGCCTAGATTTTATATCCTCTCTACTTCGACCATCATCAGTTATTTTGCTCCCCAAATAGCACAACTTCTTTACTACTTTAAGCGTCTCATTTCCTTATCTGATACCCTCAGCATCACCCGACTTAATTTGACTACATTCCATTATCCTCGTTTTGCTTTTGTTGATGTTCATCTTATATCCTCCTTTCAAGACACTATCCATTCCGTTCAACTGCTCTTCTAAGTCCTTTGCTGTCTCTGGCAGAATTACAATGTCATCGGTGAGCCACAAAGTTTTTATTTCTTCTCCATGGATTTTAATACCAACTCCGAATTTTTCTTTTATTTCCTTCACTGCTTGCTCAATATCCAGATTGAAAACATCGGGGAGAGGCTACTACCCTGTCTCACTCCCTTCTCAATCACTGCTTCCCTTTCATATCCCTTAACTCTTATAACTGCCATCTGGTTTCTGTACAAATTGTAAATAGCCTTTCGCTCCATGTATTTTACCCCTGCCACCTTCAGAATTTGAAGGAGAGTATTACAGTCAACATTGTCAAAAGCTTTCTCTAAGTCTGCAAAATCTAGAAAAGTAGGTTTGCCTTACCTTAATCTAGCTTCTAAGATAAGTCATAGGGTCAGTATTGCCACGCGTGTTCCTATATTTCTACGGAATCCAAACTGATCTTCCCGAGGTCGATTTTTACCAGTTTTTCCATTCGTCTGTAAAGAATTCGCGTTAGTATTTTGCATCCGTGACTTATTAAACTGACTGTTGGGTAATTTTCACATCTGTCAGCACCTGCTTTCTTTGGGATTGGAATCATTATATTCTTCTTGAAGTCTGAGGATATTTCGCCTGTCTCATACATCTTGCTCACCAGATGGTAGAGTTTTGTCATGACTGGCTTTCCCAAGGCCATCAGTAGTTCTAATGGAATGTTGTCTACTCCTGGGGCCTTGTTTCGACTCAGGTCTTTCAGTGCTCTGTCAAATTCTTCACGCAGTATCATATCTCCCATTTCATCTTCATCTACATCCTCTACCATTTCCATAGTGTTGTCCTCAAGAACATCACGCTCGTATAGACCCTCTATATACTCCTTCCACCTTTCTACTTTCCATTCTTTGCTTAGAACTGAGTTTCCATCTGAGCACTTGATATTCATACAAGTGGTTCTCTTTTCTCCAAAGATCTCTTTAATTTTCCTGTAGGTAGTGTCTATCTTACCCCTAGCGAAATAAGCCTCTATATCCTTACGTTTGTCCTCTAGCCATCCCTGCTTAGCCATTTTGCACTTCCTGTCGATCTCATTTTTGAGACGTTTGTATTCCTTTTTGTCTGCTTCATTAACTGCATTTTTATATTTACTCCTTTCATCAAATAAATTCAATATTTCTTCTGTTACCCAAGGATTGCTACCAGCCCTCGTCTTTTTACCTACGTGATCTTCTGCTGCCTTCACTTCTTCATCCCTCAAAGCAACCCATTCTTCTTCTACTGTATATCTTTCCCCCATTCCTGTCAATTGTTCCCTTATGCTCTCTCTGAGACTCTGTACAACCTCTGGTTCTTTCAGTTTATGCAGGTCCCATCTCCTTAAAGTCCCACCTTTTTGCAGTTTCTCCAGTTTTCATCTATAGTTCATAACCAATAGATTGTGGTCAAAGTCCACTTCTGTCCCTGGAAATGTCTTAGAATTTAAAACCTGGTTCCTAAATCTTTGTCTTACCATTATATAATCTTCCTGAAACCTTTTAGTATCTCCAGGGTTCTTCCATGTATACAACCTTCTTTCATGATTCTTGAACCAAGTGTTAGCTATGATTAAGTTATGCTCTGCGCAAAATTCTACCAGACGGCTTCCTCTTTCATTTCTTAGCCCCTATGCATATTCACCTACTAAGTTTCCTTCACTCCCTTTTCCTACTACCGAATTCCAGTTACCCATGACTATTAAATTTTCATCTCTCTTCACTATCTGAATAATTTCTTTTATTTCATCATACATTTTGTCAATTTCTTCGTTATCTGCAGAGCTAGTTGGCATATAAACTTGTAGTACTGTTGTAGGCGTGGGCTACGTGTCTATCTTGGCCACAATAATGCGTTCACTATGCTGTTTGTAGTAGCTTACCCACACCCCTATTTTTTTATCCATTATTAAACCGACTCCTGCATTACCCCTTTTTGATTTTGTATCTGTAACCCTGTATTCGCCTGACCAAAAGTCTTGTTCCTCCTGCCGGCGAACATCACTAATTCCAACTATAACTATCTTTAACCTATCCATTTCCCTTTTTCAATTTTCTAACCTACCTGCTCGATTAAGGGATCTGACATTCCACGCTCTGATCCGTAGAACGCCTGTTTTCTTTCTACTGAGAGTCCCCGCCCGGAGGTTTGTAAGTGGATTCATTCAAGAGAAATTTCCTAGTATGTACACGAATATTAAGTGCGGTGATTGCTTTTGATCGAATGGTTTTATCTGTGCTATTTAACTTTAAATTTCCTGTAGGTCGAACACGAAAAGCGCTTTAGGTGAGCCGAGTGAGAAGAAAAGTGTGGAAACCGTCCGAACACAGCTGATTATGTTCTCAGTACTTTCTGGCAGAGAACATAGACGGAACATCAGTATCGTCTGTTTGTATTAATGAAAATGTAGCATTACGAAAGCCGCCGTTTCATGTCATGTACTATTGGTTATTCAAAACGTTTAACAAGACGAAAGTTACATGAAGGAAGTAAAATGCTTCTTATCTCAGGATTAAATATGCTTTTAAGACAAGAGAAACGTCTGTAAATTTTGTTTCCATGCTATGTTTTCCACGAAGGCACTGTGTCATTTTCTATTTAAAACAAGTGTTGCCTGCACACGACATGAATTAAGACGAAGAAGTATCCGTAAACAACAGTCTACTATTTCTTTGGGTCATCTAAAATGGGGGCGATGGTGTCAAAGCAACGTAGACGACGAGTTTGTAGCTCCGTCTCCGTTCATTATACCTCCATGCGTAACTGTGACATTGTGTAATCTCAGACCGAGATTGCTTATTGTGTTAGTACCTAGTGTTTTATTATAAACTTGGGATATACTTTTTTACTCTCGATGAGATGCTCAAATCATACGAAACAACTTGCAACCACTCCCACTGAGGAGTGTGTCGTGAGACTGTGGACACGAATCCCACATACAATTCTTTTATGTCTTGCCATCTGTATAAGCCGAGTTCTTTACTGTTCATAGAACACACTAAACTGGTGGAGGAGGCATTGTTTGATCAGGAGTGGTTCTTCATATTGAGATATTAATTTCGTTGTCTCCTCAACTGGTTTGGAACTTAAAAGAGAGCTACGAAATGTAGTACATCGTATCTAGGAAGCGTGATTTGCGATGTTAGTGACCTCCGAGCGCAGTCGAGTTTCGATCCAGAAGCGCTATGATGGCAAAGGTTATAAATATTTGTCACCCTTCCCTTTCGCTCGTTACATTACGAGGATAAAGATTTAACCATAAATGGTATTTTACAGCCCACATTCTGCTGTTGACCATCGCACAGGTAGCAGGTTGAGATAGTTATATCATCTAACGATAAAGAAATATTTTCATTATTTATAAAATGTTTTATGTTCATTTCGAACTACTTCCATGTCATTAATTCTACTGTCATTAATATGAATAAGATTTAACGGTTGATGTATTTGCAACTCTATCTGGGGAGACAATCAATAGAGACATGTAAATAAAGCTCAATTGGTTCTGCAGCATTTTCGAAACTGCATCTTCACGATTTACATGGAAGAACATAATCTTCTGTAGCTTAAAACTACAATTACGTACCTCATTACTGTAAGTCGTCATAAAGAACAAGCTTATATCATTCCGTCCAGTCACGTAATGTGACCATTATCCAAAGCCTAAAAAACCAAAATTTTTTCTGCGCAGACCGGTACGAGATGCTCTGCAAGAGACTCAGTGAGGTTCTGGAAGCTACCATCAGGGATGTGGAGCCATACCGACTACAGTTACATGGCCGGATGCGCTAGCTTTCACTGTTTGAGATCCATGGCGCGAACAGCTCAATCGAGACAGTGGCACAGATGTCGATCGGGCTTGTCCGCCGAGATTGGTAGCCAGGATACTACGATAAAGTCATCCTGGTGCTCTTCGAACCACGGACATACACTGCGAAGTATGTAGCACGTTGTTGTATTGTCCTGCTGGTAGACGCCGTACTGCCGAGAAGAAAAACTGCATTTAGGGGTGGACATTGAAAGGAATATACTGGGGCAAAACTTGTATGTGGCACCAGAACAAGATCAGAATATTAATAAATTAAAATGAAACTAGTATACAATGCGCGCGATCGCATAGCCAAAGGTACTGTACTGCTTTGTTGGAGTAAGAGAGTGCTGGCGCTCATCTGTAGGTAGCTGTCTGTGATAGAAAGACGATGGAGTAGGCAGTTTTTGCGGTGTGCTATGTGAAGCCACCAAGTGTTTGTTTAATGAAAGTATACCAGTATTGTTGAACCTGGAAGCAGACGTCTCAGGCAAACAAGGTAAAGATTTAAATAATTATGATTTCTGTTTCTGCCAGAGCGTTAGTAAAGTTGAATTGGATGATAATTTGTAATTCTTGAGTAACCGCAGAAGGTACGTAAACTGTTCTGAGATAAAGGCTAGTTAGGTATTTCATTCTTGTAATACTTTTCGGATTTGCTAACAGAGTTAGGTGTAATTTGTTGATTTGCAATTTATGTTAGATTAATCAAGTTATAATTCTTTCTATTTAAATCTCATTGTTTTGAATCAATTGTGGGTAATGTAGCTTCAATTATCAGATGTTTTTGAAAAGCCAAACTTAACTTGCAATATAATTTTGCTAAAAAAAAATCTGTGTTAGTAATTCCCCATAAACAGTACCGCCTCCCAGCCCAAGTCATATAATTTTTAAAGAAGTTGAATTTTCTTAAATGTTCTCGTTTATCAGCCAAATGTATTCAATGCGCATTTCAAGTATTATAGCCAGCATTGCACCCTGCTGAGCCTGCAGTTGGCATATAAATTTTTTTTTATTTTTTTTTATGGGAGACCAGAATATATCGCGTTACTCGGTTGCTGCTTTAGAAGTAAGACTATTTAATTTATTTATTATGTGAACAGGGCCTTAAGATTTAGTGCTTAAGGAGCTGAAACTATTTTGCAGTGACTATATTCCTTTAGTGGTATTCGTGTTGCGTTGCCCAATCGATTCGTGAAGTTTTGCTAACATTAAGACAGAGTCAACACCTGCACTTACAACACATAACACGACACTTAAGAGTTCAGTATTCATTCCACAAATCAGACTTCATTTAGCGTAATCGTAAAGATTATTATTTCATGTAATTAAAGAACGTTACACTCGGCGACTGCTCTGCTAGTCGTTTGCTGTGGGAATTCTTTGATATTAAAATAGTCAGATAAATATATATTGTTTTCTCAACCGCTCTGTAGCGATAATAGTAGTTAGATTTCTTGGAGCAACGCAGTATACTAGCTTGTATGAACTTTTTCCACTGTTCATTGGCATTCTTGTGCTTCGCCTTGTTTTTTTAAAATTTATTTTTCATTGAGTTGAGTGTTGAAATTTTGTATTTGGATTTGTACTCTATATTTTATTTACGATGCCGCGCAAAGTCTCAAGGTTTCGGAGCGTAATCTGATAATTAGAGATACCGAAATAGACGACTTTCCTATTATTGACAATAATGTTGATAATGATATTGACCACTCTTCGACGCAGCAGTTGCAAAGCACCACAGAAAACGTGAGTTCGTTTCCAGAAGTAATGT
The DNA here is from genome assembly GCF_021461395.2 of Schistocerca americana. NCBI lineage: Eukaryota > Metazoa > Arthropoda > Insecta > Orthoptera > Acrididae > Schistocerca > Schistocerca americana. The sequence continues at coordinate 184,063,365 of NC_060122.1, forward strand.
ACAGGTTCCTGACTATCATTTCACCTACTAACTTGACTAGTACTCAGACGGCAGGTTCCGGTATTTCGTACGCCACTGATATGCACATGGCTGATGTGCACGATTCAAAAGTTGATTGTTTACTGAGTGAGGTCGGTGACTTGCCTACTTTTCTCACAAGTGGTCTGATCGCCAATACTATGTCAGAGGAGAAACTAGTGCAAAGTGGTCAGTCTGCTCTTGGAAAAGCGTCGGATTTTATTAACGGCAATTGTGCAGAAAATGCAACAAACGAAACGTGCATCGTTGTAGATGATGTTTCAACATCAGAAAGCACAACAGTGGTGACACCCGACGTACCAAATCGAAGTAATATGGAGGCGGTGATCCAAAATCTCATGCACATGTTCAGTGAACGTTTTAATAAGAGTGATGAAATGTTGGTTAAACAAAATACTCAGTTGAATGAACGACTAAAAAAAAATGAAGAACAATGTTCCATCATACGAAAAATATCAATTGACACCACCACCCAGTTCAATGAACAATTCTCCACCATACGTGGCGAGCTTAAATCATGCACAGAAACGACTGATAACCGTTTCAAACAGATAGATTCAGACATTAAGGCCAGTGAAAAACGTCTTTGCGATAAAACTGAGGCGATAGCCAAGCAAAGCGCAGACAGTACCAAACCTTTGAGAATGACGTTAATGCTATACAGACATCAGTGTAGTGAAACCTATCAAACTTTTACTAAGAAATTAACCATGACCTTAAGCGGCATAACATTGCCAGTTTTGCCCCCAGCGCTACCGTCAGCGACATCAGTTTGACAATTTCGGAAAACATTAATGAACCCATTGTGCCCACCTAATCTGGCAAAAAATTAGGTTTCCCACGTCAGAAATTTCATTCCATTCCATTGATACTGACAACAATACCGTCTGGAGTACGCACATGACCGCTCTGTTGAGCCACACACGCAGTATGAAACAGTTAATAGTGAAGCTTTCGAGCCCCATATTAAGCATGATGATACTAACGTTTGCTGCCAATCCAAAAACTGTACACACAACGCCGCCTTTTGTCATGAAAATCTTCCGTTCACATCACAGCTTTCCGCTTAATCGTGTCCAAACAGTTCTGCTTCTGTTTAACGTTTGCGCTGATAAATGCTGATTTGCAAACCGGATTCATATAGCAAAATAAAGCCTTAACAAATAACTTTTATTTCCCTCAGATGAATAATGCGAACAATCAAACATCAGACGCCACATTCAGTCACAACACAGAACAGAGTTTGTTCCCTTCCGTGACCAGAAACAGAAATATTAGATTGCCACTGCGTCACAACGCTATGTTTTTTTGAAGAGCAAGACGATTTCGCTTACACTGAATCTTTGTATTGTGCAACTAATACTGCGCAAATGCGACCTACGTAATAACCTTCCACAGCCCACTGACGCACTTACCAGTCCATTCTGGGAAGCAAAATTTTTCTGACAACACTTCTGTTCGATGTACTATTGCTGCGGGTTCCTGTGAAACCATGCCATATATCACCATTCTGTTTATCTCTTTCAAAGTAGCTGCATATAATCATGACAACCTACAGTCAGACCCCAAAATTAACAGCTACAGGAAGACGATGTCCATTACTACAGCAAATAAAACACAGCAACTTCGTGGAAGTCATAGAATTCCAGCACGGATGCAGATGTTATTTTGAGCAAACAGTTTTATTATCGACGATTTGCCAGTCCAGTCTGATGTCACAGCCCATAAGGATGATGGTCACAACAGTTCGAATTTATTTCAACAGCCACTTCTAATTCTAACGAACAGCATATTCACTCTACGTTAGATAACTACAATTGACAGCAGCTTTCATAAAAAAAAATTCTGCCACAGTTGACCCTACATTATCAAGAAACATTTCTAATATTTCAGATAAAATTTGTGAAACCGCACAGAGTAATACTATTAGCACCAGTACAGAAAATCCTAAGCCACGAAAGCGACGCCGTAGGAAGCATATTCAGCAGATCGGTGTATATGCAGATGTCATTTTGTGTGAACAGGATTTTATTATCCACGATCAGTCAGTTCTGACTAGCGAGACACTCCGTCAGGACAATGCCACAAAGAGTTCCAAATTATTTTCACAACATGTGAGTCAGGGGGATGATAATATTTTATAATCAATTCACCGTTTATTTAACACAAGCAAACACACAGATTCAATTTAACAACCCCGTACAGTTATCCTACACAAACTGAAAGCAGATATGATAACCCTGAGATTCCTCAAATGTTACAAATTATTCAACGTCATGATCAATCGTTAGTGCAGCCTGTTGGAAGCATAGAAGCCACGGACGGACGAAGTGTGATATCTTGAACAGGTGAGTGCCATGTCGTCCTCGAAACCTGCAGCGGCGCGGTCAACAATACCGTCTGACCGCACATCAGTACGCCACAGCTTACTTCAAAGCAGTGTAGCGTTACACCGGCCAAAACAAAACTCTGCTCCGCATATATCAAGTCCACTGACGTCAAAGTTACTTCCATTTACTCGCGAAGCCAATCTGATTTAATTGCAGTGGACACATCCTATGAAATTAGCTGCCAGATCGTCAGCAGCAAATCTGTCCACAATAAATTAACTAGAGGTGAATACCACCAGCACCAAATTGTCGAGCATATTTTTTTGAAAACATTGATTTCCAAAACTAAGCACATCTACATTCATCTCAAAAATATTATGCCAGGCCAAACTCAGAGTTGGATCAATTGTATTGCGCTTTGTAAATGTGACATACAGATTCTGCCATCAAATAAATTACTTTTTTTACGATTTTCCATTCCCAGACTGCGACGCTACAAACGATTTTGACACTGATACACTGAATTCGTCTATTTTCTTTTACATCATTTGTCGCTATGCAACAACTGAATAATGTGTATTTAATTACAGTTCGGCCGGCCGCGGTGGTCTAGCGGTTATAGGCGCTCAGTCCGGAACAGCGCGACTGCTACGGTCGCAGGTTCGAATCCTGCCTCGGGCATGAATGCGTGTGATGTCCTTAGGTTAGTTAGGTTTAAGTAGTTCTAAGTTCTTGGGGACTGATGACCACAGATGTTAAGTCCCATAGTGCTCAGAGCCATTTGAACCATTTTTTTAATTTCAGTTTCCATCGTAGGACAATAATGAGAGATTACTGAAATACCAACAGGGTAAATTTTAGCGCCAAGAATACGGCTGCGATTGAGAACGAAATTATACGCACACTTATTTCAGCACCACTCATCTGAAAAGAAGATTTTTAACGTCATTTATTCTACGAAATTTCTATGTAACCAGCTACGTTATTTACTTTACAGATATGCACAATCTTGATTACATAAATTATTTCTTCAATTAGACGTCTTTCATTCTGAAGTCATTACACTACTGCTGTCAATATATTTTTTCGCCGTTCAGCTTCGTATAAATTATTTTTCCAAGATCTATCCCAACTGCCATTTTTTTTAAAGATGTGCGTATTAATATTGCCAGCTTTTATATATGCATATTCTGATTTGCATATGAGTGTACATAATGACATGACACAATACAGACCCTTTTACCTGATGCATTTCCTATGCTTATACAAATTCTACTGATACGTTGTTTTCACGTATCCTTGATTATTCAGCATTTTATTGGGTGGTGCCGTGCCCAGTAGGGAGAATCTTGCAGGTCGGTTCTCTTGATGTACGCTAAGGCCTTGCATATTTTTATGTTTTCATACGCATGTGCATGGAAACAACAACTGAAAGAGACACCAATTATTTTGACATGTGCCCAGCGGATCACATCCCTTAGGTGGTCTGACCACTGCAAACTATAATTCAAACATTTTGTTTATATAATACGAATTTTTGTGCCTTTTGTATATAGACTCTATATATTATACGTTCATTGATTTCTGATGCTATTTTGTCTTTAATGATACCATGAAATGTGCCATTTTGTGTTGCTATGCTACTCCACTTTCCCATTATTGCACACCCTAGGCAAGATATTATTACTACTGACATTTATGCTATTGTCTGATGAATTATTATTACATTTTTTGTTAGGTTAGTCACTCCTTGTACTTTATAATGCTGCCATGTTTCATTTATGCCCAGTCTTGTTCTCTATATTCCTATATGTCTCTTGTACTTGATTATGCCACTAGTTTACTTGCTTTCACCTATGTAGATTTAAGAAATCAGTGTACCCTGTAACACATATCCATTGCACATACTCATCAATTTTGTATATTTTGCAGAACCAATGTACCACAGTCTCACTGTATTCAAACGAGACATTATGCTCCTAAAGTGCAGGAAATGCAGTAAATAGAAAGTATAACATAAACTGCTTATGTGGAATACTAGACACTTCTCACAATGTTTCCTGGCAGGCCTTTATAAGCATTTTCCTCTTGATTTACTAGGTAAATTAGGCAGATTGCCTATAAAGATTTAGAATTAAGGATATTTTTTTCTGCATTTTATCTTAGATGTAGGAGTATTATTGGAATATTTACTGAGTGTTCATGCCATGTGCTGCACCAAATTTTACAGAATAATGATAGAATATTGATTATTAATGAGTATGCATGATCTGAACTGCACTCCAATAATGAGGATTATATAGATATATTGATGAATTTTCTATAATGATACTGTATGGTTATAGTATGTATGTTGTGTCTTTTCTAAGAAAATCTGTCTTACCTTGTGGCAAATAATTGTAGATGTTTGTGGTAGACTGTCTCAGAACCTTTACACCTAAAAACATGCTTTTTTCACCATTCCTTATGTGAACGCAAATGATACTGACTTCTTATGTTAGCAACATGACTACCTTTTCTTTCAGGTTAATAAACGCATTTACAGGTTAAACTATTTCTGCAGTTCACACTCATATTTGCATTTTTTGTATCTTGATTTCTTGTAATATGTACCATTCATCTAGTCACTAATTTATATTGCACTTAGTACTCCTGCCTTTTTGTTTGCATTGTACTATAATCACATTTGTCCTACGCTTTGGCCATAGCAGTTCTTGACTCAAGATGAACGACGATTCATTGTTAATCGTTTTCTTTACGGTTAGAGAAGCACTGTCCTTATATAGCATTCCCATATCCTTCCCTGTAGATATGCACATTGTTAGAGATATAGATCATTTAGTAGGTAGTTTTAAGAAGCCCTGAAGGTGATACACAACCTATAAATATTCTGTCTTTACTCACATGGTACCACACTTTCATTCTATGATTCTATTAGTCTAATGGGTATTCATACAGTAAATACAGAGCTCTACTTTACATTTCTTATGTAATTATAGCACAATGTTGCATATACAAGGCGACTGAGTGCCACAATAAAATATTATGAACTGTGATATTCTCTGCCATGTAACGTTATTCTATGTCTAATTGGCAGCTTGATGCTATACTTCTTGATTTTGTCTTTTTCAGGGTTCAAATACAGTTTTACCTATTCACTCTGATGTAAAGCATTGTTGTTCATTAGGAGACTGAACTTTTTCGGATCAGACAAATAGGTATAGGTAGAAATGGTCACATTCCACTATGTCACCTTTGCTAGTTTTTTGTACTTTCCATTATACAGTCTTCTGCCTCTGCCCATGGTATTGGAGCAACTTACTACTGGTATTCATACTTCAAAGTAAGTGACTAAATATGTTGTTTGGATCCCAGAAGAGTCTCTACTATGAATAGCAGTGATGATGATTGTCATCACATTACTGATATTATGTTAGCCACCAAATACAGTTGTTGGGAATTTATTACTGCATACCTCTTGTGTCTCTGCACACGACTGAGGCAAATAGTACGAAGTTCAGATGTCTCCCTACACTGAATGCAAGCCACATGGCTCATTATTAGTTGTTGAAGGCGCCAGAAAAAAAGATATGGACTTTATGATGCAGTCATTTCAACATACTCCTAGGCTTCAGCCATGACAATTCGTTTCCCTTGCACAAGCCTATACAATCATCTTGTCAGTTAGGATTGTATACTGATTACGCCTTACATTATTTATTTGTTAGCGACCTTGTTTACGAGACAATTTACCCAGATTATATCAAGAGTATGATTTATAGTAGTGCATCTGAGCACTATCAATTCTTTCGAGTTTAATGATGTTATAGAGTTTGATAAGGTAACCACACACCTGTTGTACAAGGTACTTCTAAATATGTGCCAAATTTATTAAATACCTCTGGAGGGTGGTGAAAGGACTATACTGGGGACCACTTGAATGTGGCACCAAAAAAAGATAATAATATTAATAAATTAAAATTAAACTAATATACCATAAAAGATGAATGTCTCTGGCAGGCTCGATAATGTGGATCGCTGTCTGTGCACGACCCCAGAGTCAAAGGTACTGTACTGCGTTGTTGGAGTAAGAGAGTGCTGGGCGCCCATTGTAGGTAGATGTCTGTGAGGGAAAGACAATAGAGTAGGCTGTATTTGTCGTGTGCTGTATGAAAACACCAAGAGTTAGATTAATGTACATATGTCAATATTGTTGAACCTGGAAGCAGAAGTCGTCAGGCAAATAAGGTAATGATTTAAATAATTATGATATCTATTTTTGACAGCACATTAATATAGATGAGTTGGCTGACAATACGTAATTGTTGAGTAGCCACAGAATTTACATAAACTGTCTTGAGATAAAGGCTAGTTAGATATTTGATTTTCGTAATGCTTTTCAGATATGTTAACAGAGCTATGTGTAATTTGTTGATTTGCATTTATGTTGGATTAATGAAGTTATGATACTTGCTGTTTGTATCTCATTGTTTTGAATCATTTGTGAGTGATGTAGCTTCAATTGTCAGATATTTCTGAAAAGCCAAATTTAACATGCAATATGATTTTGCTAAAAAATTATCTTTAGTAATTCACCATAATCAGTACTGCCTACCAGTCAGTGTTATATAATTTTTAAAGAAGTTGAATTTTCTTAAATTTTTATCAGCCAAATGAGTTTGATGAGCATTTCAAGTATTATAGCCAGCATTGCACACTGCTAAGCCTGTAGTTACTCATATTCATATTAGTTATGAGAGACCAGAATATATCTCTTTGCCCCATTGCAGCTTTAGAGGTAAGACAATTTAATTTATTTGTTTTGTGAAGAGTGTATTAAGATTCAGTGCTTAAGGAGCTGAACGTTTTTTGCAGTGACTGTGTTTCTGTATTGGTATTGGGAGTTGCATTGCGCAATCGATTTGTAATGTTTTGCTAACAGTAAGACAGAGAAGCACATCACTTGCACTTACAACATGTAACACAACATTTCGAGCTAAGATCTATTCAGCAGATCAGACTTCATTTAACATACTCGTAAAGATTATTATTTCATTTAATTAAACAACATTACAACATGGGCTCCAAGGATAGATGCATACTTTGTTGGTCCACAGTGCTTTCCAGACAGACGAGATTCCAGGAAATGCCACGAGAACCGTCCCCAGAACATAACGCTCACACGATTGTTATTGGGTGCTTGCTTTCAGACGTTTCACATTGTACAATCCTACAGCAGTTTCATGGAGCATACAACATAATTAATCTGCAGAGGTGACCTGTCATGAATCATTGGCGACCAATTGCAGTAGGGCAACATATAGAAGAATGTGCGTGTGAACTTAAACTAAATAACTTCTGTTTTATAATTGTAGCCATGTATAGATCCCCATTAAGAAATTTTGAACTATTTTTGAAAAACTTGGATTCTTGGTTGAGATATCTGTGGGACAGGGGCAAGCAAATTATTATTTGTGAGGATTTCAATGTAGATTTTCTGAAAGAGTCCAAAAGAAATTTTGACCTTGAAGTAATACTTGGTTCTTTCAATTTGATATCAGCTATTGATTTCCTACTAGGGGCGGTACAGGAAAGCAGCACACTGGTAGATAATGTCTTCATAGACCAGGATAAATTTAATCAAATAAAAACTTTTCCCTGTAATATCATGATGCACAGCTAGTTACAGTATACGATATAGCTCCATACAGTAATGCAAAACAGTCCTCCAAACTAGTGCATACAATTAACGATTTAACAATTGAAAATTTTAGGGAAAGCTTGCAAAAGTTAGACTGGGATGAGGTGCATAGGGAACATGATGATAATTTAAAATTTAACCTACTTCATGATACATTTGAGAGTATATTTGAGAACAGTTTCTCTAAGAAAACAGTGCAATATAATTGTTAGAAACCATTTAAAAAACCATGGCTTATTAAAGGGATCAAAATATCTTGTAAACAGAAAATGGAAATGTATCTCACAGCTAAGAGGAGTAATGATACCGAAACAGAGAAACATTATAAGAACTAGTGCATTGTATTAAGAAAAGTTATCAAAAAGTACAGAACCATGTGCATTATGTCTGAGATTGGCACATCTAATAATAAAACTGAAACAATTTGGAATATTGTTGAAAGGGAAACAGGGCAACAGAGAGTACAGGAATACTGTGTTTCTATCAAACACAATGAAAAGTTCGTTAACAAGAAATAAGAAGTAGAAAACATTTTTTATAATCATTTCTTTAGTGTTGTAGAGAAATAGGATCCAGCTATTCATTAGAAAACCCAAGGCAGCATATGGAAGAGGCAGTACTTATGCAATTTGATGGAATTGAAATTCGACCTAACTCTCCTACTGAAATTAGGAAAATAATAAAGTCACTCAAAAATAAACGCTCACATGGAATTGATGGCATTTCCAACAGAGTACTAAAAGCTTGCTCCCAACAAATAAGTAGAATTCTCAGCCACATATGTAGTAGCTCATTGAAACAGGGCATTTTTCCAGATAAAACAAAATACACTATAGTTACACCATTGCATAACAAGGGGATTAATCTGATGCTAACATTTACCACCTAATCCCACTTCTGTAACTTTATCTAAAAGTCTTTAAAAAGTAATTGTATTCAAGCATAGGATCACATATTTCACAAAAATGAAGTACTAACAAAATGTCAAGCTATAGTTGCTTTTACTGATCAAATATTAAATGCAATGGTTAACAAAACTTCACCCTTGGGGATATTTTGTGATTTCTCAAAGGCTTTTGATTGTGTGAATCATGAAATTCTTTTAGATAAGCTTAAGTATTGTGGTATGAGTGGATCAGTGCACAAATGGTGTAATTCGTACTTAACTGTAAGAATGCAGAAGGTTGAAAATAACAGTGCAGATAGTCCGCAAAAACCAGAAGAGGTATCAAGAATGGTGTCCCACAAGGTTCAGTCTTGGTTCACTTACTGTTCTTAACAATGATTAACGACTTGCCACTCTATATTCCTGAAGATGCAAAACTAGTTCCTTTTGCCAATGAAACAAGTATAGTAGTCACACCCAAGAAGCAAGAATCAGCTGAGAAAATTGCAAATGTCTTTCAGAAAATTATTAAGTGGTTCTCTACAAATGAACTCTCACTAAATTTTAAGAAAGCACAGTTTACACAATTCTGTACAGTAAACGGCATAACACCAATGAAAATGTAGACTATGAACAGAAGTCTGTTGCTAAGGCAGAATACTCAAAATTTCTTGGTGTGTGCATTGATGAGAAAATGAACTGGAAGAAACACATTGATGATCTGCTGAAACGGTGAAGTCCAGGTACTTATGCCTTTAGGGTTATTACAAATTTTGGTGATAAACATATCAGTAAATAAGCCTACTATGCCTATTTTCATTCACTGATTTCATGATGTTGTTGTAGTCTTCAGTTCTGGTTTGATGCAGCTCTCCATGCTACTCTATCCTGTGCAAGTTTCTTCATCTCCTAGTACCTACCACAACCTACATCCTTCTGAATCTGCTTAGTGTATTCATCTCATGGTCTCCCTCCTCCACACAGCACTCCAATACTAAATTGGTAATCCCTTGATGCCTCAGAACATGTCCCATCAGCAGATTCCTTCTTCTAGTCAAGGTGTACCACAAATTTCTCTTCTCCCCAATTCTATTCTATACATCCTCATTAATTATGTGAGCTACCCATTTAACCTTCAGCATTCTTCAGAAGTACCACATTTCGAAAGCTTTTATTGTCTTCTTGTCCAAACTATTTATCTTCCATGTTTCACTTCCATACACTACACTCCACGCAAATACGTTCACAAACGACTTCATGACACTTAAATCTATATCCGATGTTAACAAATTTCTTTTCTTCAGAAACGCTTTTCTTCTCATTGCCAGTCTACGTTTTATATCCTCTCTTCTTCGACCATCATCAGTTATTTGGTCCCCAAATAGCAAACCTCCTTTACTACTTTAAGTGTCTGATTTCCTAAAGTAATTCCAACTTAAATCGACTACATTCCATTATCATCGTTTTGCTTTTGTTGATGTCCATCTTATATCCTCCTTTGAGGAGATTATCCATTCCGTTCAACTGCTCTTCCCAGTCCTTTGCTGAATCTGACAGAATTACAATGTCGTTGGTGAACTTCAAAGTTATTTTAATACCTACTCCGAATTTTACTTTAGTTTCCTTTACTGCTTCCTCAAAATACATATTGAATAACATCGGGGAGAGGCTACAAACCTGTCTCACTTCCTTCCCAACCACTGCTTCTCTTTCATGTCCCTCGACTCTTATAACTGCCATCTAGTATTTGTACAAATTGTAAATAGCCTTTCTCTCCATGTGTTTTACCCCTGCCACATACAGAATTTGAAGGAGCGTATTCCAGTCAATACTCTCAAAAGATTTCTCTAAGTCTGCAAATGCTAGAAACATAGGTTTGCCTTTCCTTAATCTATTTTCTAAGATAAATCGTAGGTTCAGTATTGCCTCACTTTTTCCAGTATTTCTATGGAATCGAAACTGATCTTCCCTGAGGTCGGTTTCTACCAGATTTTCCATTCGTCTGTAAAGAATTCCAAATAGTACTTTGCAACTTTGATTTATTAAACTGATACTTCGGTAATTCTCACATTTGTTACCACCTGCTTTCTTTGGGATTGGAATTATTATATTCTTCTTGAGGATATTTCGCCTGTCTCATACATCTGCTCACCAGATGGTAGAGTTTTGTCAGGACTGGCACTCCCAAAGCTGTCAGTAATTCTAATGGAATGTTGTCTACTCCCGGGGCCTTTCTTCGACCCACGTCTTTCAGTGCTCTGTCAAACTCTTCACGAAGTATTATATGTCCCATTTCATCTTCATATACACCCTCTTCCATTTCCATAATATTATCCTCAATTTCATCGCCCTTTTATAGACCCCCTATATACTCCTTCCACCTTTATGCTTTTCCTTCTCTGCTTAGAACTGGGTTTCCATCTGAGCTCTTGATATTCATACAAGTGGTTATCTTTTCTCCAAAGGTCTCCTTAATTTTCCTGTAGGAATTACTTATCATACAGCGAGATAAGCCTCTACATCCTTACATTTGTCCTCTAGCCATCCCTGCTTAGCCATTTAGCACTTCCTGTCGATCTCATTTTCTAGACGTTTGTATTCCTTTTTGCCTGCTTCGTTTACTGCATTTTTATATTTTCTCCTTTCATCAATCAAATTCAGTATTTCTTCAGTTACCCAAGGATTTCTACTAGCCTTCGTCGTTTTACCTACTTGATCCTCTGCTACCTTCACTACTTCATCCCTCAAAGCTACCCATTCTTCTTCTGCTGTATTTCTTTCCCCCACCCCTTTCAATTGTTCCTTTATGCTCTCCCTGAAACTCTGTAAAATCTCTAGTTTAGTCAATTTATCCAGGTCCCATCTCCTTAAATTCCTACCTTTTTGCAGTTTCTTCAGTTTTAATCTACAGTTCATAACCAATAGATTATGGTCAGTGTCCACATCTGCCCCTGGAAATATCTCTCAAATTAAAACCTGGTTTCTAAATCTCTCTCTTACCAATATATAATCTAACTGATACCTTCAAGTATATCCAGGCTTCTTCCATGTATTCATATGGCATAATTTTGTGCGGCAATTAGTTGTTAAGAGCGAAAGTATTCATTACACAAAAGCTTGTAATCAGGATAATAGCTACAGCTGGCCCAAGATCACCTTGCAGACATTTGTTAAAGGAACTGGGGTTATTCACAGTACCTTCCCAATAAATATATTCACTTACGAAATTTGTTATTAATAACCCAACCCAATTCAAAAATAACGGCGAAGTGCATAGGTAAAATGAGGAATCGTGCCTCACAAACTGAGATTTTAACTTGATTTGTTAACAGTCATCACAGCAGTGTGCAATTTCCGGTATTCAGCAAAGCTCCTGCCCAGCTTTCGTAGGTCTGCAGTATTTCTACTTAAAATGTCGGCGTTAGCATGCCTTTTTCCCTGTTTTGTGTATTATCTCACAATCAAATTCACTCAAACGAATTGCCCATCTTGTTAATCTGCTGCATGGGCCCTTCAACCATAATAAACATTGGAGAACAGTGTGGCCGATGACTACCTTTAAATTTCGGCTATATAAATAATAGCAGAAGTACATAATACCATACATTACTGTTAACATCCTCTCAACTCTGGAATAATTTTGCTCTGCATTGTTCCACTGTCGGAATACATATGTTACACGACACTCTTTGCCTTCTATATTCAGCTATAGGACACACTAAAGAACCATATTACTTGCATCACAAAGTAGAATAAATTCTTTTTCAAAATTGTAGAATATCAACTGGGTTCATCATCAGTGCTTACTGTAAAGTATCAAACGCCATCTGACATTTGGGAGAACATTCAAATTTTGCTCCTTTCCATAACAAACGGTTCAAATGTCCAAAATTTCAGAAAATTCCCTTACGACTATACAATAATAGCTACAGAGACAGATGAAACTTTGCAACTGTTTAACTGTCTACTGAGACCATGTCTGTGTTTGTTCTCACACCTTCCTTGCTAATTATTTATCCAACACAATTCTGTTGCTGTAAAATGACATGAGTGGGAGTACTTGCAGCTTCCTGGAACAAAGTCTTGGTGCAAACACGTGGCCATATGTTGTCAGTCTGTGGTGTGCGAAGAGCAATTGATAGACGAATTCACAATAAAATTTTGATGGTGCGTTAGAAAATGAGGTGTCGAGAAATATGTCAGGGAATGCATGTTTTGTGCACAAAGAGCTGATCACAGCCACTGATAAACTTTATTACAACGTCTTATGGGATCATATAAACCCATCTGAAATTCTTGGAGTGGACGTTTCAGGTCCATTTAATGACACACCAGCAAGAAATAAATACAAGTTGAATCTAACTGACCATTTCTTCCATTACATACTAATGGCTGCAATTCCTACAACCGTTTAATATACACCTATTAGCATTGCAACCTGTCACCCGTGAGCGTTTTTTTCACGCTGACATTGAACATAGGTGGGGGTCACATAAATGTGACTGATCTGTGTAGATCCGTTATTTCGCTTTTGATTACAATGACATATACTGAAGTGCCAAAGAAACTGGTACAGGCATGCATATTCAAATATAGAGGTATATAAACAAGCAAAACACGGCGCTGTAGTGAGCAATGCCTATATAAGACAACAAGTGTCTGGTGCAGTTGTTAGATTGGTTACAGTTGCTACAATGGCAGGTCATCAAGATTTAAGTGAGTTTGAATGTGATGTTATAGTTGGCACAAGAGCGATGAGACACAGCATCTCTGGGGTAATGATGAAGTAGGGATTTTCCCGTACAACCGTTTCATGAGTGCACCGCGAATATCAGGAATCTGGTGAAACGTCAAATCTTCGACATCGCTGCGGCTAGAAAACAATCTTGCAAGAATGGGACCAGTGACGATTGAAGAGAGCGTACAACGTGACAGAAATGCAAACCTTCCACAAAGTGCAGCAGATGATGCCGGGCCATCACAAGTGTCAGTGAGTAAAGCATTCAGCGAAACACCACTGATATGGACTTTATGAGCCAAAGTTCAACTTGTGTACCATTGATGATTGCATGACACAAAGCTTTACGCTTTGCCTGGGCCTGTTAACACCGAAATCGGCATGTTGATGACTGGAAACATGTTACTTGGTCAGACGAGCCTCGTTTCAAATTGTATCGAACGGATGGACATATACAGTCATGGAGACAACCTCATGAATCCATAGACCCTTCATGGGGTTTTCAAGCCGGTAGAGGCTCTGTAATGGTGTTGGGCGTGGTGTGGCGTGTGTGCAGTTGGAGTGATTTGAGACCCCTGATACATCTAAATACGACTCTGACAGGTGACACGTACATAAGCATCCTGTCTGATCACCTGCATCCATTCATGTCCATTGGGCTATCCCAGCAGGATATTGCGACACCCCAAACCTCCATAACCAGAATTGCTACAGAGTGGCTGCAGGAACGCGCTTCTGAGTTTAAATACTTACGCCGGCCGTCGAACTCCCGAGACATGAACATTACTGAGTGTATCTGGCATGTCTTGCAGCATGCTGTTCAGAAGAGATCTCCACTCCCTCGTACTCTTACGCATTTATGGACAGCCCTGCAGCATTCATGATGTGAGTTCCCTCCAGCACTACTTCAGACATTAGTCGAGTCCATGCCACGTCGTGTTACGGCACGCCTGGGTGCTCATGTGTGTCCTACATGGTATGAGGCAGGTGTGCCAATTTCTTTGGTTCTTCAGTGTGCAACAAGATGAATTTTAATACGTTTCACATTCTAGAACAAACTATGCTTTTGGGCTAAAACCTTTGAATAGTAAGACAAAGATCTTTTGTCGAAGGCTCAACCTCAGTCACTATTTAGATTTTGAATAAAATTCATAACCAACGGCGAACGGCAGAAGTCTGCTATAAGAAGCCTCATACATTATGCTAACCACCTCTAATGAGCTCGGCATCGACGGAATGTCAACCCCTAATCTTCCTTCCATCATTCATTTTGAAAGGGGCTGTGTCAGACTATACGAAAAGTGAATACACATTCAGCGCACGTATCGTTGGGGTGGAACCTGTGCCTAACTGTAGAAGGACCAGCAATGTTCAGCAGCACGAGGAAGCAAAAGTTAATGGAGACTTCTGATTTATAAGCTTATATACTAGATATCCTCAGGACGCGTTGCCTGTAGCTGAAATGTATCATGATGATCTCTCTATTGGCAAGATTTGTTAGATTAGTGCCCCTCCGAAAGCGGACTCGATGAGTTGGCGCTATCGAACCAGTCAGCAGAGCATTGGCAGAGGAAATATTTCGATGTTAGTAGGTAGAACACTACAAAATATTCGTTGTTTATAGTTAAGTTTCTGTAACATTGTTAAGTCTTCCATCACCATTTGTTGACATCTGTCTCGGATTCTTCGACCAATTTTTTTTTTTTTTTAATTTTTCGGATGGTTCGACAGAACTAGTGGTTGGCATTGTCTAAGTTTGACCTGCCACTGCCACCACCGTGAAACTTTGACAATGGCAGTTACATGTGCTGGAAAATCGTCAGAAAAATCATCCAAGCAGCGCCGGCTGATGAACCTAAGACAGAAGCCGACAGACAGTTTGGCTGTTAAGTTCCAATGTGCATGATTTATTGAACGATTTTGTTGCCCCATGTTACGAACTTCTAATATAATTTTTAAGTACTGTTTCCGTAAATAGCGGGATGCACATAATATGATACATTTTTATTTACTTTGATTGACGTTGGCTGTATATATCATGCAGCAAGCGCCGTATTACAGCAGTAGTACATCTCATGTTTACAGATAAATAATGGTAGTACATAAGGAGGATGTTGTAGCTTATTACATTAGCAGGATGGAATCTCTTAAATGAATAAAGTTTCGATAGTTCTTTTCATTGCTTGACGGGAGGATAGTGATACCGCTAAAATGACATTGCTGACGTTAAGAATATGTCATGATAAGTTTCATGGCACAAGTTGAATAGTCTTTATGACCTGTACTTACTAGTGCTTAGGGAAACTGTAGTGAATGAAATGTATCCTCATCTTGAAACTAGATATCGTCTGTCGTAGATTTTGTGGATTTGTGGTAAGATCTTACGGGACCAAACTGTTTAGGTCATCGGTCCCTAATCTTACACACTACTTAATTTAACTTAGACTTAACAACTTACCGGGAGAGCCGCGCGGACCGTGACAAGACGCCTAGACCGCGCCGCTACCTCGCGCGCCCTCTGTCGTAAGTCCATTCGGTACGCTGCGATCTTGTGAGAAGGAAGAGGTCGCACAATCTAGTACTGAAAACCTCTGTGATATCTCGTTTCTATGCACTCTGCTTTCCATTCGTTATAGCCTTCTCTTTAAATTTAGGGACGTGATCGAATACATTATAATTGGAGCTACAATAGAGTCTCTCGTACGTTGAGTCGTTTCTGGGGAAGTTCATGCACTCGTTTTATTTGAGTTACTGAAACTATGAAGTCAAATTATGTTCCTTGGAACTGCAAGCCACTACAGCTCTCCTGCTTCAGCATTACGTTTACAAGATAAACGTCATCCTCACGACGGTGTTGAAAACTGACACCACACTTCGTGAGTCTGATATGATGAAAACCTGGTTCAGATGAACAGAAGAGCTCACATAGTGACTACAGACTCTGTGATGAATACGGACGTGATCTAACACTGCCGTATTGGAGAGTTTCGAGAATGGAAGTCATTCCTTCTGAAAACGCCATAAAATGAAGAGAGTTCGTAATTTATCTAAAACATAGAAAGCAAATAATATGAAATAACTAGCTTAGCGCCCTCTGCTTCACTTGCGTGAACTGTATTACCCACAGACATTTTTGTTTTTATTTAATCGATTGTTGATGTTGTTCAGAAATTGCAACACATTCTGGGCTTTACATGCTAATTAAGGTCGTATGTGCATGGTCTTTCGCGATTGTACTTCTGACAAAATAGTGATTCTGGTAGCAGGATTCCAAAGTGCATTTTGCTTTCTTGTGGAGATATTTCCATACGAAATTTCGTCCCCCAGCAAATATTTCCTTATATCTAATCGAGAAGTGAAATAACAATTTTCGTAAAGTTAACTTAAAATTTTTTTAAAACAATGACCAAATATTGTCTCAAAAATTTTCATTATCTATTGCACTGCTTTAGGTTTTGAATTTCCAGAAACATTGAAACACGTATTTCTTTATTTCTAACCGCCAAGTTCAATACCGATTATCGTAGCCTTTAAAACTCCTTTAGTAGCTCTTCAGTAATTATTTATTTTCAAAACAACGTTGACGACCTTAGTGGTTGAATGTTCAGAAATGCTGAAATACGCATTTTTTATTATTTGACTAAGACTCCATATACCAGTTTTCGTTGTTCTACCTTCAAAATTACATTAACAGTGACATACTTTCAGAAATCGTTTCGTCCACTATTTCACCCCGTCTGGAGTGGAATTTCAACCAATCCCTTCTTAATCGGTGCCTATAGTATACGATCCACACGTTCTTCAAAAGGTGACACATTGATACTTCAAATTTGTACCATTAGCGGTTTGCGCTGGGCGATGACGACTCAGCGAATGCGTGTGACACTGTTTCACCACCTTAGCGGTCGAAAATCTAATAAACATGGGGGACTGGAATGCAGGTGTAGGGGAAGGAATAGAAGAAAAGTTTACAGGAGAATATGGACTTGGGATAAGGAATGGGATAGGAGAAAGACTAATTGAGTTCTGTACCAGTAGTAGCGAATGCTCTGTTCAAGAATCACAAGAGGAGGAGGTATACTTGGAAAAGACTAGGTAATACAGGGAGGTCTCAGTTAGATTACATCATGGTCAGACAGAGAGCTCGAGATCATATACAGGATTGTAGGACGTACCCACGAGCAGATATACACTCGGATCACAATAAAATAGTGATGAAGAGTAGGCCGAAATTCAAGAGATTAGTCAGGAAGAATCAATATGCGAAGAACTGGGATACAGAAGTACTAAGGGATCATAAGACACGCTTGAAGTTCTAGGCTATAGACACGGTATTAGGGAATAGCTCACTAGGCAGCAAAGTAGAATAGTGATGGACATTTAAAAAAAAAGGGCAACTACAGTATTCGGAAAGAAAAACATAGGTACAAAGAAGCTAACTGCGAAGAAACCATGGGTAACAGAAGATATACTCCAGTTGATCGATGAATGAAAAAGGTACAAAAATGTTCAGGCTAATTCAGGAATACAGAAATACAAGTTAATGAGGACTGGAATATAAAGGAGGTGCAGGGAGGCTAAGACTAAATGGCTTCATGAAAAATCTCAAGAAATGGAAAAAGAAATGACTGTCGGAAATACTGACTGAGCATTCAGGAAAGTCAAAACAGCCTTCGGTGACATTAAAAGCAAGGGTGGTAACATTAAGAGTGCAACGGGGTACTCCACTGTTAAAGGCAGTGGAGAGAGCGGATAGGTGGGAAGAGTACATTGAAGGCCTCTATGAGGTGGAAGATTTGTCTGATGTGATAGAAGAAGAAACAGGAGTCGATTTAGAAGAGACAAGTGATCCAGTTCTAGGACCAGAATTTAAAAAAGTTTTGGAGGACTTCAGATCAAATAAGGCAGAAGCGATAGATAACATTCCATAGAATTTCTAAAATCATTAGGTGAAGTGGCAACAAAACGACTATTCACGCTGGTGTTTACACTTTATGAGTCTGGCGATGTACCATCTTACTTTCGGAAAAATATCATTCCACACCGTTCCGAAGACGCCAAGAGCTGACAAGCGCAAGAATTATCACACAATAAGCTTAACAACTCATGCATCCAAGTTGCTGGCCAGAATTATTTACAGAAGAATGTAAAAGAAAATTGAGTACGTGCTAGACGACGATCAGTTAGGCTTTAGGAAAGGTAAAGGCACCAGAGAGGCAATTCTGACCTGGAAATTAATAACGGAGCCAAGGCGAAAAAAAATCAATAAAATGTTCATAGGAGTTGTCGACCTGGAAAAAGCGCTCGACAATGTAAAATGGTACAATATATTCGCCATTCTGAGAAAAATAAGAGTAAGCTATAGTGAAAGACATGTAATATATACAGGGTGTTTCAAAAATGACCGGTATATTTGAAACGGCAATAAAAACTAAACGAGCAGCGACAGAAATACACCGTTTGTTGAAATATGCTTGGGACAACAGTACATTTTCAGGCAGACAAACTTTAGAAATTACAGTAGTTACAATTTTCAACAACAGATGGCGCTGCAAGTGATGTGAATGATATAGAAGACAACGCAGTCTGTGGGTGCGCCATTCTGTACGTCGTCTTTCTGCTGTAAGCGTGTGCTGTTCACAACAGGCAAGTGTGCTGTAGACAACATGGTTTATTCCTTAGAACAGAGGATTTTTCTGGTGTAGGAATTCCACCGCCTAGAACACAGTGTTGTTGCAACACGACGAAGTTTTCAACGGAGGTTTAATGTAACCAAAGCACCGAAAAGCGATACAATAAAGGATCTGTTTGAAAAATTTCAACGGACTGGGAACGTGACGGATGAACGTGCTGGAAAGGTAGGGCGACCACCTACGGCAACCACAGAGGGCAACGCGCAGCTAGTGCAGCAGGTGATCCAACAGCGGCCTCGGGTTTCCGTTCGCCGTGTTGCAGCTGCGGTCCAAATGACGCCAATGTCCACGTATCGTCTCACGCGCCAGAGTTTACACCTCTATCCATACAAAATTCAAACGCGGCAACCCCTCAGCGCCGCTACCATTGTTGCACGAGAGACATTCGCTAACGATATAGTGCACAGGATTGATGACGGCGATATGCATGTGGGCAGCATTTGGTTTACTGACGAAGCTTATTTTTACCTGGACGGGTTCGTCAATAAACAGAACTGGCGCATATGGGGAACCGAAAAGCCCCATGTTGCAGTCCCATCGTCCCTGCATCCTCAAAAAGTACTGGTCTGGGCCGCCATTTCTTCCAAAGGAATCATTGGCCCATATTTCAGATCCGAAACGATTACTGCATCACGCTATCTGGACATTTTTCGTGAATTTGTGGCGGGACAAACTGCCTTAGACGACACTGCAAACACCTCGTGGTTTATGCAAGATGGTGCCCGGCCACATCGCACGGCCGACGTCTTTAATTTCCTGAATGAATATTTCGATGATCGTGTGATTGCTTTGGGCTATCCGAAACATACAGGAGGCGGCGTGGATTGGCCTCCCTATTCGCCAGACATGAACCCCTGTGACTTCTTTCTGTGGGGACACTTGAAAGACCAGGTGTACCGCCAGAATCCAGAAACAATTGAACAGCTGAAGCAGTACATATCATCTGATGTGAAGCCATTCCGCCAGACACGTTGTCAAAGGTTTCGGGTAGTTTCATTCAGAGACTACGCCATATTATTGCTACGCATGGTGGATATGTGGAAAATATCGTACTATAGAGTTTCCCAGACCGCAGCGCCATCTGTTGTTGAAAATTGTAACTACTGTAATTTCTAAAGTTTGTCTGCCTGAAAATGTACTGTTGTCCCAAGCATATTGCAACAAACGGTGTATTTCTATCGCTGCTCGTTTAGTTTTTATTGCCGTTTCAAATATACCGGTCATTTTTGAAACACCCTGTAACATGTACAAGAGCCAAGAGGGAACAATAAGAGTAGAAGACCAAGAACGAAGCGCTCGGATTGAAAAGGGTGTAAGACAGGGATGTAGAGTTTCTCCCCTACTGTTCAATATCTACATCGAAGAATCAATGATGGAAATAAATGAAAAGTTCAGTTG
Organism: Schistocerca americana; assembly: GCF_021461395.2. NCBI lineage: Eukaryota > Metazoa > Arthropoda > Insecta > Orthoptera > Acrididae > Schistocerca > Schistocerca americana. The sequence continues at coordinate 184,084,150 of NC_060122.1, forward strand.
TGACATTAGAATTCGGAGTGAAAGTATGTCAGTGATATCATTCGCTGAAGAATGAAAGTGAAGAAGAATTTTACATATGCTGAATGGAGTGAACAATCTAATCAGTACAGAGTATGGATTGAGAGTAAGTCGAAGAAACATGAAGGTGATATGAAGTAGTAGAAATGATAACAGCGAGATACTTGGATTGATGGCCACAAAGAAGGGAATTCTGCTACCTAGGGAGTAAAATAACCAATGACGGACGGAGCAAGGAGGACATCAGAATCAGGCTAGCAATGGCAAAAAGGGCATTCCTGACTATGAGAAGTATTCTAATATCTAATATCTGCCTTAATTTGAGGAAGGAATATCTGAGAATGTACGTCTGGAGCACAGAATTGTATGGTCGTGAAACATCGACTGTGGAGAACCGGAACGAGAAAGAGCGAAGCATTTGAGATGTGTTGCAACAGGCATATGTTAAAGATTAGGTGGACTAATAAGGTAAGGAATGAGGAGGTTCGGGTCAGAATCAGAGGGGAAAGAAATATGTGGAAAACACAGAAAAGGAGAAAAGAAAGGATGATAGGACATCTACTAAGATATCTGGGAATGGCTACCACAGTACTAATGGGAGTTGTAGAGGGCAAAAAGGGTAGAGCAAGACAGAGATTGGAATACATCCAGCAAATAATCCTGGACGTAGCTTGCAAGTGCTACTCTGAGATGAAGAGGTTGGCACAGGCGAGAAATTCGTGGCGGGCCGCATCAAACCAGTCAGAAACGTGATGACCCCAAAAAAGAGGGAGGAGTTTGAATTTCCAAAAACATTTGTAACCGAGAAGCAAAACACCAATTTTCAAAGATTAAAAATGCTTTCGCAATAAAATATTTTCGTTAAATGTTTCACTCCGTATTTCACTCCCTTTGGGTTGGAATTTAGGAAAGCCCCTTCTTACGCGACGCGTACCGTGTAAGATCCACACCCACTCCAAATTTCAAGTTTCTCTCTTTAGCGGTTTTGGCTGAGCAGTGATGAGTCAATCAATCATTCAGGCAGTCAGAACATTGCCTTTTATATAAAGGGAAGAAGATTATGTGGTAGGTCTCATTCATGGATTTTTCAGACACTTAATACAAAGAGCAGCATATGTGCGCTGGTAACTGAAGAAATTTGGTTTAATATTCGAATACTCTGTTATGTGATGCCAGAATAGGACACTCAGTACGGCGTGCAGGACGTTGAGTTTTTCGGTGGTCATGGAATCAGAAATGCTCCGTTAGGAAAGGCATTCATTAGTCAATGGGATGTCCTTATAATGGCTGTTGGTGTTGACCCAAGGGCATGCAAGGACCCACTGGGCAGCAGTGGCTGCTTCAGTAAATTACAGAGTGGCACACTCGGCTTGCAGAACGGCGAGGGACCAAGGCAGACGTTACAGTAAACTGCCTCAGCGAAGTAGCAGCGTCAAGTGACCTTGCTGATTCAATACAGGCGTCAGCCACCTGATGAGCTGCATTCGTGGGTGTACAATTGGCAGCTGCTACTGTAGGCAGTCAGGCGTGTGCGAAACCAAGGTCCGAACCAAGGACTCCTAGGAGACACTCAAAGACCGGGGAAAGTCATCCTGCAGTTCACCCTATCTTGGTGGCTAAAGCGTGAGCCCAGGAAGCATGAGGTTTAATAGTGGCTCACAGGTCAGCAGCTACTGGGTGTGGGATTAGAAACAGACGAAGGTGGACTGGCCCACAGGGGGATGTAAGCAGGCGTGCAGTATGCCTCGGCGTCGGCATCAGTCGAAGATAAGGAACTCCTGGTTTCCATGCTATGAATATTTATACGCTACGGAACACACTTTTTCGAAACCCTTAACTACTTTCCACTTTCATTCAAAATTTGGCTCAAAAGTGCCTTAAAACAAGATCTTTAATGGTGCAAAAGGGTGGCGCCCTACAACGTCTCACCAGGGCTCGGCGACTATTCAAACAGCAACGTGTCGACACATCTGAAAAAAAGAGCAGTAACCAGGGTGGCAGGCGGTTAAAACCCCGGATTTAGTGGCGTTCGGACTTCACACCAAAGGTCTACAGCACACGTTGCACACGGATCCCAAAAGTCATCGTGGCTCGGGCACGGATGATCAACAATATGGTGAGCAGGTGAGGTTGGAGCTACAAGAAACTTAGATACCTGGCTCGCCGTAAGGAGCTGCCGCCGGATGGTAGGTGGCGGTTCCCCGGCCTCAGCACCGAGGCTGGGTATGAGACTGGTCCGGTAAGCACCCGTGGCCAGTCGAATCCCAGCATGGTGGACAGCGTGCATCCGTAGTCCAGCCGCGAACTCACAGAAGCCCGATAAAACTGGAGGATACGCGCCCTGCCTGTTCCCCGAGACCTGTGGCTGAGGCACGTGCGAATTTTCAGTGCCGTCAGGGTGCGGCAACCATGACAATCAGAAGTAAAAAATGAGGCCCAAAACCGCACTGTGTCTCCAAAATGTGGGTTAGTCTCCCCTATACGCCACCAGGCAATTTAAAAGGACGACTAGAACGATTAAAATGAACACACACACAGTTATCGGCAGAAAACTGAAAACCCGTCTTTGAAGACCACTCCTCTAACCGTCGCACTATAAGCTGCAACTGACGGGTCACCGTTGCAGCACTGGAGGAGGAACAGAAAACAGCAAAGTCGTCCACAAATAAGGAGCACCGTACTGGACTCCTTACCGTAAATGTTTGCTGTTGATGGTTCAAATGGCTTGAGCACTATGGGACTTAACATCTATGGTCATCAGTCCCCTAGAACATTGAATTGCTTAAACTTAACTAACCTAAGGACATCACACACATCCATGCCCGAGGCAGGATTCGAACCTGAGACCGTAGCGGTCACGCGGCTCCAGACTGAAGCGCCTAGAACCGCACGGGCACACCTGACGGCATTCTGTTGATGGCTATGGAAAAAAGGGTAACAATAAAACTGCCCTGGTGGACACCATTCTCCAGCTCAAATTGATCAGACAGAGTGTCACCAACTCTGGTCCGAAAAAAGCTGCTGAGATACGAAAGACCGAATGAAAATGGGGCGGTGACCACGAAAGCCCTCTTGATGCAGTTATGTTAGAATACAGTGTCTCCAAGTAGAATGGTATGCTTTACTGATAACGGTACAGTGATGCTGATGGAGGAAAGTCTGCTGAATAGCCGCCTCTAGGAGGGTCAGGTTATCGACCGTGGACCGAAATTTTTTGAATCCACACTGAGAGTGGTTAAGGAGTTGCTTGGTCTCTAACACCCAGATCAGAAAACGGTTAACCATCCTTTCCAGGATCTTTCCCACACAGCTCGCCAAGGCGATACTCCGATAGCTACTTGGATATGTGCGGTCCTTTCCTGGTTTGAGGAGAGTGATGAGTATTGCCTCTCTCCACGAGTCGGTGAAGACCCCTGTCTGTCATATTAGATTAAAAGATTCGAGGAGGATTTCCTTAGACGACGCTGGCAGATGTCGAAGCATGCAGCACCGGATGTGGTCGTGACCAGGTGCAGTGTCAGTCTCAGTCTCAGTCGGTGTCGATTAGGGCTCCCAAATGGAGAAAGGGGTGTTGTAGGCCTCAGAACTGTTCGAATTAAAGTCCAGCTTTCCCTTCGAAAGTCGCACGGTAGTAACGAAACGCTGGATCCTGGCTTGCATTGGCTGTAGTTTGTGCAAAATGCTCGGCCAGCGTCTGAGCAATGTCACAGTTCTTTCAATACTCACAACGTATTTGTGATGAAGATCAGAGCCGCCACAGCCAGCGTGTAAATCACATTGTTGTCTTTTGAAGGTCGAGGAAAAACATCAGGGAAACCGCCGCACAGAATCAGGAGATGTGGTAAAGGGCGTCAATGAGATCATCCCTTCCCATCAGGCGTTGGTTCCCAGACATTTCGCGGTCGAAAATGAAAGTTTGCAGAGTGTTGAACAACGGGACGACTATATGAACCATCTTAACTCTGACGACACCTGCACGATTCCACGTTTCTCTAAGGACAATGAGGGTCTGCAGCCCCAGAGAATGTGGTCGCACCCCTTTGGAGCGTAATGCGACCGCAGTTTCTGCTCTGTTGTACAGGGTGGTGCCATCAGACACAGTTAGGATATATTCGGCGAAATTTGAACGTGATTTGAAGTAGAAAAGAGTGTTTATGCCTTTTCAGCCCTCATGTTCAACTAACTCTCATATATTCCTCTATTGACAAGAAATAAGAACATAATAATAATGAATCATCAATTCAATACTGTATTGTCCAAGCAGTAGCATCGACAGTATTATAATTTTCAGTTTTGCTGTTTCAAATAAGATAGACAATACACTGGGAAAGAGAATTTATCCCATTGATAATAATTAGATCCAAACTGCTATTAAAGATTGGAGTTGCACCATTCCACCAACAGAAGTTATAGGTGTATCAATTTGACGTAATTGTTTAACACTAATAACGTGACGAAAAATCGCTCCAATTGTTGTACTCACATATTCTATTCAACTAAGAACATTCATTTGAATTATTATTATTATCCTGAAAATTACAACTGGAGCGGTGGAGACTTAAACCAAAAGTGGTTAGAGCAACGTCTAGCATCTTTATCAGTCAGCCACCTGGGATGAATAACTAGATCATTAACTGTTAGAGAAAACACTTGATAAGTATATTTTATTACCTACTCACTACTGAGATTAATGATAGTTTCATTATTTAAGCAAATAAATTTATTCTTCATAAATCAAATTTTTTTGGCAAGAAATATAAAACAGAAATTAAATTTATAATATGCCTATGACTACAATCACGGAGCGTGGGTGGGGTGTGAGAGGGGCGGAGAACGGTGCTGATGAGAAATTTATTCATACGCAAATAACAGGGCAAATGAACCTTCCAAGGCCGTCCAGTTCGACAAACTGTCGGCATCACCGGCACACGCTTGGTGGGCACTTATAGAGGCATCCGGTCACTAATTACTAGGCGGCAGTGTGACAGACATCCATTTCCACACCCCTTAGATATCTCATGTTGGCAACAGGCGCTAGTTGAACGATATGCGCCACTCATCTGAGGAGGGTCTGGAATGATTTCCTTGCCCACCTACACTGCTGGCCATTAAAATTGCTACACCAAGAAGAAATCCTGATGATAAACGGGTATTCATTTGACAAATATATTATACTACAGCTGACATGTGATTACATTTTCACGCAATTTGGGTGCATAGATCGTGAGAAATCACTACCCAGAACAACCACCTCTGCCCGTAATAATGGCCTTGATACGCCTGGGCATTGAGTCAAACTGAGATTGGATAGCGTGTACAGGTACAGCTGCCCATGCAGCTTCAACATCACACACTTCATCAAGAGTAGTGACTGGCGTATTGTGACGAGCCAGTTGCTCGGCCACCATTGACCACACGTTTTGAGTTGGTGAGAGATCTGGAGAATGTGCTGGCCGGGGCAGCAGTCGAACATTTTCTGTATCCAGAAAGGCAAGTACAGGACCTGAAACATGCGGTCGTGCATTATCCTGCTGAACTGTAGGGTTTCGCAGGGATCGAATGAAGGGTAGAGCCACGGGTCGTAACACATCTGAAATGTAACGTCCACTGTTCAAAGTGACGTCAATGCGAACAAGAGGTGACCGAGACGTGTAACCAATGGCACCCCATACCATCACACCGGGTGATACGTCAGTACAGCGATGACGAATACACGCTTCTAATTTGCGTTCACCGCGATGTCGCCAAACACGGATGCGACCATCGTGATACTGTAAAGAGAAACTGGATTCATCCGAAAAAATGACGTTTTGCCATTCGTTCACCCAGGTTCGTCGTTGAGTACACCATCGCAGGCGCTCCTGTCTGTGATGCAGCGTCAAGGGTAACCGCAGCCAATGGTCTCCGAGCTGATAGTCCATGCTGCTGCAAACGTCGTCGAACTGTTCATGCAGATGGTTGTTGTCTTGCAAACGTCCACATCTGTTGACTCAGGGATCGAGGCGTGACTGCACGATCCGGTACAGCCATGCGGGTAAGATGTCTATCATCTCGACTGCTAGTAACACGAAGCCGTTAGGATCCAGCACAGCGCTCCGTATTACCCTCCTGAACCCACAGATTCCATATTCTGGTAGCACTCGTTGGATCTCGACCAACGCAAGCAGCAATGTCGTGATGCGATAAACCGCAATCGCGATAGGCTACAATCCGACCTTTATCAAAGTCGGAAACGTGATGGTACGCATTTCTCCTCGTTACACGAGGGATCACAACAACATTTCACGAGGCAAGGCCGTTCAACTGCTCTTCCGGAGCCAACCTTGTGTGAATGCTCTGAAAAGCTAATCATTTGCATATCACAGCATCTTTTTCCTGTCGGTCTTCAGGAAGAAAAAAACGTGCCACAGTGTCTCTGTAATAAAAGTCCACTAAAATCTTTCAGAGGATGAAATGCAAAACCCTTTCCTTATGTAAATATAAAACTACTCTGCACTGTAAGTGCAGATCTGGAGTAGCTTTGCCTGTTAGTGTGTTTCGTTTCACAAATTTTATTATGTTGTTGTTGGAGGTTTCGCAGATCTGAACGCTCGCATGTTGGACGCTCGAGAGGAGAGTGCTTTTACGAGGAATCTGCCGCTATAACAACTGTTTTCCTATGGAGAGACGCCTGTCCGCAGGTAGCGACACTGGCCTTCCCTCTCCTCCAGCCCCCCATCCAGGAAGGTTACACACATATTCCTCTGAAAAATCGATTTCATTGCAGAAGCGCTTTTAGCAATATAAGAAAAGTCCAGACAGGTGTAGCTTCTCTCAAAGGGTGCGAACGTTGGTTACAATCCCTCAGAGTGACGCCCAGTTTAAAACTTAATTCTGCACTTTTCGGCAGATCGTGCATTTTGCGCTGTGTCTATGTGCAGAGGTTCTCATTCGTCATTTTCACAATCATGTCACGGAGCAGGACTAGTCTCCTGGCTCCATCTGCCTGCTTGTGAGCGATTGGCTGATGTATGACGCAACAGAAAAGAGCAAGAGATTGCTTAATGCTATTACTTACTTTTTATAAGTCCGAACTCTATATCTCTGTGTTCGCTGCCGGTGAGTTTCGGTAGTGGTAACAGGACAGCCGTATTTCGAACGGCTTTTGAAGAGCACACTTCCTGTCGGTTTGTTGTAGAGTACACTCTCGACCTCATATCTTTGCACAGTGATGACGTCAGCTTGTAAACATATTGCCTTAAGATTTTGGAAAGTACACTTCTGATCAGGCTCTTGTAGAGCCCAAGCTCCTCCGTTTAGAACAAGAGAGATCATGAATGAAACGAGTCTTGCTGCCGCTGAAAATGTGTCCCTTGGGTAATGCTCAATCACACATCACACCTTCCAGACGCTGTGGCCGCAAGCCTATATATTTACACACTTCCCTATTGGTAAGATGGCACATCGTCGAGGCTGCCGAACGTCTAACTAGCTACCTTCAGGGGTACAGTAAGCGATTTTAAAGCTCGTTGCATCTTGTTGCTTTCAATGAGCATGCCGGCCGATGTGGCCGAGCGGTTCTAGGCGCTTCAGTCTGGAAACGCGCGACCGCTACGGTCGCAGGTTCGAATCCTGCCTCGGGCATGGATGTGTATGATGTCGTTAGGTTGGTTAGGTTTAAGTAGTTCTACGTTCTAGGGGACTGATGACCTCAGATGTTAAATCTCATAGTGCTCAGAGCCATTTGAATCATTTTTTTCAATGCGCATTTTTTCCAATTTCATGTTGTTTGCTTCTATCTTTCTGTGCAATTTTTGCACGTAATAACGACTTTCGCATCACTGGCTATACCGGCGGACTATTGAACGTAACAGTGTTATCGTCTCTATCCACTTATGACAAGATTATACTCTGAGCTGTATTCACTTGATCGATTATTAAGGGTTCTTTTTAAACTGTCAGTGCGTATCTTTTATCTTCAAGTCAATAAACTTATTTTATGGTGTCCAATTGTTTCCATTCATAGCTATATGATCCTTCATCCTGTTAATACATATTCGTGGCTGTTGTGGCACACATTTGCTTCTTGCATATTTGGGCCACCGCTCTCAATATTCATTTAAATACGACGTTTTCCGTTGCTAGATAGCACTCTTGTTTCAAATTAATTTGCATGATCATTTGACGTGGTCCGTGACACTGTTGGGCGCCAAAATTTGGTTTAGCGCATCGTAGGGGTATGCTCCGGCCACAACCGATTCCTCCCCCCCCCCCCCCCCTTACGTTACTACCAAGTCGTTACCAGATAATATGCTCGAAAAAAAGGAAAAGGAGGTAGTAAAATACAGTGAAAATAGATAGCACATCCACCAAACTTTTACACATAACCATTTATGCGTGAGTATGTGTCTTTCGGTAGCGTTCTCGCTTCCCGCGCACGGGGTCCCGGATTCGATTCTCGATTCCCGGCGGGGTCAGGGAATTTCCCTTCCTCGAGATGACTGGGTGTTGTTTTGGCATCATAGTCATGCATCCCCGTTACGGTCGGAGGAAGGCAATGGCAAACCACCTCTGCTAGGACCTTGCCTAGTCGGCGGTGCGGGTCTCCCGCATCGTCCACCTACGCTCCTCGGAGTATGGGACATCATCATCATCATCATCAGCATCATGTTACACAGTAACTCGTCTAATGACCAAGCCCGGAGAAATACTTAAAATGCAGATATGCGGTATCAGATCTTTGAATATTGGAACTGAATGCTACAGTTGACTACGTTAGTCTTGTATTGTAAATACAATATTCAGAATACCCACAGTGGAAAACTTTGTCAGGCTGGGCTAAAAATTAGATGGGTGACCATCCAGTCTGCCGAGTGGTCCTGGAAAGCTCTGTGCACTTAGCCCTTGTGAGGCAAACTCGATTGAGAAGTAGCGGCTCCGGTCTCGTAAACCGACATACAGGCGGGAGAGCGTTGTGCTGACCATGTGCCCCTCCGTATCCGCATCCAGTGACTTGCTCATTAGTCAAGAACGAGTCGGAAAAAAAGATGTCAGTAGAGGAAAAAGAAAAATGAAAAAAAAAAAAACAGGTTCCAGAGACATTATTTAATCCCAAACGGACGTCGGAAGCGGTTTCCTTTAAATTCACTCCGTTCACTGATAGTAAACATCGAACTGTTTGGCCGTTTCTCCTATGTAGAATGCCAGACAGCAGACGTATCACGGGCAGCCCAAGTGTCTTGCCGTGCAGCTGGATAATTACTGCTCTGTCATTACTGTGGTATTACAATTGAAATAAATAGCTTTGTGTTTGTGTAAAGTAAGTAGTGTCTCGGACACGGAAATAGTGAAATCGCCCACATATCTGCTCTGCCATCGACAACATTAAATGACAGTAGGAATGTGACGTATTTAACTTTAATTCACTGCTCCAAAGCGGCCGTCTCATCATTCGATAAAAATATTTGAATTGAAGGAATTGAAAATTTACCAGAGCAGCGCTTGCTCTCTGGAGGCTATGCCCTGATGTCCTGACACGTGTCCTATCACTCTGTCCCTTCTTGTCGATGTTCGCTGTAGGTACTGATGCCGGAGAGCCGTTACCCAGTTTCCAGATTTGATGTATCTTCAGTTTCCTTATGAATATTTATCAGTTAATATATTTTCACGAAAGGCACCATGGTAAACAACACAACTAAAGTCTGATTAGCAGTTCATCTTGTAATGATGAATGCAACTAAGAAATCAGTAATGGCATAGCAAAATATCGTATGTTGAAAGAAAAAGTCTTTAAATTAGTTGTAGCGTTATTATAACAGAAGTCATTAACCAATTTGTTTCACTCAACACCTTTCGCTACGCAACGTATGGTGAATAGAGGAGCATTTATGCAGATGCAGATGTAGATGAACATATCCTACAATTCTTCATTCTCACTGACGATAGCAATGTGCTCAGCAAATCGTATTATCGATATCCTTTCACCCCGCATTTTAATCCTGCTCTAGAACCATTCTTCAATTTCCGTCATTATTTCTTCTCTCAATAGATTGAATAGTAGGTGCGAGAGATCGCAATCCTGTCAAACATCTTTCCCAATCCAAACACATAGTTCTCGGTCTAGGCACCGTATTCCCCTTCTTTTCGTTTAACTTACTCCGCTTTTTCTCGGAATTTCGATCGTCTTCCAGCATTTTAGACTGTCGAACGCTTTTCCTAGATCGACAGCTTCCATTACTCTAATACCGGATCCTATATGCCTTCCATAACGGCTCTAATTCCTTTTTCTATCACGTCATCAGACAAGTCGTCCACCTCAAAGCCTAGTAGAGACCTTCAACGAGTTCTTTCCACCTGTCCTCTCTTTCCTTAGCGTTTAACAGTTGCACTCTTAATGTTGCCACCTTTCGGTATGCTGAGTCAGTCCTCCCGACGATAACTTTTGTCTCTTTTTACATGTCTTCAAATCTTTTCTTCTATGCTGTCGCTGGTTTTTGGGCTGGGAGCTGGGTACCCGATATCCTCCCAGTTGGGTTTCATCCGATTAATATAAGCCGAATTTGATGGCCAAGGCATCATCATGAGTTACTATCATGCTCTCAAACCATTTCAGTACGATTCAGACAGTTATCCTGCTGGAAGATGCCAGGAAGCCCAGGTGAATTTCCCCCGTAGCATAACATTGCTCCCACCGGCATGTGTCCGTGGCGCTCTGGTTCGAGAAGACGTTCGTGATGGCGTATTTGGACATGTCCTTCGATCTGGGTTATTAATAAACGGAATTCATCTACCAGGCAAACACAATTCCAATGATCAGCGGCCCAATCTCAATGATGCCGTACACACTGTAATCGTAATTGACGTTGTTGCTGGCTCAACATGGGAACACTTAGGGGTATTCTGCTGCCGATCACCATGTTCAACACTATGCGCCAAACGGTGTGCTCCAAAACACTCGCGCCTAAGCCAGCACTATATTTTGTCGTCAGATCATCCACAGTTCGCCGCCTACCCTGCTTCAGAAAGTGGGCAAGCATCCGATCCCCATGTTCGTTCTTCAGGCATTTTCCATAGATGCTCACGACAACAGTATGCAAACAGCCCACCGCCTTTGCTTTTTCCGAGCTGCTCACTGCAAGACACTAAACCGCAACAATCTAGGTTCTGTCCAAGTCTGTTAAGTCGGTGGATTTCCGCATTTGCTCCACTTATCGTCTCTGCCCTGCTCATCTACATCCCTTATGTCACATGCCCTCAGCGCAACCAGGGAGCATATAGCCTCGCGGTGGGCAGTGGGCGTAATTTTTTGGCTTGAAAATGTCTGCACGAGAGTATGCTTTACAATTCGGTATCTGACTTGGGAATCTCTGTCTGACACTGATGTACACCAGCTGAAATCTTCTTGTTTCCGAGTGTTTTCCAAGTATGTGATTCTTCAACAGAGTATTGGCTATTGCTATCTGGAATTTATTGCAGAACTAAATTAGTCTTTCTCCCTTCTCATTCGTACTGCCAAGCCTATATTCTACATATTCTACCGTAAACTTTTCTTCTAGTCACCTAGAACTGCTTTCCAGTTCCCCATGACTAGTAGGTTTCCATTCTCTCTATATAATGAACTACTTATTAAATATCCTCGTACGCTTCCTTTGTGTCTTCGTTTTCTGCTTGTGACGTTGGTGTGTATACCGTAAGGTGCAGTTCTGAACACGACCGCAGACAGCGGTGGCTGAACTGTTCCCCATTGTTCCAATGCAAGGCATGTGCAGCGCGGCAGCAGTGTCGCCTGCCGCTGTACCCGCCTCGGAGAAAAACCGCACTCACACTGAGGAACCAACACTGCTGCTGCCGCCGGAAAGTACAGCGACCGTACAGCGCTTTTAGTGGTCAAACATATATGTAATCTGTCACTGAAAAAGTGTTTTTCAGTATCCGATGACGAAAGTTAACAAACTGTGTGGGAAAATATTCCGTAATTTATGATATAGCACATGACAACCGAAATGCTTTACTGAATGATAATGTCTGGAAAGATGTAGCACAAGAGATAAATAAAACAAAAAAGTATATGAATGCTGTTATTTTTAACGAACTGCATCGTTTGTAACCTAATATGAATATGTGAAAAAGGAAAGGGTACACAGTGCGTTTCACAATTCATGTTACACATGTCTAAAGGTTGTAGAAGGGAATTAGTAGATTCAGATTTACATAGGAGCACGTGTCCGAAAACGATTCATTTCCATGATGCGAGGAAAACAAGGGCTACTCAGTCTCGCGCTAAATGTTTCTTGCGCGCTTCGCCTGTTATGGTAGGCTACCCACATTCAGGAAATGTATGTCGACATGATGTCACGTGATGCCCTCTGTTTCAATCTGCCTTGTTTTCATGCTTCCTGATGATGCGTCAATTGACATTACTGTGATTGGTACTGCAGTAACAGGATGTCTGAGTACACGTTCGGAGAGTACGCCGACATTGTGTTAATTTACGATGAAGTTCACCGTAATGGAAGATAAACTGAACCCCTGTACCACGAGTTCTTTGCCAATTGGTGCGACTCCATCTCAGCCGGCCGTAGTGACCGAGCGGTTCTAGGCGCCTCAATCTGGAACCGCGCGACAGCTACGGTCGCAGGTTCGAATCCTGCCATGGGCATGGATGTGTGTGATATCCTTAGGTTAGTTAGGTTTAAATAGTTTTAAGTTCTAGGGGACTGATGACCTCAGATGTTAAGTCGCATAGTGCAGAGCCATTTTTGAACTCCTTCTCATCCTATATTTGCCAGAGAAGAACAACGACTGCGGGAAAATGGGAAATGCACAAGCTATGGAGGAAACTGTGGCACTCCCACAAGGCAATGCACGGCCGTATTTAAAGAGGAAGTGCTTCATCAAGCTGAAGAGAACCCATCGACGAGAGATCGATGTGGTATCGATAGTTATGATGCCACAGTATTGGTTGGCACTACGAGAGCGGAAGATCTGCGCCGACCACAGTGCCCTCTAGCCGACGCTGTGCAGCTCTATGAGCGCCGCTCCACTTTCGCTGAGTTCATCAAGAGCAGACGGCCGGGACACTTCGCTTCCGCTTCGCTTCGTATAAAGACTAGGCACTACTTACGAGGGGTCTAAGGCTTCGCACCGATGTGCTCATTTGTACAACGTTATGTATGCCTCTACAGATACTCGTGCGCCAGTAAACCCCTTTTACTTACTTGCGGTACCGACGTGTTTTACCTCACCTGCTCCCACTCGCTTCCTTCATTCCGCCGTCTTTAAGGCTGCAGGGGCAGACCCACGCGACGCCTTCCAGGCGGGATACAAAACTCGAGACATTGAACCTCACTTGCATGTGTCTAATCATCTGGATGGTCTGTTCAGCATGAAAAGAAACCCCACCCATATTCCCCTCTGAAGGTACACGACATGCTACCGGCGGATTCTGTGCCACGTGTCAATTTCTGAACTTCGTTTTTACGTCACTGTTTCCAAGGCGAATTTTTTTCACCAATGAAGCGCATTTCATCAGGGAGGTGTTTCGAACAAATTGTCACGTTTTGGATCAAGAAAACTCCAAAGCCACGTGTACACGAAGATTTCAACACACCTTCCACGTCAATATCTCTGCAGGTATCTGCGATGGTTGTGTGGTTAGGTCGTACCACCTACCTCCCCATCTAACTGGTGCCAGTTGCTAGATATTCCTGCAAAAAGTGCTGGTGGATTTATTATTATTGTTTAGCGTGTGGCAAGTACAAATCACGTTTATAGAGAAATAAGCTGCTACAATAACTTTATAACTTTGGCACTAAAAAACAAGACATAAAGAATTAAATACAGTTATGTCATGAACAACGTATATATAATTACAAATTAACATTTAGTTTTTTAATATATTGAACTGGACTTCGAGTCGTATCCAGGAAGTCCGTTGTTTGACCTGAGTAGGCTCTCAGAGGGCGCTCTGCAATGATGTGTCGGAGCGTCTGCTTCTCAGCGCCGCAGTCGCACTTTGGGGATGGTGCTCTTCCCCATTTGTGTAAAGAGTCCGCTCATCGACCGTGGCCCGTCCTGATCCTGTTGAGGATGGTCCAGGTTTTACGTGGTAAGCCAAAGCCAGGAGGTCTGTTCGACGGTTTCAGTAAGGTGTTTACCTGTGGTGGTGCTGATTCTTCGCATTCCACTTTCCAGCGTTCTTCAAGACAGAAACCATTTTCCTCCAGATCTTTGGCCCTTACAAGAGGTGGATGTCTAGAGCGCAATCTATCTCTGTCAATGCCATTGCACAAAGCGTGAATCGGGAGCTGCGGGTTGTCTTGTATTTTTTAAAATTCTCTGAGAAGCGCATGTTCTCTTCGTAGCCGGCCGCGGTGGTCTAGTGGTTCTAGGCGCGGGACTGCTACGGTCGCAGGTTCGAATCCTGCCTCGGGCATGGATGTGTGTGATGTCCTTAGGTTAGTTAGGTTTAAGTAGTTCTAAGTTCTAGGGAACTGAAGACCACAGAAGTTAAGGCCCATAATGTTCAGAGCCATTTGAACAATTTTCTATTCGTAAGTGAGGTGGCGGTATGTGGCTCAGTACAGGTAGCCAGTGAATGGGGGTTGATTTTATTGTACCTGAAATAATCCTCATAGTTTGGTTCAGTACTGTGTCCACCATCTTGATGTGAGCACTCTTTAGCCAAACAGGGGAACAGTACTCTGGCCGCAGAGTAGACAAGTCCCAAAACAGAGCATCGCAAGGTAGAGGCGGGGGATCCCCAGCTGGTACCACATAGTTTCTGAATGATATTGTTCCTAGTACGGATTATTGCAGCAGTATTGATGAGGTGTTGTTTGTAGCTCAGGGTTCTATCTAATGTCACTCGCGGTATTTTGGATTTTTATTATAAGGCAGAATATTGTTATTAAAATATATCTTAAGGCGTCTGTTAGCCAATTTATTAATCAGGTGGAAACACATAGCCTCAGTTTTAGTTGGACTAGGTTGTAGTCTCCATTCACGAAAGTACGTTCCCAGCAAGGACAAGTCGCTTGTCAGGACAGTCTCAGTATGGTCCATATCTCGATGTTGCGTAGCTATGGCCCAGTCACCTGCATATCCAAACTTATCAGATTTAGTATTAGGCATATCGGCTATATACATGCTGAAAAGTAGCGGTGCCAGGACTGATCCTTGGGGCAAGCCATTATTGAGCTTCACTGTTTTGCTCCTATAATTTCCAAGTATCACCTGGAATGGTCTATTGCAGAGCATCTCGTTGGTAAGGTTAGCCATTTTCAAACATGGCACGACGTGGAGTAGTTCGTAAATCAGGCCTTGCCTCCATACAGTATCATAAGCCGCTGTCAGGTCTATAAATACCATGGATGTATTTTCTTGTCTTTGGAAGCCTGCCTCGATGTAGGAAGTTAGTGAGAGGACTTGATCTGTGCAGCTCCTGTCTGGCCGGAAGCCTGCTTGTTCCACAGGGATACACTTTAGGATATCTGGACTTATTCTATTACACATAAGTCTCTCCAGTAGTTTGTTGATCATGCTAAGAAGGGCAATTGGGCGGTAGCTGTTTGGTTGGTCATTCGGTTTACCTGGTTTCAGTATCGCTATGATTTTTGCTTTCCTAAGGGTATTTGGAATTCTTCCAGTTTCCATCATGCTGGAGAAGAACTGTGCAAGCCACAATTTTGCAAATTTACGGCATTGGAGTTTTTGGAAGATGCGCCATTGGAGATTCAGCACAAATTTTTGATTCAGCAGTATGGCACCGTACTACTTTTCACTCTTCGCGTCCGAAACCATCTGAACGTAGGCTAAGGGACAGGTGGATCGGCCAGGGTGGACTACATGCTTGACCACCAAGATACCCAGATTTAACCCCACTTTTTCTTGAGGGGCCACACGAAGATTCTTGTTACGAGACCCCAGTCCGAACTCAGGAATATTGGTTCCACGGATCATAGCTGTAGCTGAAGTGGCTTGCCAGGCTCCATGCATGTTGGACAGATTTTATGCGAATTAAACTGCGTAGATACACTGTGTGCATCGAACTTAGTGGGAGTCATATCGAAGAACTGTTGTAGTATCATAGCAAGTAGGAGTGAAATTTGTATACCCTGTTTCCCTTGACACATGGAAACGAATCGTATCAGGACGTGGATTCCTATGTAAAACTGGATCTACTATGTCTCCTGTACAATCGGTAACATGAGTTGAAAAACACGTTTTGTCTTATCTAAAACATTATTGGTAATCCATTGGTAACTGTCTCTTCCCACGCCACAGAATACACTCACTGCAAAATAAGTCCAGTTTCTCTCCAATTACAAATCCATTGCAGTTTAGAAATCCACCAAAATGGGAAAAGCTGTTATTCTGGCTCGTTGGTTCATTAACACTGTAACTATTAGGAGAAGTACCTCTCTCTTCAAGGTAACCGTCACATAGCAAAATCTGCGAACAACACGCCGATAATATCAGGTCGTCAGCCACGCCAGATCCACAGCGATGGGACTATGAAACACTCCACCTGGCTTCACAGACCGGAGGAGCTGTCTGTCATTAGACGACCATAGATGTAATGCATTGTCATATGTCTGTTTATCTCGATATGATGTAGCAACGCTTCTCGGATAAGCTCTCATCATATAATACGTAACGGCAAGTGCTTTGTCTCCATTCGTGAAGTGGGATAGCATCACAATGGCGCCCGACAAACGCTTTGCTGGAGCGTTATTTAACTTCTTTGCTACTATTTTCTTCACCAGTGCCAATTTTTGAGATACACTGTTTCTCCTCAGCGCCGACATCAGCCCCAACGAATTTACAGTTTGCATCCACAACACCCAACAAGAACATTGAAAAGAAATCTTTTAGTAGAAGAAAGAGAGATTCAGTCTTTTCTGTTGCTCTTACGCAAACATGTTTTCCATTGTTCCACCAATACAGCTTTTATAGTCCATTAATTTCGAAATTTTAGTTCAGTGCGTCTGTAGTCTGGTTTAGAAGGAGGTGGCATCAATAAAGACAGAAGTCGTATTCTTAAAACCTTCAAAACAGTTATACAACTCTTGATATGTAAGATGGTGATATACGATATGCAAAGGTTTTAACCAGCAGCTTTACACAATGAAGCTCGTCTCTCTTAACTTCCCAAAAATATTAAACTACTTCACAGATATTTGTACACATATTTCACCTACATCTCTATCGGTATTTCGCCCTGTAATTTTGAAACTTCGTTATTGAAATGCGTGAGTTTGTACTTAAACTGCTGAATGACTGAGACCCACAGTATCATAGCGCAACGCAATTTGACTGCTCAAAAAAAATTACAACCTGACTTCAAATAATTAATTCAAAAGAATGGCCCTGACTAAAAAACATCCTAACAATAACCTATACATTTCATTAAGCACTTACCTCACAAAAATCTTCATTACGCGAACTATTGCAATACAGCGAGCTTCAATACTGCCAGCTAAATAAAAGATTCTAACTACTTAAGCCACCAACTACTAATAGGCATGTGGTTAGCAAAGGAAAGATTTTGTTTCGAACCAAATAATGTATTGACATCTAGTACAAAGGTATATAATCATGGATAATATTCAGTCTCCAACTTGAACATGTACAGATGGTTAGCCTACGCTAACACTTCAGACCTCTACTCACCATCAATGCTTACTTCTTACATCTAAGATCCATCACTGCTGGCTATTTGCCTCTGACTGCCCAACACTACTTCCATCACTGCTGGCGACTAACTTCCAACTGCCCTACAGTACTGGCGATTAACTTCCAACAACAAGTCCGACCAGCAACAGAGTCTCTTACAAAAAGCAGAGATCCAATGCAAAGCGCTACACAGCGCTACCAACACAGAAGCAGCCCACTTACTGTTACGTTTTCGCCAGCTCAATGTTTATGACAGTTACCTTCTGAACCACGTGTCGTGCGATTACATAATTTTGCAGGTACATTCAGTTGTATTGTGGATGCCGTCTGTAAAATGTGTCGGGAGTAGATGTTAATAGTAAAGGTAGTAAAGAAATAATGAATCGTAACGTCACGCCCGATGCGGCAGTTTTACTGCACGAACAGCGAAAAAATGTGGTAAGTGATTAATATTTTTTCCTTCCATCAGTTTTTGTGGACATACAGACAGAAAAAATTTCGTAAAGATTTGAACTTATATGTTAAGTTTGTTGGAAGTGACTAAGTACAGTCATCTCAAATACTGGATGAAGGAGTGTCGATATATGCACGTTGTGGGCGACATTTCTATTTCACATCCCACCTCTTTGGCGTTAACAGCTTCCTCCGCCAGTAACAGCGCAATAACTGAGGTGAAGTTATCAGACATCTCGAATCGCGTTGTTCTTACAAGTGAGAGCACGGGTTACTGTGCTGCACGACACACCGACTGCAGGTGGCAGCATTTTCCTCTGTCTCCTGCAGTTGTGGTCGGTTGATGTCGCTGAGTATGGAATTGCACCTTTAACCATCGCTGTTAGCCTCGTTTGCTGTCGTATCTGACGGGAACAGTCCTTTAGTGAAATGTTCACAGTAGCTCACACTCAGCCATACCTTCCTATTTATAAGGCCTCCTACTTCAGGTATACCGTTTTCTGCTGCATCTGATATTACCATACATTCTTCTGACCAGAAATCGTATCTTCTATCCATTTCACTGCACTAACACTCACTATATCTGCATTGCGCCGTTGCATTTCACTTTTGAGACTTTCCACTATAGTCAAAATTGTGGCATTCGATTTTACGACTCATAGAGTGCTCTCCCGTCTTTGGGTATTCCACCCTTATCTCATGGTCACCCTCCCGTTTAGCAGTCCGTTCCCGGGGATCCGTAAGGGGGCTATGCCGGAATCTTCCGCAGTGGAGAGATCATCGAGTCGCTTGCTCAGTTCTAGGCCACAAGTCTGTGTTTATTTCATTATTTTGCATTCTCACGTCTTGGATCACTTCTGAATGTTCCGAATTTAGTGGCACTCTCCCACCCCAAGGGCGAGAGAATGCACTTAACCGGGGCGCTCCTCCGCCTTCTTTGACAGCCGAGCGAGACCGATTAGCACATAGGACTCGCATTCGGGAGGAGGACGGTTCAAACCCGCATCCGGCCATGCTGATTTACGCTTTCCTTGATTTCCCTAAATCGCTTCAGGCAAATGCTGGAATGGTTCTTTTGAAAGGGCAAGACCGACTTCCTTCCCCATCCTTCCCTAATCCGATGGGACCGATGACCTCGCTATTTGGTCCCCTCCCACAATTCAATCTGTTGACAGAATGAGGGCGACTACTTATGCTGGAAGTCTTATGCCGCAGTTGCTGATGATTTTTAACGAAAATTTTATCTGAGGATGGGTTTGAACTACCCCTAGGCCAGTAGTGCAACAATCCTTTATTAGTGAAGTCAACCGTAGTATAAGATTGACATGAACTGATCAGCTTGTTATGAAGGACCTTGTCTGACGGGAAGATGGTGCATTTACGGACAAAAGATATTAAATGTCCACACAGTGAACGACAGAGAGTTGCAGTGGTACTATATGTGCAAAGAACAGCCACAAGAAAATCTTCGGATCACAGGAACGTGACGTAGCAGATCAGTGGAATGGGCGTGTGTCTTCAGATTTTATGGAAAAACCTAATATTTTTTTCCACACTATAGTTTACGATATTTACCTGAACATCTCCGGTTGATAACGTCACCGCTGAGCGTTCGTGAACTCCTTATGCAGAACATTTCGTCAAAATTTTTTTAGATGTGTACATTAATATTAACTACCGAAAATACAAATGTAACTGAAGAAGCTACGAAGGTTTAAGCACTACAAAATGAGAAAAAACAAAGTGTGTAATAGTCATCGCAGCCATAATAATAATAACAATTACTGTCTTCTTGTATGATTCCTTCAAGGAATTTCATATATTCCGTTCTCCTGTTGGTTATGCTCCGTTAAAAGATTCAGAATTCTATAGCTATCTTCCCGTTGAGTATGCTGCTTTCTCTTTAGTTTCTTGTTCTGTATTCCATCATTTAGACTGAAAAAGTTGGACTGATATCAGTAATAAATTATTTTTTTCGAATTTTGTGTACGCTCCACTATACATTTATTTTGCAGCTTCTGATTTTCTTTTATGTGGTTCATTTAACGTCGACTTACCACTGGTGTGTGGTACCGCAGAACTTGATTTATCGAGATTTTGCCTTTCCCTTGAAATGTCACGTTTATAATACAGCAAAATCCTTTATACTTTTTCGTTGTATTCTTTATCTCTATTCTCTATTAGTCAGATAATCACGTCTCACATATTGTAATGTAAATTGCTCACTACTTCTACATTTTTGTCATTTAGATTCTGTTTCAGTCCCCAGTCGTTATTTGGAAGCCCACGGCCTTGACTTTTGTTAACGATCAATTCATGGTAAAAATCTTTGGCAATGTTTTCGACCTTACTCGCTACTAATTTCCGGTCGTCGAATCGCTGGAAATAAGTTTGTCAATTAACGTATGTTTAATATTACACTTCCTTGTTTAAAGTGAGTTGTTGTTTGAGTGGTTCCAAACTTTTGTATATAACAGTAAAAGCGCAAATTATGTGGATTAAGGTAATCGAAATAAAAGTTCCCTTTGAACGTGAGCATTGAAAGAGCAATGTTGCAGTTTTCATTATATCAACAGGATAATACAAAAAATTTTATCCGATTTTTCAACAGGGAATGAATCCCTTGTCATGTGTTATCAAGCGAATTGTCTCAATGGTAGCTTCTCCGCCAAAACTTGAGACAAATATTTGCAGATTATTATACGACGAAATAATTTAGTCTCAGCTGATTACCTTGATACATCACTCACCGTAACAGGTTTTAGAAACCTTATGTGTGGAAATTTTACGTTAAGATTGAGCAGCTAAATGTAACCCCAAATCTCACATGCACTAACTATAGTTGATTTAATTTCAATATCGATTGGCTCAGAAGGTGGCAGTTTATATAAATTTAGGAGCAGTATTTATGAATAGCATATTGATCTAAAGGCAGGAGTAACACATTGATAGAGCCTAGATACATTTAAGTCTTTTAAAACCCTTCATAAAATCACAGGCTTCGTGTGAATTTCCTATGTCGAAGGTAATGTATGTACATTAAATTTTGTTGTGTTAGTCAAACGCCGACCGATGTGGCCGAGCGGTTCTAGACGCTTCAGTCTGGAACCGCCGACCGCTACGGTCGCAGGTTCGAATCCTGCCTCGGGCATGGATGTGTGTGATGTCCTCAGGTTAGTTAGGTTTAAGTAGTTCTAAGTTATAGAGGGCTGATGACCTCAGAAGTTAAGTCCCATAGTGCTCAGAGACTTTTGAACCATTTTGATAGTCAAACGTGTGAGAGAGATAGAACGATTAGTGTCTCGGAAAGGAAACTAAACCACTGTTCTGGAGTTATAAATACAGATTATGCTCTGAATTTGAGTTACTTATGTTATGGTGGACGTCTTAAATTCTGCGTGAACATCTGTGAAAGCAGCAGGCACTGTAAACATAGTATACTGAAAAAAATCTGCATTTCTCGTTTTGCGTGGTAAACTAT
The DNA here is from genome assembly GCF_021461395.2 of Schistocerca americana. Taxonomy (NCBI): domain Eukaryota; kingdom Metazoa; phylum Arthropoda; class Insecta; order Orthoptera; family Acrididae; genus Schistocerca; species Schistocerca americana. Next base: position 184,105,757 of record NC_060122.1, read on the forward strand.
ACGTAACAAACCCTTTTCTCTTGTTGTCATGAGAGGAATACCTTTCTGAGATGGTGCCTTGCGCGTTATCTTAACGTGTGGCGTACACAGCCGTACTGCTTGCGTCGGTGTGATCCCGGGCCAAGCAAACATCCGGGTCTCAGGCTGTACTCTGCCCTGTGTTGTTTCAGGCGAGTGACTGGTGTTATACTGTGGCTCAGGGAGCCCACAGCAAATATCTGGATCCCTGTGGGAGCGCATATCTGCCGAGGCCCCGTACGGAGAGAGTTATCCTGTTTTCCCAGAGAACGATGTGCGTTATCGCTGAGTTTCCGCATCTGAAACGGTAATAATAACTCAGATCTCGCTGTCGCATTGGAGTACATTGCATATCTGAATCTTGACGCACGACCTCACTTTGTCAGGGAAGAATACACGTTGTTTTTGCATTGCCGTAAAGAAAACTCACACACGAGACATTTATGACGTTTAACGTCAGAATTATACAGATAATGACTCCTAAACTACTTAATTATGAGCAACCAAGGAATGGAAAGGAATCTGCCAGGTGAGGCACGTACTTGTAAAATACGAATATCCTATCACACCGAAATTAAGGTCGGTACCTCGAAAGGCAAAACTTATTTGTCTGTGAAACATCCTCTGTGGAATGTGCCTCAAGATGTAGTGTCCAGATGGCCGAGCAAATGTACGAGTAAAACTTTCACAACAGTAGTCATTTAATAACAATAAATCAATGGCTGCGTCTATAAACTTACTAGTTTAGATCGTTTGGGTGCGATCTGGTGGACGATGGTAATTCAGGGTGAGTCAGAAGCCGTTCACAAGTACAGTCCCTTTATGACTCCAACAGTTTATGTGACAAACTCAGACCTATATCTGGCCGTGCAATTTGCAGCGTTGCACACAGCTTTGATCGAGATCCTTCGGTGTGGAACCAAATGGATGGTCTCAACGAAAGTTTTCGTCGAATCTGTGACGGAATTGCTTCCAGAGCCCCGGACCTACGTTATCGATTGGATAGGTCAGGTGAGCACTACACCGTGGTCGTGCGGTAGAGTTCTCGCTTCCCACGCCCGGGTTCCCGGGTTCGATTCCCTGCGGGGTCATGGATTTTCTCTGCCTCGTGATGACTGGGTGTTGTGTGATGTCCTTAGGTTAGTTAGGTTTAAGTAGTTCTAAGTTCTAGGGCACTGATGACCATTGATGTTAAGTCCCATAGTGCTCAGAGCCATTTGAACCATTTTGAACGTGAGCACTACACAAAGGACGCAGGTACTCAAGTAGCAGAGTACTTGTGGAGTGCACATGGTTGTTTTAAGCCTAATGGCTTGAAGTTATCTGATTACTCGCCAGTCCACGCGCAGACAGCGAAATCAGATCAGGTTTAAAGTAAAGATTCTTCAGCTATCCAAATTTTATCCATAAATTGTGGAATTATTCTTAACAAAGTTCTCTAAATTACTGCGACCAAGGAAATGTGTCGCACTCAGATTATTTTCGGGGACCGAGAAGTGCCTGAAACCCGAAGTAGAAAGCTCCGAAATATTTAGCGAGTCATGAAACGCGTATCGGAAAGAATTATTAGACGCCACAGAAGGAGGGGGGCTCGTTTCAGTTGAAAAAATATTGTCTCCGATGACATCGAATTTTAATTCAATAATGAAGATATCTGGTCCAGTATAACAGATCTTGGTAAAATAAAGTTAACTGTTGGATGTTTTCACCAGCCACCCGATTCCCTGCGAAAGATTCATGGCCATTCAAAGGAAGTCTAAGTTCCTTAGCGCGTAAATACCTAGATCATGCAATAGTTGGAGACGACCTTAACCTATCGAGTGTAGACCGAGACGCTATGGATTCACTGGAGTGTGTACGGAGAGGCAATCTTGCGAGGTAATTTTGAATAAGTTTTCCGAAAATTGTCTTTGGCAAATAGTTCGACAGCCCACAGGCAAGAAAAATATTTAGACCCTTTAGCTACGAACATGACTGACCTTATCGTTGGTGTCACGACAGAGACGGACAGATATTAGCGATCATTATGTCGTCTGGGAGGCAAGTCTTACCAAAGTACTTAAGAAATCGAGCAAGAAGGCTAGGAAAGTAGTTTTGCTAGAAAGAGCAGATAAGCAGTTACTAGCATCCCACTTGGACAATGAATGGAGATCATTTAGTTTCGCTATGATGAACACAGAGAAATTATGAACAAAGTTTAAACGACTGTAAACTGTGCTCTGGATAAGTATGTACAGAGAATGGGGACTAAGGACGGAGAAAACCAACCGTGGCTTAACAACGAAGTTCGGAAAATGCTGAGAAAGCGATGGCTGTTGCGCTCTCGTTTCATAAGATAACGCTCAAATGACGACAGACTAAAGTTAGTAGAGATTCGTCCGTCTGTAAAAAATCGAAGTGCATAGCATACACCAACTACCACCGTCATACCTTGGCAAAGAATACACCAGAGAACTCGAGAGAGCTGTGGTGCTACGTAAAATCGCTAAACGGAACGAAGTCTTCCATTTAGTCAGTCGTTGACCAATCTGATATGGCAATAGAAGATGGCAGGAATGTTGAAGTTATAAATTTCGCTTTAAAGAAATAACTCACGCTGGAGGATCATACATATATCGTCGTTTGACCATCGCACCGACTCCTGCATGGTAACGAGTTCGGTTCTGTATTGAGTACTCTATGGCACTGGCCCCTTAGCTTGCATTTATCGCATATCTCTCGCCCAGCACAAAGTCCAAAACAACTGGTAAAAAGCGCTAGTGACTCTTGTAGATCAGATGGGCAATCAAACTGACCACCAACATTAGAGACCAATACCTTAAAAATTGGTTTGTTCCAGAACTATTGAAAATTCAGTTCAAATGTGTATAACTAAATACCTTGAGATAGATAACACCCTGTCTACAAACCAGTACAGTTTTAGAGAGCATCGGTTGTCCTTTCCTGATATGGTATCCAGCGAACTATGGAAAGGCAGCACACATGTACCTAGATTTCCAGGAAACGGTTGACACGGTGCCCCAATGCACACTGTCAACGAAAGTACGAGTATAAGGAATAGTGCTCGAGCACTTCTTAAGTAATAGGACCAATACGTCAGATGTTTATCAGATACAAGGGTACTGACAGGAGTGCCCCAGGACAGTGTGACAGGACCGCGGTTACTCTCTATATACAAAAATGACCTGATGGGCAGGGTGAGCAGCAGTCTAAGGCTACTTGCTGACGATGCTGTGGTTTATGAGCAGGTGTTGTTGTTGAGTGACTGCAGGAGCATGCGAAAATTCTAACAATTGTAATGAATAGTAGCAGGGTCAACTGCAGAAAAACTTTGTTTAATGTAGACGAGTAGGAAAAACAATCAATAAAGTTTTAATACACCAATTATAGTGTGCAGCTTGACCCAGTCAAGTCGATTCAGTATCTAACAAGGGAACCTCCACATAGCACCCCCCTCAGATTTAGTTATAAGTTGGCACAGTGGATAGGCCTTGAAAAACTGAACACAGATCAATCGAGAAAACAGGAAGAAGTTGTGTAGAACTCTGAAAAATTAAGCAAAATATACAAAGTGAGTAATCCATGCGAATGATATGCAACATCTGGGACAGACTGAACTCAATAGCGCCATGGTCCCGAGGTTAGCGTGAGCAGCTGCGCAGCGAGAAATCCTTCGAGCGAAAATTTTAATTTTTTATTTTCAGACAATTATCAAAGTTCAGGCACTCACACATAATCAACTTTGCTCTCCAAAATTCCAGGACATGTTCAGATTTGCTTGGACGTATGCAGTATTTGTCGGTCTACAAACGGAAAAATTTGAAAACGTTAAAAACATATGTTTTGACAGAGCACAAGGAAAAGTGAGCGACTGTGAAACTGTTGGATTCATTTGTTGCAGTTTATGTGACAAACTCTTATGTTTTCATCACTTTTTTGGGAGTAATTATCACATCCACAAGAAAACCTAAATCGGGCAACGTAGGAGAATGTTTTTACCCATTCGCCAAGTGTACAAGTTATGTGGGTGGACAACATATTCCTGTCATGTGACGCACATACCGTCACCAGTGTCGTATAGAATATATCAGACGTGTTTTCCTGTGGAGGAATCGGTTGACCTATGACCTTGCGATCAAATGTTTTCGGTTCTCATTGAAGAGTCACGTCCTTTCATCTACTAATCGCACGGTTTTGCGGTGCGGTCGAAAAACACAAACACTAAACTTATTACAGTGAACAGAGACGTCAATGAAGAAATGGACAGATCATAACTTTGCGAAAATAAAGAAAAATTTTTCGCTCTAGGGAGACTTGAACGAAGAACCTCTCGTTCCGCAGTTGCTCAAGCTAACCACAGGACCACGGCGCTCATGAGGTCAGATTGTGCTTGATATTGGCTATCTTCGCTTGGACTACACAGTTTGTATATTTTGCTTATTTTTTCATAGTTCCACACAACTTCTTCCTGTTTTCTCGATTGATCTGTGTTCAGTTTTTCAAGGCCTATCCACTGTGCCAACTTATAACGAAATCTGAGGGGGGTGCGATGGGGAGATTCCCTTGTAAGAAGAAGGACACAAAACGAAATGAAGTGGAACGATCGTGTAAGAATTGAGCTGGTGCGGTTCTGGCGTCAGTTTCCACCGATTCTCATTTTCATCTTTGAGTCGACTTCGATGCTGATTACTCTTCTGCATATCTTTGGCGACGGGCATTTAACTGCACCGCGTACAATCTGCCGGGTCTCTTGTGTGGGTATCGGCGGTGTGAGGTGGAGTGACGTGGAACTGTGTACGTAGGCAGCACGCAGAGAGGCCGAGTCGGCACGACGAAGGAGCGTGGCCAGCCGCTACGGCGTTTTGAATCGTTGCCCATGGTGATTTGGTTTTCCTAGAGGTTGGAAGGACAAGTTCCTTCGAGTCTGTTACAAGCTACACAAGCCGAATGAGTTGTAGTCATCGAGTTTCTTCGGTGGGTTGCGAGCATCTTAACTGAACATGCCAGTGTACTAAACACTATCTGGAATTGTTCTAGTTGTTTATCTCGCAACTCGGTGTCGTGACTTGATACTTGACGGCAGTTAAGAAAGTGTGGCTTCGTCCAGCAAACCGACATGAAGCATAGCTAAATACGTAGCTAGAAGTGCAACGAGTAGTGCGTAAGTCGGTGTCTGGCGTTCCGAGCCATGCCGAGATATTTCTTCCTTTCTACCTTGTAGTTCATCATTGTAGTTTACCGTTTATATGTGTGCCGAGATAATTCTCATCATTTTAACTTTAGGGCATTGTTGTAGTGGTCCTTTTGCGTATTGGTTAATCGCATTTTAATCACATTTGACTGGCCAAGTAACACACGGAGGCTATTTTCATTGAAAGTATTGATCGCTTGTTCACTAGGCAAGATTGTGTATCTGATGCCTCAGAATATTGTCCGCTTCTGATGTGTTTTGTGTTGTAGATAATTGGCAGCGGTCGACGTGAGCAAAATGGGAGCAGAGTACAACGGTGGCAGCGTGATATTTAAGGCCGTGCCCCCCCCCCCCCCCTTTTTTACATCTCGGGTTATGTTGTTACTGTCTGGTGATTCCATCCTTCCCTTGAAGAGTTATGGTGTCTGAAGTTCAATTGCAGTGCAAAGTTGGATACATTTCTATTTCATTTACTGTCTCGTGGACCTCTGGTATTGATTAAAATCCTTTGTTGTGCTCGCGTCTATCACTAATTCACACGCACTATTGCAGCGGCCTCATTTTAGGGGCTATTGTCATATGGTCATGTTCTAGTAGTAATGATTTTAACAATATTTTGATTAATCTACTGAGCTAAGTAAACTTGAAAATTTCTTTTCTCAAATTAAATTACCTCCCTTGTCGAGAAAGTGATTATATTGTAATAAAGCTTTTAGAAATAGTTTTGGAAAGAGTAGTTCACCTATAAAGGAGACCGTATGTCTAGCACTAGTGTGGTCTGTGAACCTTTGATCGATTCCCAGCAGCAGTCTATAGCCTTTATTTACTCGTAATTTTTCCGTTTCTAAATTCAAGTATAGTAGGTTTTAATAAATAAGTATATAAATAGTGAGTAATAACAAGTTAGGCACGTAAGTAGCCTGTTTATATGTTGCCATGTTGGCAGTGCTATAGACTGTGTTATTATCGCTGACAGCGCTCTGCACCCTCGGTAAGAGACTCTGTGGTTGGATGTACAAGCGGTTAGCAGTTAGCGAGCGGACGACTTGGAAATTTGTCCTTCATGGAGACTCGGTTTTGGTAGGACATGCACTGTAAATTGAGGATGTATGTAGTCGGTTATGTTTGGGTAGTGGATTTTTTGACGACTATATAATTTCTGGATATGGATGTCACATGAATAAGGTAAAATCTGCTAATTAGAGTGTTTGCTCTTGAACAAAAATCTTTCATTTGTTAACCATATGCATTCTAGTAGTAAGAGCCTATAGTAGATATAATCCTTTTATTTGGCTGGCTGTAGTTGCTGCTTGCTGTAATTGCTATAGTTCGTGTTCTGAAGATTTTCTGTGTGCCAAGTGTCTTATGAAAAGTATAGGTTATTTTTAGGGTTTCTCCCAAGTTTCACATACCCAGTTGTTTTAGTAGACTCAAACTAAGCAGTTTCAAGGAGACCGCATGTAGTACACTAGTATGGCCTGTGAACCTTTGGTCGATTCCCAGTAGCATTCTATAGCATTTATTTACTTGTAATTTTTCCGTTTCGAAATTCGGAAGTATAGCATATTTTAATAGATTGAGTAAATAAATGGGGAATAATAACAAGGTAGGCAAAAAAATTTCTCAAACGATTTGGATTAATAAAGACTTAGAAATTTAATCCTCGTAGGTTTACAACGTCTCTTTCACTCAGTCTGTAACATACCGTCTGTTTATTTCGAAGACATAGGATGGTATTTGTACATGTACGAGAGGCCTTCAATACATAATAAATAATAATAGTGTAGTGTGCTACCCTCGGGAAATCGAAGAAGCGATTTCAGTGTGTTCTTCGCCACAAAAATGAAAACGAACTTCTCCGTGACAACGTATGTTATAATGCCTCCTGATTTTCTCAGCGATAACTCGTACAGAAATTTAAATGAAACTTAGATTATTAATGTGGTAAATCATTTTTTTTTGCATGTATACATATTTGTTTCTCAACGTAGGCATCCTTGAGATGATCAGATTTCTGCCAACTAGGCACCAGTTTATTGATACCGTCACTGTATGTTTAACTCTGTTTACGGAGCCACAACCTGACCTCTGCTTCCACCGCTTCATTACTGTCAAAGAGAAGTCCTTGACTGTGCACATCCGACTGGGACAAGTCGGGATGGAATGGTGGATGATCGACAACAGTGGACCCAAGATGTGAGACTGTTGCAGATATCCCAAAGCTTGTGTGTGGTCTGGTTCTCACGCACCGACATGGTTATGTTGCACACCATCATCTTACACGCTACAACTCGGAGCCTTCTAGTGGCAGAGGGATGCAGGTTTGTAGACACGAAAAGGAAGGATATAGAACGTTAATAACGTTTTTCTATTCAAAAAGCTTTAACAGATTTAACGTAAAAATTCGGAGGAATTACTTTTCAGTGTAAACATGCTATCACACATGACGCTGATCGCTTGTCCACAGCAGGAATCCAGCATCAGACAAAACTTTTTATGAACAACGTATGGTTTTCAAATATTCTCAATGTACATTTGCTTCATTGAACTCTTATGTTTACCGATTTTGAGCAAGTGTAGCGAAGATCTTTTAACGAGTCAGTTGAACGCTTGATCTCTTCTGTCCCCGAGGACCAAAAATACACGGGAAAACTTCAGTCAATAATTTTCTAGACACAGTAACGAAATAATACGCAATGCACCCATGCGCTATTTATGTAACCAAATGCAACAACGGTTATTTCTTATCCATTATGAGATAACGTCCCCCAAATGCCTGTCTTGGCAGCAGAATTGTTTACGTAGAACGAGGCTTAAAATTTTAATTCTTCAACATCTAACTTGTCCCAGAAATACGTTCACCTACTTTTTTCATTATTTCTTATTGATTTATTTGCCGCATTAACCTTTTTATTCCTACCAGTTTCGATGCGGAAAACAATGCAAGTAAAAATCTGCAGAAAGCATATTGATATAGAACAAAGGTTCCAACGCTTCCTACCCAGTTCGATTGGTCCATACGACAGCGGCGTTTCTGTTTAACAGAGCGTACCTTGTGGGTACATAATAGAAAATTGAAAAAGTTTCAATGATTTCTAGAAAAATATGCACTTTCCAACACCTTGTATCATGATAACAAACGTTGAGTTTCCGATTACGTATCGATCTCTTGAATTCTGAATCGTTTGCGCGTCATGAGTTTCAGGACTAGTTTTCTCAAAAACGGGGGCTATTGAACCAAATATCTGAGAGTTATTCATTTTAAGATGTACACAGGCGTCTTTCCAAATATGAGCTTAAGCGATTGGCAGTCCTTCTCATTGCCACTACAGCCCACACGTGGAGCGGCATTCCAGAGTCAGCCTTAACGGACGGCAGCTATTACAGCAGGCCTAACCATCTCGCCGAGGAGGAGATGGGCGACTTGCGTTGGCGCTGGCAGGCGCCACTTTGGTGGTGTGGTTGGAGGGTCTCAGATCGACTCTCGGCCTAGCAGGTGACAGCTAGGCACCGTGGCACAGTCCTGTCAAGGCTACGTTGGGGTGTTGATGGACTCTCGGCAGAATTTGCCTGTGACTTTTGCCGACTCACAGCCATATTAACCCTGCTGTTCTGTTCGGGTCTATATGACCCGAAACGAATATGAACGTTATTTTACATTATGTAAATACCAATATATATTTATGAAACTTTGTGACTTTGTCTGAAAATGGATGAGCAGCATGTGTTTTAAAAGGTTTTAAAAAAGTTTAAGAAGTTTGGGCTTCAACTGTAATAGTTGCATATGTAATGTTCGGGTCATAATGACCCGACACAAATATGTTTAGTGTAACTCGTATTTATTTCTAAAATCTGGAAATGGCGAAAATTATTTTTGTTGTGTTGTGTGGGAATAGTGACTGCATCATTCCAACTTACTCTCAACAATCACCTAAAGCTCCATGCGTTCACAACAATGGGCTTGTTTGTTGCTTTCCCCAGGAAATAATAATTGGCAGTTCTCAATAATTGGAATGCTTTGTTTCTGCCCAGTTTGACTTGTGACACCATGGCGATGAGACCATTGAATGATCGTGAGTTGGAAGAAATAGTAAATGCCTCACCAGATGAAGGATCACTTTCTGAGTTTGAAGATCACATCAGCAATGCATCTGAAAGCGAGTGTTCCGATGACAGTTACGACAGTCCACAGCCCATACAAAATAGTGTAGAGACTTTTCTTTCTAAAAATGGGAATATAGAATGGCAGTTGCATCCACCAGCACAACATGGTCGCCTACCAGCTTCGAACATCATCAAGAGTACCCCAGGAGTTACCAGGTATGCAGTCAGCAGAATATCTGATGTAAAATGTTCATTTGAAGCAGTATTTCACACAGCGCTTCAAAATGAAATAATAGAGATGACAAATATTGAAGGGCAGCGAGTTTATGGTGAACAGTGGACAGATATTGATGGTTCTGTTTTCCATGCATACTTAGGACTCTTACTCCTAGCGGGTGTATATCGATCTCATGGGGAGTCTACAAAAAGTTTGTGGGATAAAGATACTGGGCGAAACATATTTCGAGCAACCATGTCTCATGAAACATTCTGTAAGATATCACGTGTCCTGCGATTTGACAAGAAATCTACTAGAGAGGAAAGACGACGTACTGACAAACTTGCCGCAATTCGTAGTATTTGGGAGAAGTGGGTAGAGGTCCTTCCTAAACTGTATAATCCAGGAGAAAATGTTACTGTTGACGAGCAGTTAGTAGCATTTAGAGGTCGCTGTCCATTCAAGCAGTATATCCCAAGTAAACCGGCAAAATATGGGATCAAAATATGGACCATGTGTGACAGCAAAACTTCATACGTACTGAAAGCCCAAATTTATACAGGAAAGGTGAGTGGAGCGGCACCAGAAAGAAATCAGGGAATGAGGGTGGTATCTGATCTCACTTCTGAGTTACGTGGTCAGAATATCACGTGTGACAACTTTTTTACGTCGTACAATTTGGGGCAGCTGCTTCTGAAAAGGAAATTGACTATGTTGGGAACTATACGGAAAAATAAGCCGGAGCTTCCACACAAAATGACCAACAAGGAGGTACACAGCTCTTCATTTTACTTCACAAATGACACTACTGTGGTTAATTATATTCCTAAGAGACACAAGAATGTTGTACTTATGAGCACTCTCCACCATGATGCGGAAATCAGTGACAGGGCTGATAAGAAGCCAAAAATGATTTTGGACTATAATTCAACCAAAGGTGCTGTAGACACGCTTGATCAGTTATTAGGTACATATACATGCAAACGAAAAAGTAATAGGTGGCCAATGATAGTTTTCTACAATATTCTTGATGTTTCTGCTTATAATGCATACGTTTTGTGGATTTCGGTTGACCCTAATTGGAATGCAAGCAAATTGACTAGAAGGAGAATATTCTTGGAGGAACTTGGAAAGTCACTGATAAAAGAACATATTGCATCAAGAACGCATTTCCCAAGAACAGAAGATTCTTTGAGAATGGTCACAAGCATCCAAAACCCGAATGATGTGGGTGGTGTGTCAGAATCGGTAACAACAAGAAAATCTACAAAACGTGCACGCTGTAAGTTCTGTCCATCAAGTAATGACAATAAAACAAACATGGTGTGTGGAAAATGTAGTAAACATATTTGCAAGAAACATGTAACCTACTTGTGTCCACAGTGCAAGCAGTAAGAAAAGAACTGTAGTATTTTATAAGATGATTGTATTGAAAATTCTGTTGTTTCAAATTTATGTGAATACTTGTGCCTAAACTACAATCAGTAAGAAGAGAGGATTCTAAAGTTGTAGTGCTTTCTATGTTGGAATGTAATAAAAAAACTGTAGTGTGTTCTGTACTGTAGTGTGCTCTAAGATGAATATCTGTAATGACAACTGTCTGTTGTTAGAAAATGTCAATACTTACGTCTAAACTGTCAACAATAAGAATAGAAGTATGGAAAAACTGTAGTGCTTTCTAAGTTGAATGCCTGTAATGGAAACTGTCTGTTGTTTCAAATTTATGTGCATATTTAAATGAAAAATATCCCTCAATAAAGTTGTATGCATTGTTATTATTATTATTATTACCATTATTATTATTATTATTATTATTATTATTATTACTAACAAGGTACTGGAATAGAACAACAATGTCGATAGCTAAAACTGTACCAAAATTTATGTTTCTAAAGCATTTTGATATGTCGGGTCATATTGACCCGAACAGTATATATGTCAAGTAAAAGTGAACAGAACAGCAGGGTTAATTCGATGACCTGCCTGTCTGAACAGAGACCATTTATACACGCCAGACTGTCATGTGTATCGTTGGTGCTACAAATGTTGAAGTGGCCTGGGCTTCAGTGACTAGATGGGCATTGGCCGACAAGCGAGCTGTAGGGCGCAGTGGTGCCATGGCGCATTTGTGGGGTAGCGTATTACTGGGAGTATTCCTCATTATGACATCGAGCCCTCTTCTCTAGGCCAGCGCCGTTAAACTAGAAACAGTGCGATACAAGCTACAGAGAGCAGTCAAACTTTCTTGAGTAAAGAATGAAGTCACAGTTTGAGAAGAAGCTGTGGAGCTATGAGGAGAGAAGAATCATCAGTATGCACCTGTCAGCTTGCTCATGAACACACCCTCCGAACTACACACAGTGGCGGAAACTGAAGTACATAACTTACTCGTTCCCAAAAATCAATATTTTCATGCATTCTGCCCAAAAATGTTTCATTTGTAATGGCTTGTCATAGCCGCGGTCCAATTACATTAATGTGACCACGGCCTACATTCGACCTATAGAGCAATCACTGACGACCGGTGACAGTACTAACAGTGGAGGATATATAACGCGTATCGGGAGACGTGGACGGCAATGCAATCGTTGTCGTAACGCGAAAACAGCGCGTTCTGACTTCCAGAACGGCATAATCATTGGCTTTAAAGCCAACGTTGGAGGCTTTGTGGCTCGACTATTTGCACACGGTTAACATGCCGCCGAGGTTAAAGTATAGAGTGCATAGCAAAGTGGCACTGTCCTAAACTGGCGCCGACGCAACTGTGGTGCACCACAGTCAGTAGATGAGAAGGGTGAACGACGGCTGAGGAAGTAGGTGCGGGAAAAGAGACGTTCAACTGTTGAGGAACTGACCACCCAGACGAACCAAGGGGCTACCAATAGTATCTCCTAAAAGACTCTTCAGCAAATTTTGCTCCGTATGGGCCATCGTAGCAGGCGTCCGGTTCACGCACCCACGCTGACTGCTGTTCACCGCCAATTAAGGCTGAAATTAGCACCCCAGTACGGCAAGTGGACGTCTGCCCAGTGGCGAAAAGTGGCCTTTTAAGATGCATCACATGTCCCTTCGGACGGATGGCCTTTGGCGTGTACGGACGTGCCACAATCGCTGGATGGGGCCGGGCCACAGGAGGGGCCGTTATGATTACGGAAATGTTTTCGTGCCGTCCCCTGGGTGATCTCGTTATTCTGGAAGGTACACTGGATCAACATAAGTATACGTATGGGAACTATGCGCACCCTACTTGCACTTTATTTTCTTTGGCACGATGGCATCTACCAGCAGGACAATTCAAAGTGTCACACAGATCGCAGCGTGAAACCGAATAACATCAGAGTGAGTTTACCGCACTCACATGGCTAACAGGTGCACAGGATTTAAGCCCAGTCGAGAATACGTGGGTTCACCTCGAACAGGCAGTTCGCGCCATGAAACCTCAACCGAGAAACCTAGCGCAGCTGTTACGGCACTGGAGGCGGCATGGCTCCATATAACTGTCGGTGCCTTCCAGATTTTCATTTACTCTCATCCTGCACGTGCGCCCTCGAACAGATGGCTATTCAGCATCTGACAGGTAGTCACTGACATGACTAATTATAATTCACTCATTGAAACTGGCTGTCATGGTTGTAGATAAATGTTATATGGTACAAGCTGCTTAGGTTTGTAAGAATGCTATGATCCTTTCTGATAATTTTTTTTATTTGTTTATCCATTTCAGGCTGTTGTGTTATCTTTATTTTTGCTCAAAAGTTTTGGCAAATTATGCATGGTTAATATGTTCTACGAAATATGACTGTCCATATTGAAGCCAATTAATTAATTATTGTTGCGCCGGACGTTGTGGCCGAGCGGTTCTGGGCGCTTCAGTCCGGAACGACGCTGCTGCTACGGTCGCAGGTTCGAATCCTGCTTTGGGCATGGATGTGTGTGATGTCCTTAGGTTAGTTATGTTTGACTAGTTCTATGTCTAGAGGACTAATGACCTCAGATGTTAAGTCCCATAGTGCTCGGAGCCAATTTTTATTGTTGTTGGTCATGGATTTCTCTGCTAAGCGGCAACATGCGACTGCAGGGTCAATATAATTTTACTAAAAGCTATACTTGAAAACTATAGCAACACGTTTAACAACTGTTACTGAGGGTGAGTCGTCAATTTGCTTCCTTTTCAAACCTTCCAAAACAGTTTGTAATTAATAGGGTGTGTAGTTTATTTTGCTACAAATTCATTTACTGCAAGCACTCTCTATTATGTACCCTGCACTCCCTTGGTAGTAATTTGAATTTCAAAGAAACTTATTGACAATCAGGACTGTTTATTGCTTGATGCATGGAGCATACAAACTCACAAAATACGTGCGCAATTGTGTGGGACAATGCTGCACCTTCAACGAGAGTGAAACATTTCCAAATCTATCACTAATACCAGTATTTTCGATCGATTACCTTGTAAAGAAAATGCCGGAACAGGAAACCAGGTCAGACACTTACCTCTTGCGGGATTCCGATATCCATCTCCTAGCTCACTGGTATTTCAATAGAAAAACCGAAGCGTTAATGAATGGCTAACGTCAGTCCAACAGCCATGGAATGGCCGGATTGACGTAGTTTTCCGCTAGGTTTACTTGTTCTGTTATGATGAGTCAAATGTGTATCTGTTTTGGTGAATGACTGCTATCAGTATCTGTGCAATCTAGTGATGTATATGTGCTGTGGATAAGGGAGGCGGCTAAATTAGTTGCCGTAATATAGTCTGCTACTATCCAATGGCATCAAACGGACCGCCAAGCTTAACGTCCATAACCGATTGACACATTATCATCAACATTGGCTCACTGTGTAAAGAATTATGGAGAGGTTAGGAGCTAAGCCCAGGGCATTGGTACAAGGCCCTGAAACACCTTGGTAAAAGCCTCTGCGGCAATGGTTTTCGAAGTCGCCGTCACATAGCACCGTTTCATTCAGTATCCCCAGAATGCCCTCATTCGATGTAACATTTATTTTAAGATGAGTGTGCAGTCTGCTAGGGCCGAATATGGCACACACAGCTGGTTTTCATAAGACTGTTATCCTTTTGTGGCCAAAAACCAACTCACAGGAACGCAACTGTGGCTTCGAAAAAAAATTAAAAACAGTGAACATGTACTGTTGAAAATCTCGTGTATTCAAAAAATATTCTATACGGGTATATCCGATATAAAATATGTACGGTAGAACTCCAACTATCCAGATACTCAAATATCCATGTAATTTAGTAAATGACGAAAACAGGTCGTTTCTTCAAAACAAAAGATAAAGTTGTGTATACATACAACTGTAATATTAATTTAATGACCATAACACAAGTTGTGGTACTATATATCGCACGCATCGTACGGTACGGTGGCTTGCGAAGTTTGTATGTAGACGTAGAAGGTAGGCGTGAACCCAAAGCCCTGGCGGTGAAGCGTTGCAGGTCACCGGTAGCTCCTATGGTCAGAAGGTGAAGACCATGACACAGCCAGCCGATTCGGCTCAGATTTGGTACGTCCCTTAAGTATATAAAATGAAACGCTAAGATATTTTGGCTCTACACCACCACACACCCCGCCCTCCTCCGTTTTAGAGAAAACCACCCCTAAAGTTCAAGACGTGCTGTCAACCCAGAACTGACGGGAACGATTGGATCGATAGATAATTGGAAATTCAGCATTAATCATCAACATATATGGGATCTGCAAACACATATCTTCATAATAATCGAGGAAAGAAACTTTTTGACTGCTGCTTATGTTCCCATAAGCTATGCTTAATTAAAAGAAAGCGCCGATGGTGTAGCGAGCAAGATATCTGTATTCATTTGTAATTTTCCCGATTTGAAATTCGTAGGTATGTGAGATGTAATAAAAAAATTAAATAAATTGGGGAATGGTAACAAGGTAGGGAAATAAGTTTCTCAAACGGTTTGGCTTAGTAAATAACTAAAAATTTAATTGTCATCGATAGCAGTGTCTCTTTCACCCACTCTGTTATGCGCCCTCTATTTTCTTCGAACAAGAATGCGATACAAACATTCGAGGCAAATATACTTGCGGCACCGAGAACCTCTTTCGATGAAATCTTCGCACAATTACAGCGTTCCTTCAGAAGATTAGGAGGCAAACATGGTTTACAATATTCCCTTTTTCGGCAATTAATTTTGATGCGTAGCACCCATGCGATAACATTTTCTGAAAAATCGGTGCTCAAAGTCGATCATGAATTATGCTATCAGTCGTTATTGCATCCATTCGGTTGTGCAATTCCCACTGGGTTTCCAGAAGTAGACTGCAATTCTGAAGCCGCGAAATAAAATTTTTAATTTGGCAGTAAAAATAAAATACGCTTGACTGGCACACAGTTGTGGGGTTTGGCGTGCAAGTCGGTTAGCCCTCGTCATCCTCGAGGGTGTGTTGCAAAGTAATACCTCCGAATATTTTATGTCAAAACTCTTACAGAATTTTCAATAAAACAAACGTTATTAAAAATGTACACCTTTGTTCTCCATGTCCACTCATTTATTTTGTAGCCTAGTCACCTGGGCGACGAACAGAGAGTTCTCCTAACGAGAGACTATCTTGTTAATACCGTCAATGTAGATTATTTTTGGACGGAGCCACAACCTCACCCCTGCCTGCAAAGTTTCATCTCTTTTAAAGTAAAGCCCCTGGAGGTGTTTTCACGTGTTGGAAACAGAAGAATCTGTAATTGGGCCGTGTATGGGCTGTATGGGGGTCATGACAGAGACTGATGCAGGCCGTAGTGAATGACGGGTACCACACACACAACAATACAAGTATTGTGCGTACAGCAATGTGGTCCCGTATTCAATGTTCGTTGCAGGTTTTTGCCTTCCAATACATTCTCTGAAAACTGATGTTACAACTATAAGGAAACGTACAGTATAAAGTAATAAGTCTCGAGAAAAGCCTACTGTGCAAATAATTTTTTCTTCAAGGCGATCTAGATAATTGGTAAGCTGGATAGTGATGTTTGAATAATTGGAGTTCTAACAAAATCTGTAGACAGACCACAGTCTTAGTTTCTGCAATACTGTCCTGTTTATATCAAGGAAAAGTTAAGTGGCGAATCATACAGAATCGAAGGTGTATGTCCACAAGTACAGGGTTATTTTTAAGTACCTCTCAGGTTTGAGAAACGACAGCGCGAAGACTGAAGAACATACAGAAAATAGACGCATATTAGTGTGCAGAGCATCGCTTCAAGTACATCACACAATACAAGTGCACAATATGGTAATAGACTGCGATTTGGAAAATGTCAATACAGTCAGAGGACGGTCGTACTCGCAACCATCCAAAAAAAAAGCACAACTACAACAGTCCTCTTTCGAACTCTTTCATTCAGTTTCCCACCTCCAGGTGCGAACTAATTCGATGCGACGATACGGAGAGGACGTTCTGACGTGTTACAGAGCGATCCAGCCTCCGACCTCCTTGTTGTGTGATGATACGTGGACGTCCAATAGCTTGCCACCTGTTCGTGGTCTTACCGTCCTTCAGTCACTTTCAGTAGATCTCACGATAGTAGCTCGCGACCAGTCGACCAGTTTCGTCTTTTCTGAGACGCTGTTTCCCATGCGCCGAGCTCTAACTGTCTGTCTTTTACCATAGTAGCCACCAGGTGACTTTCGGTGTCGTGTTGGCCATGTTTGGCTAATTAGTGTGAGTGCCGAAAGTATTGAAAATTTTGTTCCCAGAAAGTAAGAACGTTTATTGTAATTTTAACTCGTCATACGCCTCCAACGTTCCATCTACTTGTCCTTTCCGTCACTTGCACACTTTTTCATCCGTCTCTACCTTACACTGGACTCAATAGTGACTTCCGATGCCCTTCGTTTCAGCTATGCACCTTCATACAAACACCTTGCATTCATCGGAATTGTTTTTAAAAGCGTCAGCCCAACAAAGTGCAATTGTGGCTCCCATTGCCACACGCTCCTGAAGCTTCCGTTGCAGGTTATTTGCAGCCGAGTAGATACCCATCCAAGCGATCTGAAATCTCGAAGATAGCTGTATACTGTCTTTATTGCTTTGACAACAGCAGCACCAAATTTTTCTGTGGTTTCACTCACACAAAGACCGTCCTTCTGCTCACAGCCACTGATGTGCGTTCTCGTCGGCTGCAATTTTGTCTAACTACACTTGTACGTGAAACGTAAACACATAAGTGAGTTTCGCACGATATGCTACTGTTAAGCGGTATCGCTCGAGGAAATGTAGACCATTCATAGAAGGAACTGTTACAATGTGGTGCAGAAGGTAACATCTAGAAATATAAAGTGAGATGAACAGAATGAACGCCTCTATCAAAGACAGTAACTACACGGAACTCACCGGCTTTATGATGGTCTCCTGAACGTTAGAAACGGTGAAACATGGCTCTTAATAGGGTGTGTGATGACCACGGACGGCGCCGGTCGGTGTGGCCGAGCGGCTCTAGGTGCTGCAGTCTGGAACTTCGTGACCGCTACGGTCGCAGGTTAGAATCCTGTCTCGGGCATGAATGTGTGTGATGTCCTTAGGTTAGTTAGGTTTAAGTAGTTCCAAGTTCTAGGGGACTGATGACCTCATATGTTAAGTCCCATAGTGCTCAGAACCATTTGAACCATTTTTGAACCACGGACGACAATGTCTGCATAATAACGTACATCCTTCCCGGCCACAAAGTGGTTAGGTGGGTAAGGAGTTCTTCTCGTAGACATTCCATTTTTCCACCAACTTGGCTGAGAGCTGCTGGATGGTCATTGGTTCACGTTAACTCGATGTAATACGTCCCCACAACGCATCCCACACAAACTCGTTGGGATCTAAGTCGAGAGAACGGACAGGCCAGTCCGTTGGCAGAATATCCTCTCATTCCAAGAGTACTGTGCTGTTTTATGCGGTCGCGCATTATCACCCATAAAAATAAAGTTAGGGTCAAACGCACCCCTGAAGTACGATACACATGGGGAAGTGGTACACTGTCACAAAACGTCGACCAGTGGAGGTCCAGTGTTCAAAGATCTGAAGGTCCGTACACCCACGTAACTTTATGCAGTCGATCACCTTAACTGGTCGACAACCAAAACGATCATGTTCGCCAATGATACTGAGTGCATCATGTATTCCCACCTCTAGCCATATGAGGGCACGTCCAGAGTCATACAGACAATCTGCTGTCATCCGAGTAGAGAATGCGACCACACCCCTCGTTGGCCCAGTCCCTATGCTTCTGGTACCATCTCAGACGCTGCCGTTATCAACAGAACACAACGTATTGGTCGTTGGGCAGACAGACCACCACTTGAAGTCGCCATACCACTGTGGATCGTGAGATTGTGTGCGTTGTATTCCTCTGTGCACCAGCTGTATACCGTGGGTCTGTTCTTGTCTGTTACTCCACTAGATCGTGGTCGGTGACCTGCTCTCCTTCAGGCAGCAGAGATTGTGATTTGGAGCGCTCGTCATGCACGGGAAGCATTGCTATACTGTAAGAAATACCAAACTTCCGCAATCGTCCCACTTCGTAATTCTTCCAGTTTCCCGACCATGCTTTCTCATGTGGTTGGTTGGTTTGGGGAAGGAGACCAGACAGCGTGGTCATCGGTCTCATCGGATTAGGGAAGGAAGTCGGTCGTGCCCTTTCAGAGGAACCATCCCGGCATTTGCCTGGAGTGATTTAGGGAAATCACGGAAAACCTAAATCAGGATGGCCGGACGCGGGATTGAACCGTCGTCCTCCCGAATGCGAGTCCAGTGTCTAACCACTGCGCCACCTCGCTCGATTTCCCATGTGGATTCATCCAGTTGTTGTCTCCAGCCCATGACGTAACGAAGATTATTACAGTGCACCGCAACTGCTCGTTGAATGACACTCAGTGTCTTTTCGCTTTCCTTTTAGTGCCTCATGTGGCAAGGCCTGCCCCGTTTAGCGCTGTAGTAACAGTGACCTCCTTCCATGAGACGTACAACTTCGCGTGCGCGTCTGGGAGTCTCCGGTAACTGTCTCCCGAACTTCCATTCATTTCCACTGAGCAGTTAATACACTAATGGAAAAAAATCGCACATCAAAAAATAATTAATGTAGATTAGTAAAATTTCGGGACTGCTTTTGTCTAGCTGACATACTTAAGTAATTAGCATTCAAAGATTACAGGTCAACGGAAGAGCGAGATAACGAATTTTCGGTGTGACCTATTGATACATTAATAACCAGTGTAACCTCCCGAATAATGAATGCAAGCATGAAACGTGCATGCATTTCGTTATACGGGTGTCAGATGGCAGTTTGTGGGATGTAGCACTTGGTCACTCAGTACAGGGAAGGGTAATGGTGTTTTTGGATGGTGATGTCGTCCGGTTAGGTCTCGTATGTGCTCAATTGGAGAGAGATCTAGTAATCGAGCAGGCCAGTCGACACACTGTAGAGCATGTTGGGATACAACAGCGGTAAGTGGGCGAGAAATATCCTCTTCGAAAACACCCTCTGGAATATTGTTTACGAATGGCAGCACAACATGTCGAAGCACCAGACTGACGTACAGATTTGCTGTAAGGATGCTTGAAATATCCACGAGAGCACGCTTGCGGTCATACGACCTCTACCTCAGACCATAACTCCAGAGCTTGGTCCAGTGAGTTTAGCCCGTAGACAGGTTGGTTGCAAGCCCTCAGCTGACCTTCTAACCAACACACGCCCATCACTGGCACCGAGGCAGAAGCACCTTCCATCAGAAAACACAACAGACCTCCGCCCTATCCTCCAACGAGCTTGTAACACCATAAAGCTAATGCTCTACTGCTTTATTTTGCTTTTGTTTCATTTAATGTTACATCGTTGAGCTTCTGAAAATGTGTTTGATTGAATCGATAACCCAAAATTGTATACTCTTTTCTGTGTAAAAAACTTTGATGTCATGGTTTGATTCTATTCAGTGTAGTGTATCTAGCATTTAAATTCTTTGTCTCACTCTGAGGGAGACAAAACTTACTGTATATAATTGTAATTTTGTTTAAATAATATTTTATAGAAATGTTAATATGTGCAAAGGTTCTGTTTTATTTAAAATGATTGTTTGCTGTTATGTAAACTGCTGACCATCACTTAGGATACTTAGTTATTTTGTATGTAAAAGATAGTGTGGTTTCCCTCAGGAACGAAACTGTGTAGCGCGCGCAAATTGTGGTTGGCGTAGGTAGAAAAGGTGGAATTAAGAGTCAGTCGGGGACGAGCTACCAAACTGTCAACTGCTCATGTAAAAGTTGTGTATTGTGTTGGTTCTGAGAGAGGCTTTTCCTGGCGCTTTTCAATGCATCGGATGGATGGATAAAGAACTGGAGCTATTCTGAAAGTGGTATCTATCATCGCCACCAAGAAATGACAGAGTCCAGCAACTCTACCTGCAAATCCACCTACTAACCTGCAATCGCCACCACATTGAGCAATCACTGTAACGGAACACTATAATAATGTACAGTGAAGGATCGGCTTATTGGATGTGTTAGTGTCCTCAAATACAAGGTAATTTATAACTGTATTTATGTACTTATCTTGATATTTTTCCCTTATCAT
The DNA here is from genome assembly GCF_021461395.2 of Schistocerca americana. NCBI lineage: Eukaryota > Metazoa > Arthropoda > Insecta > Orthoptera > Acrididae > Schistocerca > Schistocerca americana. The sequence goes on from NC_060122.1 coordinate 184,126,885, forward strand.
AACACCTCTCAGGTTCCTCTCCGTTTGAACTAAAGTAATTACCGAGTGTCCTTACTGATAGAACATTAGAACCCAGTGTTTTGCTAATTAATGCCTCTTGAACATAGTGAAAAGAAAGTTAAAGTTAATGTGGCAAGAGAGTGAGCTAAAGCAAATGATGCTTGCTTGAAATAATTTTCCTATTAAAACTGCTTTCTAATATGTGTTGGTACTTCAAAATTATAAGTTCTTAAGACTGAGGCTTATAAAGTTTTGCTTCGTAAATGATCACATTGCTGCCTGTTGTACATCGAAAAGGTGAGTCAGTATCTTACAAATATGTTAATTTTGTGTCCCACTGCAGTAAAAGTGGAAAACTGCAATAGTGGAAAGTTATATACTCATGCTTGCTAAGCACTTGTTTCTTTTGGATATTGAAAGTGCATATTAATAGTGTAATAGGATCCACAGGTTATCCTTTATGCTCATGATAAATAACAATTAATAGAAAGACCATTATTTATGAAAACAATAATTTCTTTATTCAGAAGACAGTCAGAAGTAACCTGTTAGTGAATTCCATTTAACTATCATTCTAAATAGAATAGTATTTAGTTGAGAGAGACTTAACCTGTGATCAGTTTATAATTTTGCAGTGAACTACATTCACAATTTTGTGTCAGCTAGGGAAATGTGTGATAAGTAATAATGAACCTATGTCCAACTTATGTTTCTACAGTGAACATTAATAGTAATGTTATTAAGACCATTCAGTTTGAATAAGCCCTAAAAGTAATATTGTGTATTTTATCTGTTATATTTATGCAAATAGACTGTTCTGCTCTGGCAACTTCCAATCTTACCGTGAACATATGCAGATGTCAGAGTTCACTGCACTCGCATGTGGCAAAATATAGGTTGTGTTTGTCAGTTAAAGTTACTCATAGCTATTTTCTTGAACAAGAATGTCAATAATTCTCTTGCCTAACTGGCCTGGCGACCGTTTTCCTTACTCTTTGAACAATATAGATAGGTAAAATATTGTTTGTTACTGTTTAAATATTTACGTAATTCTTTCACTTCCGATAAGCCATCTCCGTTAGATACAACACGGTCAACATAACAGAATTCCTCTCAGAGGGTAACACTGCTCTGTTGCTTTATACCATAATTGCTATAAAAAATAGTTTTATTTCACGACCAGCCTCCAACCTTAAGGTTATGGTATAACAGTAGCAGACGGTAGTGTTATAAGCTCTCGCTTAGTACAAGTGAAGTCACAAATTGCTTTTGTGTGGGGTCAGTGGAATTAACGCTACATGCGTGTGGCCCGGAGCTATCCTCGAAGTAACCGGTTTGTAACAGTTTGTTATGTCACTTTGGTGCCATCCACCGCTCAAATTTCTGCTGCTGATGTAGTATGATGCACCAGAGACTTACGCCGAACAGGAGGGTCTTCCTTCTCGGTAGCGCCGCGTAACCGCCCTGGGCCACGTCTTCCTCTGGCAGTGCACTGAAGTGACCACCGCTGCCACCAGTCACGTACAGTGGCTGTATTCCTACCAAGTATTTTGGCGATATCGCGGAATATGCATATTACACGACCTCGTTCGAACTCAGCTATTAATAACGGCGTCTTCGACGTATGAAAGGCATTCTTATCTGACATCAACGCACTGCATCTAATCTCAAAGATAATTAATCCACATGACCGTTACAGCCCATATTTAAAGCAATTCTGATTTGCATCCTCATAGACGACTGGCGCGAAATTTGAACACCTCTTTCTTTTTGTTGCGACATTCGCTAGTGTATGCTATGCTACTGTACCTAACTCGTACTCAAGTTTTCCAGAGCAGTGTAGCAAGTTAGTGTTAAGAAGTGTAGGTATGTGATTTCTCTTGTGGAGCTGATAAATCTTTTACGCAGTTCCTGATAACTATTGCAGCTTCAAAATTTAAGTTTTCTTCACTCTGCTGATACTCAACATTGGAAATAGAGCAAACAAAACTACAGAACTTAAAGGACATCATCTTTTCGCCAGTGACTGTTATAAGCACTTACTTATAACAGTCACTGGCAGGAAGATGATGTCCTTAAAAAAATTCTTTATGACTGTGAATCCCAGCTACAACAAGTATGCAGAACTTAAGTAACCGTAAGGAGACGTATACAGCTCGATCGTAGTTCACGGCAAAAGAAAATGAAACGGAGATTATATAACCATCATCGTTACTAATCATTACTATCTGAAGTTATCTGTGGATTTATTCCGACAATTTGACTGTCATAAATGAAGATAAACGCTGTTCTTGTCGCGAGCACCGTTCCTGCTCAATATTTTACTGTTAGTGTCTTCGTGACCAAAGGAATAGTGTAAACGGTAGGAAATCTTATATTTTTGGTGCATCGGGTGAAATTGTTCTGAAAAATACATTTTTTTGTCTTTTTCACATCCACGATCCTCGTAACTGCATCTTGGTAAAATCTCACCCCTTTTTCCACTCACCTGTCGCACACTTTTTCAAATTCCAGTCAACATCAATATTAAGTAAACTGTAAACATTATCCACCGAGTGGATAACGTTTACAACACAGCATACAAAACACAAAAATATGCCAGTAGCATAAACTATTAAATCTTAGAGAACGCCATTATGTAAATGTCTCAACTATTAATTTTCTCTCAATATAGTTATCTCTTATGCCGCCTACTATGGCGGCTAATGGTCAAGCTTATGCGCAGAGACGGTTTGTTTACATCTTATTTGACAGCTAATCAGCAGCAGCGAGGTTATCGGTCTCATATGATTAGGGAGGGATGGGGAAGGAAGTCGGCCGTGCTCTTTCAAAGGAACCATCCCGGCATTTTCCTGAAGCGATTTTGGGAAATCACGGAAAACCTAAATCAGCATGGCTGGACGCGGGATTGAACCGTCATCCTACCGAATGTGAGTCTAGTGTTCTAACCACTGAGAGAGAGAGAGAGGAGGCCTCATAAATTTCGAGAAAAAAGTCCACTAGTTCGTAGGCAACGAGCGTACCCTAATATTGTATGATGCCACACGGTGTAAACCTAGTGTCGACAGTAATGTCTTTGTGAGAGGAAAACGCCGAATATTGCTAATTCTAGATGGATTGAGGAGACTAAGACTTCGCCCTTTTGTTACTGTTCCCATCTTACACAAGAAGTTGGACTGCAAGATTTGTTTTTGATGCATCGGTGCATTGGTGGTGTTCTTGAATCTTAATCTAACGTTTCACGTTTCCGTTTTAAATAAATGTTCTTACGAAGAAGCATATGTTATGTCGACAAAATAACAGTCATTGAATTATATACTCATTTTTATCCCAACCACTAAACACGATTAGTTTCATTATTAAATTACCCCAGGGTAAATACGCAGTACCGATTTTCCACAGTCAGTACCGTGGACTCGTATATCAGCTGTTAATATGTGATGTTACTTTACAAGTACTGACGGATTGTTGCATAAATTATATCCCATACTGTCCATAGGCTATTGGTAGGCCATTGAAAAATATGTATAAAACCAGTACGATAAAACGAAAAAGAAATTGTCTCTTGTAACACGTGAAAATTTATTTTATTTCATCACTACTTCACTTTTCCCTTATAGTTTGTCACGTTGTCTTCATTATGCTCCCTACACGTTACATCTTCTCGATCGGAACTAACTGATGTCTTTCTGAGGAAAGTCATGCCTCTATCCCAAAATTTTAATTATGCTTCACGCTAGTGTAATGTGGAGGATCTTTACAGAATTTTCCAAATCTATCAATTGTTTTCCTAATAACAAATTGACAAAAAAGATGAAATTTGTGAGTACATAAAATCTTTGTTTAATCAAAAACAAACACATACGTGAAATAGGTATTTCACATAGTATTAAAATCTATCCTTCGTTACTGGCAGATTAAAACTAGGAAAAGATATTTAACTGTTACCAAAATGCATGCAATGCTGTCAAGAAAGGCTTGCCTCAGAAATGACACATCACAAATGTGATGGCACAGTGCCGCTACAAATTCAACACACATCAAAAATGTATTATTATCTGATTAATATTCAACAGGTTTAGTGTCTTACTTTCATCATCGCTGTTTTTATATCCTCTCGATGTAACAGTCCATGGATGCTAATGTACATCGTCATTATTTGAACGCATTCGCCTTGAAACTCTACTGAATTTCATGCACAAAAAGGAAAAGAAATATGAAACTGGACGTTGCGGAAAAGTAATAGGACGGTTGGACTTAATAATTCCGTAATCGTGAAACCACCCGACACAATAAGCTATCGGCCGTTTAGTTTCGAAACAATGTGTGTACAGGTCTGATACACAGATCTACAATGTTAAATCCGATAAGCCAGATTAAAATACGTGGTTCTAAAAGACACTGCAAATGAGAGTAGACAAATCTGTATGAAAGTCACTTATTATTCATCACGAATTACAACTTACAGAGAGAAAACAAAAGGAAACAAGACACTCATTTTTGTTTTAGAAAAAGAGTAATATTTAGGTATGATTTTTGGTTGTTTTCGCTATATACAATCGTTATATTACATTTGTCTTTTACGACATACCTCGCATGTAGTGTGATCATTTTCTCACAAACACAGATGTCAAATGAAACTTAGAACCATTTTGTATTTATGAGTTTCGTTTCAGTCTCCACCAACTTTGGTACATTACACAGAATGTTTATCAAGTTAGTTGGGATTGTCAACAAGGAGATATACGATCTGCTGTAAATTTTTTTATTTATTTTAGGTACTGTAAAGCCATGAACTCGAAATTACACAAGAAATCATCTTTACCTTTATTGATTGCTAGTTTCTCCATTGAATCTAGTCACATTCAGATCAGAAAAACATGGCGTTATGCCGTTACAGCTAACAGTACTTATTTACATAATTTCGTAACAGTGATATATGTGATGATGTGAAATGATGTAGATATTGACTGTGTCAGTTACTAAGTTTCAAGGGCATAATTCCTTTGTCGTTCATCTACAGTGGCTACGAGCGACGTAAAGCAGTTTCTGATTATGTTGTGCATCGATGTTATCATTTTAACAAAGATTTTAACGCTGTGTGTAACCGAAGTACTACCAACACTAATCAAGAATGTTTTATGAACTGAAGATGTCTAGATTGTTTACCGAAACCAGACTCAATGTACGATCCTGATTCCATGGGTTTCCAATCTGTAAAAAGGCACACATACACAGGACGTTCATACAACCACGCGAAACCGTCAGAAAAGTCCTTCTGTCGGATGTTACTCAACTCAAACATTCTCATCTTCTTTTGGTCTTTGCGAACCGTGAGAGACTCATTCTGCACTTCGTCCTTTCGTAGTAGCTACAGAACTGACGATACTAAGTCTCGTCTCCCGTGATGCTTTTTTCCAGAAAAGTTTTTTATTTAGATCAAATTACGGCAGGCATCCACGCGGCGTTGATTTTGTTCCGGAATCAAGTTGTGCGGAACAGACTCTCCACTCATTTTTCTGCGGTTCAGAATATTCTGGAAGTGTCTTGAACTCTTGATTTAGAGATATTTAGCTCGTTGTTCCATTGCTATTTGTAACACAACAGCGTTGACATACTAATTAACACGATCTGCTCATAACGACTGGTTGAACGCAATTTGTTGTTATGGTTGTTAGTTCCAGCTGCCACCGTAGTTAATGCGCTAACGTCGTTTAAATGCCAGAAATGAGATCAGTTCAGGAATTTTTGGGCAGACGTTGTCCAGAAACGGAAATTATACTACACAGAAAATAAATTGCTTGTGTCTCTTACAGCCTCCGAAAGTTGAAAAGGAGGCCTGTATTTAATTTGAAAAAGAGAATCAGTGAAATTAATTATGCACTGTCGCGGTGCAAGTCTACTACAGATGTGCTGCGTAACGTGGAGCAATGTGGAAAGTCGTTCACACCAACTTCTCATTCTTCTCAATTGTCAGATACATGTGCATGACGACTCTTCTACGAAAACTGGCAGCCCATAGAAAACTGTTAATATGACTGAGCTGTAAATTTGTTGCAATGTGCAAGGAATGTTCATATGAAAATGTACGAAAGGTAACAACCAGTCCAGTTGAAATTTGCGTATGCTGCTTTTGGATAACATAGTGAGACATCTAGGGAATGACTGTAGTGTCCGACAGTTGAAGTATGCCTCGTCACATGCCCCGAAACAAAATTTAATACTGTGCCCTCATCAGGTAAGGAGATGGACACTGTCTTTTTGTGGCCGAGCGGTTCTAGGCGCTTTAGTCTGGAACCGCGGGACCGCTACGGTCACAGGTTCGAATCCTGCGTCGGGCACGGATGTGTGTGACGTCCTTAGGTTAGTTAGGTTTAAGTAGTTCTAAGTTATAGCGGACTGATGACCTCAGATGTTAAGTCCCATACAGCTCAGAGCGATTTGAACCATTTGAACAGTGTCTTTTTCGACGTCCGGGACACGATACTTACCAAAATCTTAGATCACAGGAAAACCATTAACAACGACGTGGTACTGTGAGATATGCAAGTCCCGCAAGAGCGAATGATCTGGGCTGCTCATGGAAACTGTAATTGTGCTCCGCTATAAAGCGCACCCACACGCCTCCAAGGTCATGCAGATTGGCAGCAGCTTAAGCATCCGCCCTACGGTCCGCACATGTCGCCCTGCTATTTCCAAATGTTTAGTCCGCTAGAAGAACATGTGAAAGGGAAGGACTTCAACTCAAACTGAGGAAAACAATGGAGAACTGGCTCCCGTCACACCGTTAGGAAATCTGGGGACAGGCAATCCGTCAGCTCTTAAGACAGCGGGACAGTTGTGCTCAGGCTTGTGGTGATAACTTTTGAATAAAGATTTCAATTATACCCGCACCGTTGTTTTGCATACTCCTCATGGGTCCAGTCTCTAATTGCTTGGATGCTGACTACACAGAGATAACTGGAAAATTATGCACCGTTAAGCAGCTGTCCGATATTTATCAAACTGAGTAGATATGTCCATGACATTGTTGTTGTTGTGGTCTTCAGTCCTGAGACTGGTTTGATGCAGCTCTCCATGCTACTCTATCCTGTGCAAGCTTCTTCATCTCCCAGTACCTACTGCAACCTACATCCTTCTGAATCTGTTAGCGTATTCATCTCTTGGTCTCCCTCTATGATTTTTACCCTCCACGCTGCCCTCCAATACTAAATTGGTGATCCCTTGATGCCTCAGAACATGTCCTACCAACCGATCCCTTATTCTGGTCATTGTGCCAGAAACTTCTCTTCTCCCCAATCCTATTCAATACTTCCTCATTAGTTATGTGATCTACCCATCTAATCTTCAGCATTCTTCTCTAGCACCACATTTCGAAAGCTTCTATTCTCTTCTAGTCCAAACTATTTATCGTCCATGTTTCACTTCCATACATGGCTACACTCCATACAAATACTTTCAGAAATGACTTCCTGACACTTAAATCTATACTCGATGTTAACAAATTTCTCTTCTTCAGAAACACTTTCCTTGCCATTGCCAGTCTACATTTTATATCCACTCTACTTCGACCATCATCAGTTATTTTGCTCCCCAAATAGCAAAACTCCTTTAACACTTTAAGTGTCTCATTGCCTAATCTAATTCCCTCAGCATCACCCGACTTAATTCGACTACATTCCATTATCCTCGTTTTGCTTTTGTTGATGTTCATCTTATATCCTCCTTTCAAGACACTGTCCATGCCATTCAACTGCTCTTCCAAGTCCTTTGCTGTCTGTGACAGAATTACAATGTCATCGGCGAACCCCAAAGTTTTTATTTCTTCTCCGTGCATTTTAATACCTACTCCGAATTTTTCTTTTGTTTCTTTTACTGCTTGCTAAATATAAATATTGAATAACATCGGGGAGAGGTTACAGCCCTGTCTTACTCTAATCCCAACCACTGCTTCCCTTTCGTGTCCCTCGATTCTTATAACTGCCGTCTGGTTTCTGTACAAATTGTTAATAGCCTTTCTCTCCCTGTGTTTTACCCCTGCCACCTTTAGAATTTGAACGAGAGTATTCCAGTCAACATTGCCAAAAGATTTCTCTAAGTCTACAAATGCTAGAGACGTAGGTTTGCCGTTCCTTAATCTTTCTTCTAAGGTCAGTATTGCCTCACGTGTTCCAGTACTTCTACAGAATCCAAACTGATCTTCCCCGAGGTCGGATTCTACTAGTTTTTCCAGTCGTCTGTAAAGAATTCATGTTAGTATTTTGTAGATGTGGCTTATTAAACTGATTGTTCGGTAATTTTCACATCTGTCAACACCTGATTCCTTTGGGATTGGAATTATTATATTCTTCTTGAAGTCTGAGGGTATTTCGCCTGTTTCAAATGGTAGATTTTTGTCAGGACTGGCTCTCCCAAGGCCGTCGGTAGTTTCAATGGAATGTTGTCTACTCCGGGGGCCTTGTTTCGACTCAGGTCTTTCAGTGCTCTGTCAAACTCTTCACGCAGTGCTCTTCCCTGACATAGGAAGTGTTAAATGATAACACAGGTATTCGTTTTCGGAATTGATGTCGAGCAACATCAGTGGAGGCAGAGCGGTAATGTTCGTTGTGTCTATGGCCTTAGATGAGCACCTGTGCATTGTAGCACTCGCATGAAACTGGTTGGTTGCTTTTCCTGCAACTCGCGTGATGTTGTAAGCAAGTATACGTCAAATACGTGTGCGCCAGTTGCCAAGTTAGAATATAGGTGCAACTGTAATTTTCGACCATCTGAAGAACGCACGTTGCATAATGTAGTTTTCGAATTTGCCCTCTTTAGAAAGTTTTGTATCTCTTACCTGAGACAGTAATCTGTAAAAAACAGTAAGTCCACTGAATGAATGGGAGAATATAAGACTATTATTTCACAAATTCGCAGAAATATATTAGAACAAATAAGCCATCGGTCACAAATATTAAGTCAAAATTGACCAGGTTTCGACGCTACTATGAGCGTCCTCTTCAGATTAGACTAACTGTTCTAAAACATTAAGCATATAATACATTAATAAAATTAAAGTTTGTACTGACTGGAAAAAGATGCAGTACCTACAAGTCACATATTGAAAAAGATCTAAGCCGGAAAGGCGACGTCATCAATAGTCGTAAGATGGCGAGCCGCTAAAGGCTGCTCGTACTTTAGTGAACAAGGGTTGCAACAAGACTGAGGTGCCATCGTTATGAAATGTGAGTAAGTAAACATGGTGTTGCTACGAGCGCCTTCTAAACAACTAGGCTACTGTACATTCAAAATTAGACACGTGAAATTGTGATGCAGCTGATTCAAGCATAACGTAAGCACTAATAAAAATAGGATGGAGTTACATATTTATCTGCTTTAAACAGAGATACATTTTATAAGGTAAAAAAAAAAGTTAATTATGACATACAAGAAAACAGCAAAGATGTAACAGGAAAACTACATTTCGGTAAATTGCATGAGGAAATCTAAATCAAAGGTTCAGCAATGGCTTTATACAGTCGAAAAAGTTTTTATTTCGCAGCTGCAGCTGTTCGATGACAATGAGGCCATCATGACGAGAGAGATGCTTGAAAATCTCCAATTCCTCTAGAACATCTAACCTACGCCCCTTATTTTCGGTATGCAGAATATTGTTATCGCTTATGGCTTTAGGCACGTGTCTAGTAATTAAGAGATGATCGGCAAAGGATGAATTTAGGGGACTGGCGCCGTTCTTTCTCAAAAGATGTTCTTTATATCTGATGGTGAAAGCACGTCCAGTTTGCCTTATATAATAAGAGGAGCAGGTCTTAGTGTCATCACTGAAACAGTTTCATTTCAGTGAGTAATACGACACAGTTAAGGAATGATTCATGTCAAAGCACAGATAGTCGTCGAAATATTGAGATCTGATATTGTGCACGTACATTATTTCACCAGTGAACAATTAATTTGCGTGTCTTAGCTAGTCCATGAAAAACGCGCAACGCGTAGTTCACAGGTCACTCAGTTTCAACGAGTATCTTACTATAATTCATGCTGATAAACTGCACATATTAATTTTAATACTTCATTCCAAACTTGAGTAGGAAAAACAACTAACTAGCGAAGCCATCAAATCAACAGTCCTTACCTCACCACTTTTCAGTTTCGATAGACGAAACAGGCTCTCTTATAGCAAAAATAAATGAAGTTCAATTGAAAAATTATATTAAGGTCCATGTAATATTTGAATGTGTTGACATTAATTACAAAATAAAGCAGCGTACGATATACACACTCAGTCAACAAAATACGATCTTATGACGATATGAACTGTTTAAGTACTTTCTATCAGACAGAACTCAACACGACGTTGGTCTCATCAGTGTTTATGACAAAAGTAAATTATCTCGTGATAACATTGGAAGCTCTGGGAGGCTGTCCACATAGGTCATTGCTGTATGTAGGTAACGTAATGGCGCTTGAATAATGCTGAGGAATGGGGGAAGACCTCTAGATAGTCGATGACTGCTATTAAGATTGACAGCTGGCTCGCAACATAAACGAAAGCAAAGGCTTTTGCATCTGTTAACCTAAACGTACAGCCCAGGAGCTTGTAATATGACCACCGGTGACGTTTGAAGTACACATAAACGTACATCAAGCAGCGCATTTTCCTGCAAACCCCATCGTCTTGGTCAATAAAACATTTTGAAATTGCACAAGGGACATTGGTTATGTCGGTAACGGACTGCCTCCTGAGGATTATTTCATTTTTCTTGTGTTATGATTGGGTTGTAGGTGAACAGAAGCGTGGAACATCACTCATCGTCATTTAATCATATGCGTTTCCTGTTCTTGAACTTCCACAACGTACAAAGCCACCACTGGATTTATTCCCTAAAGAAAGAATATGATTGCGGCTATACGTGATGATCTCATACTGACTGAAGGAGTGATTGTCCTCGAGAGGAATGCAAAATCTGTACATGCTTGGCCTGTTCGCTGGCAAATGATACATGGCTTGGAATGGCAGACGATATGACCTTATGCAGAGCATCAGAAGCACCTTAAGTTCCCTGCAGACTTCCGCGAGATGCTGCTTTAGCTTGTTTTTAACCAGTCTTGTCCCAAACATCGCCACATTTCGTCTCACGTTCAGTTATTCTGACAATACGTTCTCATGCGCCATAACGTATGCCCGAGGCATTTCAAAGGTACTGTGTGATCTGTATGCGACCTCTTTCTTTCCCAGTGAGATGCCACCTTACCACCGACCGGAACCGTCGTCATTATCGGTCTACGTTCTTTCGTGTTTCTCATGAATGTTTATGACAAAAGTAAATGAACTCTTTATAACACTGGAGGCTCTGGGAGGCTGTCCACGTAAGTCATTACTGTATGTAAGTAACGTCATGACGCCTGATTATTGTTGAGGAATGGAGGAAGATTTCTACATAATCGATAGCTCCTACTAAGACTGACAACTGGCTCTCAACACAAACAAAGGTAAAAAAATTTAGATCTGTTAGCCTAAACGTACAGCCCAGGAACTTGTAATATAATCACAGGTGACGTTCAAAGTACACAAAAACGTGCCTCTCGCAGCGCCTTTTCCTGCAAACGCCATCGTATTGGTCAATAAAACATTCTAAAATTGCTCAAGGAATGTTGGTTACGTTGGTAACGGACTGCCTCCTTGTAACAGTCGCAAATCTGTCTGGCCGAAAGCTCAGTGTGTGAAGGTTTACTTCAACATTTAGTGTGTTTTTGCAGCCCTTTTCCCAAGTTTAAAACAAAAATCTATACGGATACACCATGTTCTGAAGTCAACCATCACAAAATCACAAATTCACGGAAACACTGCTATGGAAACATGCTCACCAACAACTAACCAAAATACTCACCTCGTAGACACTTGGAACTGGAATTTAGTAAATATAAAGTAGCAGAATACTTGTCAATACTCTTCTTCTTCCAATAAGAGCGCAGAGAGGGCAAGGTAATACTAAACTACCTGTTTAATTACTCTTAATTACTGTCAATTGCCTAAACTCATTTCAATCACGAATCCCGATAGTGCAACCCCATTCCTTTTCGTAAGTCACTTACCTCACAGAAAATCTTTATAACACGAGGTACACCAATTACAGCAAGTAGCAAAAACGTCTAGCTAAACAAAAAGATTCCAACTACTAGGAGGCACATGGTTAGGAAAAAGAAAGATTTTGTTGAAGAGCAAACAATGTATTTAGAAAATTTTACCTTATTCATCTGACATCCAGTTCCAAAAGTCATATAGTTCCCAGTAATTCCACTGCCCAAACATTGTCAACCATACCTCCATCATTATACATTTCCTTGCGCATTTTCTTATGAACCCATCATTTCATCTCACTTCACAATGTATGTCCTACCGACACTGCATCTCCACTAAGAATATCATATCCACACACTTCCCTATCCACTAACTAACTGCTAGTCCATCAAACCACAGAATCTCTTGCCGAGGGAGTAGAGCTCTGTCAACGATGTTAACACAACCTATAGCACTGCCGACATACAAACAGGCTACTTACAAAACCTGCAACAGCAACAAGCGATGGCTGGTATTGGAAGAATATATTATTTATTAAACTTATATATAACTGTTACCATAAACAGAGCATGCTATTTAAGAGAAATTCCTTTTGAATTCTAACAAGATGTGAGTTTTATATTTTATTGATGTAATTCTGAAAATACACTGGCTGAAATGGAATCGCAACATCAAAAAATAATAGTTGTAGGGCAATCAAATTTCGGGAATACATTTGTCAAGGTTTCATATCAGAATGATTAACATTGCTAGATCACAGGCTAATGAAAAGGCGAGATAGCCATTGTAACTGTGAAATGCTGGTGTATTAATAACCGGTGAAGCCGCCAGAATGGTGAATTCAGCATGCAAACGTGCGTACATTGTGTGGTACAGGGGCCGAATGTCAGTTTTGGTGATGGAGTTCCATGCCTGTTGCACTTTTTCAGTCAATACAGAGGTGGTTCATGCTGTTTTTGGATGACGCTGGAGTTGTCGTCAAATGAAGTTCAATATGTGCTCGATCGTAGATAAATTTGATGATCGAGCAGGCCAAGGCAACATGCCGATACTCTGTAGAAGTTGGGCTACAACAGCGGTATGTACGTTGGAAAACACCTCCTGGAATGGTGTTCACGAATGGCAGCAAAACAGTTCTATTCACCAGACTGACTAAAAGCTGTAGTTAAGGTGCTTGGGATAATCACGAGAAATCGCACCCCCACTTCACGTGTAGGTCTAGTGTGTTTATAAAGCTGATAGGTTAACTGCAGACCTTAAACTTCCCTCCTACTAACCAACACATAGGCATCACTGCCACGAAAGTAGAAAGAGCTTTCATCTTATAACACAACAGTCTCACAAACCGCCCTCCAATGAGCTGTTGCTTGACTTCACAGAAGTCACAAATGGCGGTGGCTTTAGACCAGTGGAATGGATGCTACAGGGCATGTGGCTTGGAGCTGTAACTGATTTGTAAATGTTCATTGTGTCACTATGGTGCTAGATGCAGCACGATTCGCGAGAGCCTTACGCCGAACTCTATGGTCTTTTCCTCCGTAGCGCCACGTAGCCGTCCGGAGCCCGGTCTTCTTACGACTGCACATTCTCGAGACAACCGCTGCCAGCAATCATGTGCAGTGGCTACAATTTTGCCAAGTGTTTCAGCAATATCACAAATGAAATCTAGCTTCTCTTAGCTGTTTTACACGACCTTGTTCAAACTCAGTAAGGTGTTGATATCTTTCTCGCCTTAAAGGTATTTTTGACTAACATTAACTCACCATATCCAATCTCAAAGGTAACTAACGCTTGCGATCCTTACAGCAGATATTTAATGGAAATTTCATTTGTATCCTCATAACGCCTAACAACATTCGCTTACGTCGCGCAGTTCCTCCTTGGTGAAGCGATTTTTTTCCATCGGAGTATTTTCATTGCTTTGTCCACTTTAGCTATGCAGTAAAAAAATGCAAAGTGGATGCTCAGCATTTGCATAAACCATTGATGTGAAATGGGATAATTTTTGGAAAATAATTAAAAAGATTTTAATTATAATTTTAATTATAAGTGAAGTGAAATATAGTTGGCTGTCATTCAGAGAGCAGTGTCTGAATTAGTGATTAAGGACATTTGTGTAGACCTTGTTTCATTTAGGTCTCTGCGTTTGACAGTTGCGACATGCATTAACGACAAGTCGTTACACTAAGCTGTCGAAACCCAACGTTCTAGGTTCGAATCGCAGTCAGATTCATATCGCACTAGTTTCCTTACAAATTAAAATCATAATTTAATTGGACAATTTTTCCTACATATCTCTAATCTATGGCAAGCTAGCAAGTAATATTTTTCGTTTGTATCACCGCAATACAATATTAACGTCACAGTTGCACACTGAGAAATTGAAATTACGCCTTGAGTTTCGAAGAATGTGGGTGGAGCGCGCAGATGCGTGCATCGGCCGGATGCCTAGCACTTCCGAGAGAAAGAAGATGCGATCCTTGTGAGCCACTCTGGCGCTCTGTGCGGATCGAGTTCCTTGAGAACGCTTTGCACAAGAAGTGTCAGCTAGCTGACTCCGCTCTCTCTCCCAGCGTCCCTTTAGCATTGTATTTCTTCTTTGGCAGCTGACGAAAACCCTCTACATCGGCTGCTCTTTACCTTAGCCGCACTTTGGCTGAATATGTGGAATTTCTAGCCTTATCTATGTGTAGATGGTGTCTGGACTTCGTGAGATTTCAGTGTTGCTGTATGCTGTTTAGTCTATACCAGCGTAAAGCGTTACGTGATGTTCTCTTCATGATTGCGAACGCCTACTGAAAAATGAAATATTAGCGGTGTGGATTTCAATTCGCAGTACAGCAGTATAACGCCCGTTCCTTCTAACTGTATTCTAAATGAATAAGATAATGTATCCTGTATTAGACAACGTGTTATGCAAGTTCTAGTTAATAAGCAATCAGTTGTTGGCACTCGATGTCTTCTCTGTAGTACTGGAAATTGTAATGCTAATACTGTTAGCAAATTATTCAGAAATAATAGCAGAACTCTTAAGATGAGGCGATAGTTATTGGAAATGGAAGAATAATGATATAACGTCAAATGATATATACTAAACTTATCAAATTGTTGCGATAAAATTAAAATAAAATTAAAAAGAAACATGCTTTATCTCCCAGTTACTGTGATAGAAAGAGTACATACAATTGAAATCAAATCATCGAGTACCGTCTAGAGAACGACAGAGGAAGAAAATTCTTTTGTAGTCTTTATTGTAGACAAAGAAATCAATTTTAGACGTATTGAACGAAGTTCAGTCGCAGTAGTGGCAACTTTGAGAAAGTGAAGAAAACGTTTCCTACGGAAATCATTCCAAAATGTGCTCTTGCTTGTTCCCGTGAGAAGGTAGGAGACATTTACTTACGGTTTGAGAAGATTCGTAATTGGAAGAATTTCCTCTGAAAATCAAACTGGAATTTTTATTACGACAGAAGAACGAAATCTGTAGTCCTAATTTTTGTCTGTTGGAAAACATTGGATACATACAAACATTCCAAAAGCCATTATACTCTGAATGGAATATGGTACCTTTTACTACTGCTAATCATCCGATCTCCAGTTTCACTCTCACATATTAGTAAGTGAAAAAAGGCTGATTATGTGGTTCCGCACGAGCCCTGAGTTCTCTTATTTTCGTGGTCATTACGTGAGGTGTAGGTGGCAAAACAGCTAACACACTGACCTCACATTCAGGAGAGCGACTATTCAAACCGGCTACCGGTCATGCTGATTTAGCATTTTCTTTGATTTCTCTATATCACTCCCACCACATCCCAGAATGACTCCTTCGAAAGGGGACGACCGATTTCCTTCCCCCTCCCTGAAACTATCCGAGCTGGTGCTCCGTCTCTAATGACTTTGATGTCGACGGGACTTTCTTCTTTTCGAGGTGAATGATGGCTGCAGTCAAATCGCTCTGCAATCAGTTAAAATGCCTGTTATTAAACTGAGTATTGTTTAAAGGAAAGAGTGTCTTTTTCTCTCCAGGGCATCACTTTTGAGTTTGCGTAGAATTTGTCCAAAACTCACGCGAACCTACCGGTAACAAATCTTGTAGAAGATATAAGGTGATGCAGTCCCTGTGTTCAGAAGTACGATGCTGTTGTCCACATGTGCAAGTGCGAATACAGTACATTTCATGTAATCTAGCAGTGCGCCTCTGACTAGCTTCGTATCTGTAGTCATTTCCTTATCACAGATGGTGCGAAAAATATTAAAACCAATTCACTGATATCACTACATAGAAACAAAACAAGGATGAAATTCAGCTGTATCACAAGCGATGGAGTCCGTCCGTTAGTAGAGTGTGCAGAAAACAAAATGGGCCTAGAATAAATTTTCACTCTGCAACAGAGAGTAGGCTGATATGAAACAGCGTAGCAGATTAAAACTGTATACCGGGATGGGTCGTTAATCCTGTTCGATTTGCTCACTCGGTCACGTTATTGTCCCTATTACGCCAAGATCATAGTTTAGAGTCCCCGTTCGTCGCCGGCCGCGGTGGCCGTGCGGTTCTAGGCGCTGTAGTCTGGAACCGCCTGACTGCTACGGTCGCAGGTTCGAATCCTGCCTCGGGCATGGATGTGTGATGTCCTTCGGTTAGTTAGGTTTAAGTAGTTCTAAGTTCTAGGGGACTGATGACCTAAGATGTTAAGTCCCATAGTGCTCAGAGCCATTTTTTCCCCGATCGTCACACAGTTTTATTTGGGCAGAGAGTGTGAACAATATGGCGGTCGTGTTGTTCTTGTATATTAGCAACTCTTATTTACGTTTCCACCACGCAAATGCCTAGATGGTCCTTTAGAAATACGACGACGTATAATCCAATTTTGAGCTTCGTCGCTAGGATGGGAAAATTTTAAACTAATGTAGAACTGCAAATTATTATACACTCATAAATATAGCTAGAAACAAACGGAATCTTCAGTATTCAGAACGAAAGTGTGACAGCGAGTCGTGAGATGAAGCGATAGGAAAGGAAACATCAATATTACTTATCGGATGACTTCATTAGTATTTCACGGAAAGGGAAATTACCACTTTCAGGAGGATTTAAAAAATACTGGATGCGAAAGTTGTTCATCTCCTACTCTCACACCCTCTGTTTATTTCCCCTTGTTCCTGTCTCTGTTCATCATCTCCGTCTCCCTCTGTCGGTCTGCTCCTGGTCTTATCTGCTCCTCCCGCTTGTGTCTGTTTGCTCCTCTCCCATCCCCCCATTTCCTCTTTCCTCTAGCATCCATGTGTCTTTGTTCATCTCCTCCTCGCCCTCTCTGTGGCCATCTACTCCTCCCTCACTCTGTCCATCCCCTCGTACCTCCTAACGCTATTTCCTCCTACCTTCTCTCTCTCTCTCTCCCTCTCTCTCTCTCTCTTCCTCCTCCTCCTCCTCCGCTTCCCTGCATCCATGTGTCTTTGTTCATCTCCTCCTCGCCCTCTCTGTGACCATCTACTCCTCCCTCACTCTGTCCATCCCCTCGTACCTCCTAACGCTATTTCCTCCTACCTTGTCTCTCTCTCTCTCTCTCTCTCTCTCTCTTCCTCCTCCTCCTCTTCCTCCGCTTCTCTTTCCCTGTCTATTTCCTCCCTCTGACCATGTCCTACTCCCTCATCTCTCTCTCCACCTCTTCCTCCCCTTTGTCTCTTCATCTCCTCCTCTTCCGTTTCTCTATCCATCCGTTAGTTCCCTTCTAAATCCATTTCCTCCTCACACCTCTAAGTTCATCATCTCACCCCTTTGTCAGACTTCTCCCTCTCTCTATCTGTTGACCTCCTCCTCACCCCTCTTACTGTCTCCCTCCTCCTTAGCCCTCTGTCTTCAACAGTTCCTCAAAATTATTTGCTTTCAAAAAAAATGGCTCTGAGCACTATGGGACTTAACTGCTAAGGTCATCAGTCCCCTACAACTTAGAACTACTTAAACCTAACTAACCTAAGGACATCACACACATCCATGCCCGAGGCAGGATTCGAACCTGCGACCGTAGCGGTCACGCGGTTCCAGACTGCAGCGCCTAGAACCGCTCGGCCACTCCGGCCGGCTGTTTGCTTTCAACTATTCCTTCTGTTCCTCTACTGTTACTTGAGGCGACGTCAGTTCCGCTCACTAATTCTAAGGTTTATTGACTAGATTCTGATGAATAAATGAAGAACGCATAATCGCAGTGAATTTTTTATGATGGTAAATTATTGCAATAAAAGAAGTGGAGCATTGAAAATAACACCATGAACAGTTTACAGAGTGTTTAGCAAAATTAGTCAATGCTTTATGGGGTGTTACTACAAAATAATTTGAGCAAAAGATTCTACACGGAAGCCCCGAAGAAACGGATATAGGCATGCGTATTCAGATACAGTGGTATGTACCCAGGCAGTCGGAAACGCCCATATAAGACAAAAGGGTCTGGCGCAGTTGTTACATCAGTTATTACTGCTACAATAGCAAGTTATCAAGATTTAAGTGAGTTTGAACGAGGTGTTCCAGTCGGCCCACGAGCGATGGGACACAAAATTTGCGGGGTAGCGGCGAAGTGCGGATTTTCCACTACGACCATTTCACGAATGTACCGTGAATACCAAGAATCAGGTAAAACTTCAAATCTCCTACATCACTGAGGCCGGAAACAGATCCTGGGTGAACGGGATCGACGACTACTGAAGAGAATCGTTCAACGTGGCAGAAGTGCAACTCTTCCCCAAATTGCGGCAGATTTCAACGCTGCGCCATCAGCAAATGTCAGCGTGGGAACCATTCGACGAAACAACAACGGTATGAGCTTTCGGAGCTGAAGGTCCACTGGTGCACCTTTGACGACTGCACGACACAAAGCTTTTCATCTCGCCTGGGCCCATCAGCACCGATACTGGACAGTTGATGACTGGCCGGACGAGTCTCGTTTCAAATTGTATCGAGCGGATGGACGTGTACGGATATGGAGACAACATCATGAATCCATGGACCCTACATGTTGAAATGTTCAAATGTGCTTGAATTCATAGGGGACTAAACTTCTGAGGTCATCGGTCCATAAACTTAGCCCGGGTTTCCGGGTTCGATTCCCGACGGCGTCAGGGATTTTCTCTGCCTCGTGCTGACTGGGTGTTGTGTGATGTCCTTAGGTTTGTTAGGTTTAAGTAGTTCTAAGTTCTAGGGGACTGATGATCATAGATATTAAGTCCCATAGTGCTCAGAGCCAATTGAACCATTTGAACCCTAAACTTACACACTACGTAAATAAAACTTTAACTTATGCTAAGAACAACACACACACCCATGCCCGAGGGAGGACTCGAATCTCCGGCGGGAGGGGTCAAATGGCTCTGAGCACTATAGGATGTAATTTCTGCCTCTAACCGCACAGCCACTCCGCGCGGCGGACCCTACATGTCAGCAGGGGATTGTTCAAGCTTATGAAGGCTCTGTAGTAGTATGGGGCGTGTGCAGCTGGAGTGGTATGGGATTCCTGATACGTCTAAAAACGACTCTGACAGGTGACGCGTACGTAAACATCCTGTCTGAACACCTGCATCCATTGGGCAATTGGAGCAGGACAATGCGACACCCTGCACGTCTAGAATTGCTCCAGGAACTCTCTTCTGAGTTTAAACACTTCCGCTGTCCACCAGACTCTCCACACATGAACATTATTCTGCAATCTGGAATGCCTTGCAACGTGCGATCCAGAAGAGATATCCATCTCCTCGCATTCTTACGGATTTACGGACAGCCCTGCAGGATTCATGGCGTGAGTTTCCTACAGCAATACTTCAGACATTACCCGAGTCCATGCCACGTGTTCTTGCGGCACTTCTGTGTGCTCGCGGGGGCCCCAAACAATATTAGGGAGGTTTACCACTTTCTTTGGTTATTCTGTGTAAACAGCGGTGCCTTGTAAGAGGATGGGATAGATTAATTCGCCCAGTCAATTCATTGCGATACCGTACCTCATCTGTATGGATGCATTTAGAGAAAAATATTTTTTTTGAAAAAGTATCGCCACAAAAGAAGACGGGTTTTCGTCGGACCGGCGATGTGAGTTGCCTGAGCTATTGATACTACCACAAGTCAAGGAGGCCGCATCAGAAAACAGAATTAATAAGACTACCCGGAAATTTGTGATTAGTCAACGTCAATATTCCAATGGCTTACCTTCATCTCCAGGTCGATGAATACGACTGCTGTGCGCTGCAGCATTCGCAGGCAGTTTGGTGAAAACGGGTAAACATTAATGAATCTGGTTTTCAGCTACCACGAAATCGTCTACCATATTTTCTACACGCAGCAGAAGCTCTTGGGCTACAACACTCGTACACAAATACCGCATCGCCACTCTCAGCTTTTGTAAGTACAAGGAGCGTTCAATAAGTAATGTTAACATATTTCTTTTCTGAAAGCAGGTTGCTTCTTTTACTGTGGATTCCAGTACATCGTATTATACTCAACTATTTTGGCTACAAAACTCTTTTTTCCAACACAACATTCGTTCAGTGCGACAGCCTTACCCCACCTTACTTTGTAGGCCTGTATGCCTTCATAGTACCACTCAATAGATCGACGTCGGAGACACCGTCTTGCTGCATCAATCACTTCTCCGTCATCCAAGTATTGCTTCCTGCGGTGTGCATACTTCATTGCGCCAAACACATGCAACTCACAGGGTGCGAGATCCGCTCTGTAGGCTGAGTGAGGAAGAGCAGTCCAGTGAAGTTTTTGTGCGCTTCCCTTGTGTGAGGCCTTGCTCTGGCATGTAGTCTTAGTGGCGGCGAACACGCTACAATCGTTTCTTCAGTGTCCTGAGGGTAGCATAATACACTTGATATTTGCACCATGAAGGAAGACATCAAACAGAATGACCCATTCAGAGCCCCAGAAGAGCGTCGCCATGATTTAACCGTCTGAGGGTGCGGCTTTGAACTCCTTCTTCAGAGGATAGTTGATGAGGCGCCTGTATATGGGCTGCCTTTTTCTTTCCTGTCGAGATTGTGACCGCATGTCTCATCGCCTGTGACGATGTTGGACAAAAACTGTGATGCTGAGCCACGTAATTCGCAACCAAATAAGCACAATCGGTCCTTCGCTACTCTTTACGGGCTTGTATTACGCGGCGATGAACTGAGTAGGCGCATATCTTTGAGTACCACAACTGGTGGACGAGTGTGTCGGCACTACCAATAGAGACGTCCAGTTGTGCAGCAAGGTGTTTGACTGTAATCTGTCGATCACCTCGAATGATCGTGTCTGCACGTTCCAACATTGCAAGAATGACAGCCGGTGGGCATGCGGGAGACGAGACCGGTTTGTGCAACCTTGTTGCAATGATGACATGTGCTTGACTGTGGTTTTGTTCACTGCCAGGTCTCTGTAGTCATTCTGCAAGTGCTTATGAATATCTGGAATGCTCTGGTTTTCCGGTAAACGAAACTCTTGGGTCAGCTCTCTGGTAGGAACGCACTTACGTTACAGACGCCATTTTGAGGCCTACGTACAGTGCTGCCACCCATCAGAGCTTCATGTAACTATAGGGACTCAAGTGGGAATATTCCAACACCTTCCATGACAAATTATGCACTTTTTCAACCGAAATTTGGCGAAAAAAAGAATGTGCTGCATTACTTATTTAACGCCTCTCGCAAATGTAGCATAATGAAATAGCACGATTGAAACGGCAAGTAAATAATAATTACAATAACTGTATGAAATACAAAGACGTAAACTGGAACACAGCTCTCCAACTACAAAACAAACATTACTGTCCATAAATAAATCCATTGAAGCAGATACTAAAAATCAAGTAATCTTCTCTGTATGGATAATAAGTGATATGCGGCGCTATATTTTGTTCTGGATGGATAAGAATCAGCAAATCTGAAGTTGTGAAAATGGAGATGGTTCAAATGTCTGTAAGCACTATGGGACTTAACATCTGAGGTCATCAGTCCCCTAGAACTTAGAACTACTTAAACCTGACTAACCTAAGGACATCACACACATCCATGCCCGAGGCAGGATTCGAACCTGCGACCGTAGCAGCAGCGCGGTTCCGGACTGAAGCGCCAAGAAGCGCTCGGCCACAACGTCCGGCGAAGTGGGAAAGTTCGTAATAATTGTATACTTCACGTTGCATCAGTAGACCCAGCATGTTAGGGGAATGAGATAGTGCAGACGCTAACACATTACTGTCTTTTCCTCACATCTCGAGGCCCACAAAGCGTTCAGACAACACAGTGCCCAGCTGATACAGGAATATGTCGACGTAAAAGAAAGTGAAAGTCTGAGTGCACAGAATGGAAGTAACAGGGGGGAGTGAAAAAGGAACTAAAAATTTGATTCTGAATGCCAGAGCTTCATTGCAGATAAAAAATTGTTGATGAAAACAATAAACGTGAAAATGGCCGTGTGTCGTTCGCAATACGACAGGGAACTGCTTTTTACCCTTTTTTTCCATGGTAACAAAATCGTGCAAGCTGGAAAAGCAGGCACTGTCGTTGGTAGACGGCCTTTGAGGTTAGTCTGGAGTTCCACACCCTGGGCAGATGAAGGCGATAATGAAGGTAACTGGTAGGGTACATTTTACATAACTGGTAGAGGAGAGACAAGAGACATCACAGAATTAGACCACTGGCCAATGTAGGCGGAAAATCTAGTGACTCGCTACGAAAGTTTAGACGCATACAAAAGTGTCACTGGGTGCAGAGGAGTGTGCTTTCTACACGTTCAGATCCTGTTTTTTTGAGCAGAAAAGTCAGACAGAGTCAGTCCGAGAAATTTGGGATCGGAGCTCGGACCTGGAAACCCCGAGTCGGAAGGAGTCAGAGGAACACATATCCGATCAGCACAGATGGAGGGTCCCGTCGGGCTATGACACTGTAGTCTGTGTGGTCTGACGCTGACCATTAAAACTTGTGGTTAGATTCCATTGCAGCACCAGGACAATAGGAACAGGTAGACACAATAACTTGTTATCTAGGATGGAAGCAGTGAGCTCTCAGAACGTCACTCTGCCCCATTAAGATATAGGTCTTCATTTGCTGTAATCCTCTTGCCTTTGCAATCACTGCATATTTATCATACGACTTGGTGATTCAATAATCATGATCCAGAATCTTCACCGCCATCGTCGTCCACTTCTGAATCTTGTCAACAACTAGTTACAGTCATTAATGTAAGCATAAATGTGCTATTTGTGTTGAGATTGTTAGAAATGTATGTCCAATCCATCCAAGGTTTAATATATCGCCTGTGAAATAAATTTTCTACCTCTTGTTCTCTAATATTTTATTGTGAAAGTCAGTGAATCCCATGCCCACAGATAGGAGTAATATAAAGTTGAATTAGCCCCAATCAAGACCCCTATACTATTAAGTTCTATTGTGCACTTTATTAATGAGTAGTGTCTCATGTAAAGTGGTCTGTTGCCATAATTATGCAACAGGTCAGCTCAGCCTGCGCAAAAACCTGAAATCTTCATTTTACCTTGAGCTTTATTATTTTATATCTTGTGTATGATTTCTGTTGAATGTTTAATGCATTAATACTAATTAGCCGAATCTTATTTATAAATGAGAGAAGGGAAAGAGTTTTTCTCATTCTCATGCTAATGAGGAAGACAGTAACTATAATGATAACATTATCGTGAATATTTGTTTCGTAAGTTGCTGTAACGCCCGTTTAATTGTGAGCACAGCAGACACATGACATTGTTATTTCATCTCCACGATCTGCAATCC
Source organism: Schistocerca americana (assembly GCF_021461395.2). Taxonomy (NCBI): domain Eukaryota; kingdom Metazoa; phylum Arthropoda; class Insecta; order Orthoptera; family Acrididae; genus Schistocerca; species Schistocerca americana. The sequence goes on from NC_060122.1 coordinate 184,150,730, forward strand.
CTCTTGCATTATGTGTTACATAACTAACGCTAGACGAATGAGAACCACCTGTGTATAAACTGCTGCGCCAAACACTTATCACATTCTATGGATCTAAATGACCAGTAATAAAACAAAGAGAGTTCTCAAACGCACATCAAAGTCATTAAAATATTTTAATTCGTCGCCATGTAAGCGGTCCAGGGTATTAAAATATGGTGTAACCCTCTTATCAGAGAGTAGTTCACACAAAACTTAATCATAGAGAGACCGTATTCTTTAACAACCGTGTGTTTAGATCAGAGTTCCTGTTTCCACTCTGCGTTTATTTTCTCAGTGCTGCAGTTTCTGACGACAATTGAAACCTGGAATTGTGGAATTGTTTAATTAGCTAGAAGCTCAGAGGAGCATGTTCATAAGGAGGACCACAGATATCTGGTAGAGGTCACACGTATTTTTACCAGTAAGATATATTAATGTAGGTCGCACTATTGAAGTACTTTTTACCCATTCCATAGACGAAGCTTGTAATTAGCACTTCGCCTCAGTGGGCGATGCAATGCATCTAATTGCGCTGTTCAGTCACGTTGTTCGTTTGGTAGCACCTCGATATTTTAAAGCAACTGTTTGGATATTTTGGTCTCCTTTCGAACGGCTTCTTGTAATTAACATTACTTGATCCTAACGATGCCACTGATCACTTTCCCGAGTGTACCCATGACCGTTTTGCGACATAGCTCGCATCTCATTTCGTGATGAGATATACGAACGGTTTTTATGAAAATAAAGAAGGTTGACAATGCTGAACTTTGGTTTAAAATGTCGTGTCGCAAGCTATTGGCGACATGCGATTAATCAACGCCTTTCGCTATATAGAATGTCCATGCAAGTAATGGATATGGATCACAAGTTACAGCTCCTCCACTGCTCTCTTCTAGTCCAGGTCTACAGTGTCGTCTTTTTCAATATTGGAGAGACGCGAGCGAGGGATTTGGCCCAAAGCTAGCGACGCATGACTCTTGGTCGCGATTTGGAATTTCGTACAGTTGCCGCTTCTTGGGACAGAAAATGAGAGCAAAGTCATGGGGTTCAAACTTGACGAAGCAAACCACATTGCGACAGTCTCAGAACTTGTGAACAACTGACCTTCCCAAGATGGAAATTCTTTGGGAGGACAGTATATGAGAAACCAATAGGACTGCTAACCTGGGATGGGCCATATTCTCTGAAGCCAAAAACCGAAGGAAGATAAATGGATTTCGCGGTTTTTTTTTTTTTTTTTTTTTTTTTTTTTTTTTTTTTTTTTTTTTTGGTCATCAGTCTACTGACTGGTTTGATGCGGCCCGCCACGAATACCTTTCCTGTGCTAACCTCTTCATCTCAGAGTAGCACTTGCAACCTACGTCCTCAATTAATTGCTTGACGTATTCCAATCTCTGTCTTCCTCTACAGGTTTTGCCCTTTACAGCTCCCTCTAGTACCATGGAAGTCATTCCTTCATGTCTTAGCAGATGTCCTATCATCCTGTCCCTTCTCCTTATCAGTATTTTCCACTTATTCCTTTCCTCTCCGATTCTGCGTAGAACCTCCTCATTCCTTACCTTATCAGTCCACCTAATTTTCAACATTCGTCTATAGCACCATATCTCAAATGCTTCGATTCTCTTCTGTTCCGGTTTACCCACAGTCCATGTTTCACTACCATAAAATGTTGTACTCCAGACGTACATCCTCAGAAATTTCTTCCTCAAATTAAGGTCGGTATTTGATATTAGTACACTTCTCTTGACCAAAAATGCCTTTTTTTGTCATAGCGAGTCTGCTTTTGATGTCCTCCTTGCTCCGTCCGTCATTGGTTGTTTTACTGTCTAGGTAGCAGAATTCCTTAACCTCATCGACTTCGTGACCATCAATCCTGATGTTAAGTTTCTCGCTGTTCTCATTTCTACTGCTTCTCATTACTTTCGTCTTTCTCCGATTTACTCTCAAACCATACTGTGTACTCATTAGACTGTTCATTCCGTTCAGCAGATCATTTAATTCTTCTTCACTTAGGATAGCAATGTCATCAGCGAATCGTATCATTGATATCCTTTCACCTTGTATTTTAATTCCACTCCGGAACATTTCTTTTATTTCCATCATTGCTTCCTCGATGTACAAAAAAATGGCTCTGAGCAGTATGGGACTTAACATCTGTGGTCATCAGTCCCCTAGAACTTAGAACTACTTAAACCTAACTAACCTAAGGACATCACACACATCCATGCCCGAGGCAGGATTCGAACCTGCGACAGTAGCAGTCGCGCGGTTCCGGACTGAGCGCCTAGAACCACTCGGCCACCGCGGCCGGCTCCTCGATGTACAGATTGAAGAGTAGGGGCGAAAGGCTACAGCCTTGTCTTACACCCTTCTTAATACGAGCACTTCGTTCTTGATCGTCCGCTCTTATTATTCTCTCTTGGTTGTAGTACATATTGTATATGACCCGTCTCTCCCTATAGCTTACTCCTACTTTCTTCAGAATCTCGAACAGCTTGCACCATTTTATATTGTCGAACGCTTTTTCCAGGTCGACAAATCCTATGAAAGTGTCTTGATTTTTCTTTAGCCTTGCGTCCATTACTAGCCGTAACGTCAGAATTGCCTCTCTCGTCCCTTTACTTTCCCTAAAGCCAAACTGATCGTCACCTAGCGCATTCACAATTTTCTTTTCCATTCTTCTGTATATTATTCTTGTAAGCAGCTTTCGCACTCGTCAGCTCTTGCCGTCTTCGGAATTGTGTGGATGATGCTATTCCGAAAGTCAGATGGTATATCGCCAGACTCAAATATTCTACACACCAACGTGAATAGTCATTTTGTTGCCACTTCCCCCAGTGATTTTAGAAATTCTGATGGAATGTTATCTATCCCTTCCGCCTTATTTGACCGTAAGTCCTCCAAAGCTCTTTTAAATTCCGATTCTAATACTGGATCCCCTATCTCTTCTAAATCGACCCCTGTTTCTTCTTCTATCACATCAGACAAATCTTCACTCTCATAGAGGCTCTCAGTGAATTCTTTCCACCTATCTGCTCTCTCCTCTGCATTTAACAGTGGAATTCCCGTTGCACTCTTAATGTTACCACCGTTGCTTTTAATGTCACCAAAGGTTGTTTTGACTTTCCTGTATGCTGAGTCTGTCCTTCGGACAATCATATCTTTTTCGATGTCTTCACATTTTTTCCTGCAGCCATTTCGTCTTAGTTTCCCTGCACTTCCTATTTATTTCATTCCTGAGCGACTTGTATTTCTATATTCCTGATTTTCCCGCAACATGTTTGTGCTTCCTCCTTTCATCAATCAACTGAAGTATTTCTTCTGTTACCAATGGTTTCTTCGCAGCTACCTTCTTTGTTCCTATGTTTTCCTTCCCAACTTCTGTGATGACCCTTTTTAGAGATGTCCATTCCTCTTCAACTGTACTGCCTACTGAGCTATTCCTTATTGCTGTATCTATAGCGTTAGAGAACTTCAAACGTATCTCGTCATTCCTTAGTACTTCCGTATCCCAGTTCTTTGCGTATTGATTCTTCCTGACTGATGTCTTGAACTTCAGCCTACTCTTCATCACTACTATATTGTGATCTGAGTCCATATCTGCTCCTGGGTACGCCCTACAATCCAGTATCTGATTTCGGAATCTCTGTCTGACCATGATGTAATCTAATTGAAATCTTCCCGTATCTCCCGGCCTTTTCCAAGTATACGTTCTCCTCTTGTGATTCTTGAACAGGGTATTCGCTATTACTAGCTGAAACTTGTTACAGAACTCAATTAGTCTTTCTCTTCTTTTATTCCTTGTCCCAAGCCCATATTCTCCTGTAACCTTTTCTTCTACTCCTTCCCCTACAACTGCATTCCATTCGCCCATGACTATTAGATTTTCGTCACCCTTTACATACTGCATTACCCTTTCAATATTCTTATACACTTTCTCTATCTGTTCATCTTCAGCTTGCGATGTCGGCATGTATACGTGAACTATCGTTGTCGGTGTTGTACTGCTGTCGATTCCGATTAGAACAACCCAGTCACTGAACTGTTCACAGTAACACACCCTCTGCCCTACCTTCCTATTCATAACGAATCCTACACCTGTTATACCATTTTCTGCTGCAGTTGATATTACCCGATGCTCATCTGACCAGAAATCCTTGTCTTCCTTCCACTTCACTTCACTGACCGCTACTATATCTACACCGAGCCTTTGCATTTCCCTTTTCAGATTTTCTAGTTTGCCTACCACGTTCAAGCTTCTGACATTCCACGCCCCCACTCGTAGAACGTTATCCTTTCGTTGATTATTCAATCTTTTTCTCATGGTAACCTCCCCCTTGGCAGTCCCCTCCCGGAGATCCGAATGAGGGACTATTCCGGAATCTTTTGCCGATGGAGAGTTCATCATGACACTTCTTCAAATACAGGCCACATGTCCTGTGGATACGCGTTACGTGTCTTTAATGCAGTGGTTTCCATTGCCTTCTGCATCCTCATGTCGTTGATCATTGCTGATTCTTCCGCCTTTAGGGCAATTTCCCACTCCTAGGACAAGAGAGTGCCCTGAACCTCTATCCGCTCCTCTGCCCTCTTTGACAAGGCGTTGGCGAAATGAGGCTGACTTCTTATGCCGGAAGTCTTCGGTCGCCAATGCTGATTATTTATCAAAATTCAGGCAGCGACGGGGATCGAAGTCGGGTCCGAAGACGTTTAGATTATAATTCAAGGACGCTACCCCTAGACCACGGGTACGGATCTTTTCGTGGTGGTACAATTTGCATATGGACTTTGTCACGGATGGGCGAATAATTAGGCCTGTCGATTACTAAAACGTATTGATTAATCATATAAACAAATTTTATCCCAATAACCCATTACTCGATTAATCGTTATGTTGCCTTTATTTGTGGTCTGTAGTGCATTAACACGAAATTACGTTTTCATTTCGCTCAACAAAAAATAAAGCGATGCAACAACACATGTATTTCACTTTTTGTTTCTCAGTTTTATGAAAAATCACAGTTAACATTTTTTATTTTTTAGCAGGAATTTTGTATTACAAAAAAATGATGCGATGCAACTACACTTGTATTTATCTTTTTTAACTAACAACGTTTTGTCAGCTGTATGGAAAACGTATTTATTGTTTTTTTATTTATTTTTTAACAGAAATATAAAATGTGATTCTTACTAACGTGTAAAACCCTCGAAGCTACGTAGATGACGCTGAGACAAGTAATTTATTATGAGGCGCAAGGGGCCGTAAACATTGAGAAATAGCCCAAATGTGGATGACAGAAGTTGAACATGTGACGTCACCACACGACTTAGATTGCCGCTGCGATTGGCCTTGGCGATCCTACCCTCGCTTGTAGAGGGCAATGCTATACATCGATCTGCTACGATACTCTGCTATTCTATTTTCGATCACCTTCAGTAAATCTGATGTGTTTAAGCGTAGAAGATACAATACTTCTGGTATCGGCCCACTGATATAATTTTGTGTTTCTTTCTTCTTCTTTTTTGTCCTTTCTTTTTTGTTTCCGTACTTTCTTTAGGAAAAAAAAACGTAGGTCATTTACTACTAGCCATACATTGCGGAAGCTTATACTTCTTCACTTGAGACACAATACCATAGGCTTTTGTTGTACTGCACTTTGTAGTTGATCACGGGAGTCTGCGAGATCGGTAAATGAAACAATCAAACTTATCCCAGTGTAAACACGTAACTGTCTAAAGCAATGCAAAATAGTTCTTCCTGCCAGACGCAAGACTCGAACCCAAATACTTACGTAAAAATCGCGCACGTAAGCACAGAGCCACACCGACGTCGATACTTACTTCATTTATGTTGCTATGATCAGGTACGACAAACCGCTAGTCTCCACTGCCGCATGTACGGCGTAGTACGTCATATGGTGACGTCCCATGTTCAACATTTGTCATACATTTTTGGGATATTTCCCAACATTTGCGGCCCCATGTGTCTCATAAAAAATTACTTAGCGTCATGTACGTCGCTTCGGAGGTTTTTAAACGTTATACCCTGTTTACCTGTTTGACTTTTAGTAGTTAATCCAGTTACTGATCCTGTTCTAACACAGATAATGAAGTGAGTATGCTTACAAGCACAATTTCTTTTTTCAAGAAAGGGGATGACTGGGGAACACTACCGAGTCTCAAACTGTAATCTGTTTCAATGTCGCCTTCTTTACAAAACAACCTTTCAGAAGGAACAGAGAAAACCACCATTCAAAGATACTTAACAGCCACACGGAGTAGAATAAAATGTACTACCTCACTGTCTTTCCGTAACTACAGAGCAGATGATTTTCGGAGGATTACAGGTTGGGTTCGCGCGCCTCGTACCGAACAGCAGCGATGATACGAATTATGACAGATGTACGAAGGTTCGGCCAAAGCTTGTTATAGAGACGTTCATGTTCCAGCATATATGTTACTTTATTTTCGAATTTACCACTATACTTACGAGCTGCCATTGTTAGATCGGTGATATTGGCAGAAAACGTAAACAGAACACAGTCGACATGAAATACGCCGACTTTTGCCGAATTTACACGATGAATACTAGGGTACGGCCTTAGCTTCTTTCCGTAATCAAGCTGTAGAAAGCAAGACAACACTCACCAAATTTTAAAACTAAAAAGAATAAATTGAAATAATCAATCTTAAACATAATTTATCATGTAAAATTAATCCAAGTGAAAGAAATATCGGTATACCCGTAATCGATTATCAGCTTAACTACTATTAATCGATTAATTGCAATTAACTGCCCGTTCTTAGACAGCGCTAGGGAGAAGACGTGTCATGCAGCTTTCACCATGACAAATGACCGTCTGATGTGGCGCTTCGTGCGTGCCACTGTAGGTCATAGTCGCCACAGCAACCCAAATTAAAATAGAAAACTGAAGCCTCCGTGCATAGCAAAATCGATTCCAAATAGTTCCTCTGTTTACCCCGGCTCGCATCCGGTTTTTATGCGTTTTTACAATATAACTTGTGCGTTGAAATATCATACGTATAGGAATACATCCAGTTTCTACTGGGATTCCAGAAATCATAAATTTCTTTTGCACAACCAGCCAAAGTAACAGACTGTGTGTTGCTACCTCCATCCATCTTGCAACTCTGAAATCGATGCGCAGTCATAGTATTGTTGTCTAACCCTGCAAGTACGACTGAACCGACGACCTTTGATGTACACTTAAAGTGTGGTTTTAGTCTTTCGGCTAACGATACAGGAAATTATCATTGAGCCAAGGGTAATTCAAAAAATGGTTCAAATGGCTCTGAGCACTATGGGACTTAACAGCTGTGGTCATAAGTCCCCTAGAACTTAGAACTACTTAAACCTAACTAACCTAAGAACATCACACACATCCATGCCCGAGGCAGGATTCGAACCTGCGACCGTAGCAGCCGCACGGTTCCGGACTGCGCGCCTAGCAAGGATAATTAACATCTGACATGGGCACAGGATTCCTCTGAAGAACCTGCTGCAATCTGAGAAGACAAATTTTACTCTCGATAGAACAATAAATCTATCTTAGGGAACTCAAAATTGCGTAGGACTTGTCCGGTGTAGATGTTATCGTTTTCTAATTCGTTTTAGTATAATTTTTACGTATATTGCCTATATCGGTGTAAAGCTTTATTCGAAAAACATATGTTAAGAATGATGATGATGTAGTGCCATACTCCGTGACAGATCGTAGGGGAACGATGCGGGAGACCCGCCCCGCCGTACTAGGCAGGGTCCTAGTGGAGATGGTTTGCCGTTGCCTTCCTCCGACCGTAATGGGGATGAATGATGATGATGAAGACGACACAACAACACCCAGTCATCTCGAGTTATGGAAAATCCCTAACTCTGCTGCGAATCGAACCCTGGACCCCATACTCGGGAAGCGAGAACGCTACCGAGAGATCACGAGCTGCGGACTATGTTAACAAGATACCAGATAAATAAATTCGCTTTCCTTCCATCCTTAAGGCTGAGGAGTACGCCAAAATATTTAAACTTACTTCAGTTCAGAAATGAATGAAAGAGGAAAGTTGGAAAGTGGATGTGTGCATCTGGGCCACAAAAAGACAAGGACAGTAAAAAAAAAAAAAAAAAAAAAAAATCCTTAGATATTCTTCGCGTTCATTATATTGACTCCGTGACTTGAGCTGTTGATTCCACAGCTGCACCATTTACTATAACTGCGATAAAAAAATAAATACAGTAAGTGAAAATTTTTGAACAGTCTTCTGCGAACTTATTTGAATTCAGATCGCAAATAATTCGCATCACATACTTCTGGTCTTACAAATCTTATACTTGAATGTTATTGATTCCAAAATCTTACACTTTCTTGCATTATGCCAGTAATCAAAGAATGTCTATAGTAATATTTAACGTTTTCCATGTCTCAAAAGGTTCCGTTTGCTAACGTATAATTCTAGTCATTCTTTCTATTTGAAAGTTTTTACGTATTAAGCTGATACAAAGTGTATTTTTTTTTCATATTTCTGTTGCAGTGACTTGTCGAAAATCTGCTTATTAATTTTGTCATATCTCTTTGTAGAACAAAGCAGCAACGTCGTTTGTTCTGAAACGTTCTTCATAGCAGTTTTCGGGACCATCATTTTCTGTGTAGTTCTTTTAGTAGTACGTTGTCGACACTCAGCGTCAAATGTGCAGCATTCATTTGTCGATAAATGTGATAATCTGCCATGCGAGTAGCGCCACTTTGTGTGCCTTGCTGGAAGGCCGACAGATTAATTGGTAACGTATGGTGATAGCGGGTGCGTGGTTCCATAAATGGTTTAATTATCGGTTATGGTAATTGAGAACAGCGCTGCCGCGATAAGTGCTTTCACCCAGATAACCGCGCTTTCAGCCGAAGAGCTGTGGGCGCAGCACTCTGACGCGAGTGTTAGGGATGCCGTTGGCCGTCGGTGGCCAGTGATTCGTGTTCCGATAGTAGCTGTCATACATTTAGTGTAGTCATATCTAGGAAAAACGTACAACGACTAGCCACCATAGAGGTGTGTTATGATGTGTGAATTAATTAATAATTAAACAAGCTTGCGTGAATTTGATGTAGCACGAAAGCACCACGGGAAAACGATGTTTTAGATTTGGGTATGGCACAAAATTGTCTAGTACAAAATTCCAATCATCAGCATCTCGAGCTATACGCATTAATTCAACCCTATTCTTAATGCTCATGAAACTGTTTTAGGCTTGGCTGAGATCACATTCCCATTGTGGAAAGCCATAGAGGGTGATGTGCAAAGTGATATCCGATAGCCATAAAAAGGCCCCTTAACAAATTTTCAATATGGAACAGTGTACAGAAACTGCAAATAAGGATGATTTTTCCTCACATTATTACTGACTGCCTTATTAGTCTTTAATTTATTTCACTTTGGATTGATCATAATTATGTCCAGAAATTCCAGAGTCCTAAGTGTCCGCTACTTCTTCTGTAGAATGCTTACTTTCAATTGGCGTGCGACCAACAACGTACTGCAAAAAACTGCACTGAGACGCAGGTGGAAGAATGGAAGTAACATGTACTAGCCGCGTCATGTTCCTCTTTAGTTCCTTCGTACAATGTTGACATTTCGATCTCTCGGCTGTGATCTTATTCAGGACCGTCTGGTATTTCGCTTATCTGAACAACGTGCAAGAACAGTGTCACGTCCACTTTTCCCACTCACATTCTAATAAACTACGCCTAGTAGGTGAAATTTTTCCGGCTATTGTTACCCATCATCATTGAATTAGTAGCGATACAGGCGTAATAAGACAGAGAGAATGTTTATCGAAATACTACATTATCTCGCTGCAAGAGTGGTTACTTGGTAATTATTTCTGTTTTCGATTGTTTATGTTTTTTCTCCCTCATCATGTCCGTGTATTTACTATTTTGATGGCGGGAAACCGTCAAGCGGAAACCTTGTAGCTCTCGACTCCATTGAAATTACGTGTTGGATATCTTTCTCGGACTTTCCTTCTATAATGCATGAATCCTAACCAACGAATTCGTCATTTATTTAAGTACTGGGTTTGTTATTTTCATTGTGCTCTCGCCCAAAAGCTCCTATTTAGGATGGAAAGATAGTAGCCATTCTGCGTCTAGTTCGGGCTATAATCAGGTTTTAAAAACTTCTCACAGAAATTGTCGAAGAAAATCCTTCAACGCCGCAAAATGTGGACGAGTTTACCGTGAAGAAACAGAATGTCACTGGACAACAATCGTAATTGTTTGTTTTGAGTGGTGTCAAGGTCTGGGGTAGGTAGCTGTATTTATATTCTGTCCTGTTGGAATCAAAACGATGAGCAGAACGCCCTTTCGATCTTAAACGACTCTAATTTTTTTTTTTTTTTTTGGGGGGGGGAGGGGAGGTTGAGGGGAGATAGTCGGTGATGCAATTCAATAGAAAGGCGTCTTGTAGCTGGACTTTTAATCGACTCCCAAGCTTCATCACCAGTAACGTGATGCAAATCTCCTCACCATTCGTGTTGTATAAAGTGAGAGAAGTCACCGCAGTTCCCATTTATCGTTTACTGTGTTCAACTGCGAAAATTCGCGGATCTTACCTGCCCTATATTCGTTACATCCCAAGTCACCACCAACAGGCAGTTGCCGACACTTCCTAGCTCTGCGTTTACACTCTACCAGCGGCTGTGCAACTTCGATCAGGACACTGGATTAATAACCGAAGTCACGGAAGCAGATCCACTGTAGCCTGACACTTCGCGACAAGGCCGCTAGAAAGCGCAGCTAGCAAGGTTGCTGCCGAGCAGTATTGGTAAGGACCGCTGACACTTACGCGACCGCGACATCGCCAGCCCTTTCGGGCCTGAGGTTCGCCAGATGCCACTAACGCCTGTCTAGCGTTGGCGCTGTATCGACACCTGTCCATCTAGAAGCAAGTAAATTATTTGTCGCTATTGGCTGCCTGCATCCTCCGCACCTTCTCTCCACATCCACCAAACAACCACTTTGCCACATCCAGTTCGTACCACTAACAGATCAACTAATCACCCCTTCCCTGTTCCACTCAAGAATGATGCGTGGAAAGAACGTCAGTAAGCCTCTGTAATAACTCAAAATTTTCGAATTTTTATCACGGTTATTTCGCGATATATATGTGGGAGAAACTAATATATGGTCCTTCTCCTTCCTGAAAGTAATCTCTCGAAATTGCGATAGTAAACCTCTCTATGAGGCACAACGCCTCTCTTGTAATGTTTAACACTGGAGTGTGTTGAGCATTTCTGTAACGCTCCCAAACCGAAATAACGATCACATGACGAAACGTGCAGCACTTCGTTGGACTTTCTCGACCCCTTCTGTCAGTCCTACCTGGTAAGGCTTGCAGATTGTTGAACAAGACGCCTATAAGGCACTTCTTTCATGAATGAGTTACGTTTCCTGCAGATTCCAACTATTAACCTCAGTACGGCATCTCCTTTTCCTACTATTTCTTTTGTGGGGTCATAGCACTTAAGGTAGCTCTGGATAGCTACTTCTAGATATTTTACGGCGTATACTGTTTCCAGAAAATTTATGATTAGTGTAGTTGTAGAGTACCAGATTTCTTTTCCTATGAATGCACAATACACTACATTTATCTACGCCCATGCTCATAAATTAAGGATAATTACAGAATGTGGTGCCACACAATGTGGCACTACACAAATCTGGAGCTAATAGCATAGGCACATAGGCAACACACACGACACAGATCTCTAAGTCCACGGTATTGGTGATAAGTTGAGAAAACCGTCCCGATACACATGTGCTACAAAACACTACTGTTTCCCGCGCATGTAACCCGACATCAATATGGGATATGATCACCACGCACACGTACACAGGCCGCACAAGGTGTTGGCATACTCTGAATCATGTGGTCGAGTAGATGCTGGGGTATGGCTTCAAATTCTTGCACCAGTGCCTGTCGGAGCTCCTGAAGTGTCGTAGGGGTTTGAAGACTTGTAGCGGTACGTCGACCGGGAGCATCCCAGACGTTCTCGATGGGGTTTAGGTCTGGAGAACGGGCAGGCCTCTTCATTCGCCTGATCTGTTTCAAGGTACTCCTCTACGATGGCAGCTTGGTGGAATCGTGCGTTATCATCCATCAGGAGGAAGATGAGACCCACTGCACCCCTGAAAAGGTGGACATACTGGTGAAAAATGACGTCCAGGTACACTGACCTGTTACAGTTCCTCTGTCACAGACATGCAGGTATGTGCGTGCACCAATCATAATCCCACCCCACACCATCAAACCATGACCTCCACACAGGTTCCTTTCAAGGACATTAAGGGGTTGGTATCTGATTCCTGGTTCACGCCAAATGAAAACCCGGCCAGAATCACTGGTCAGGCTATACCTGGAGTCGTCTGTGAACATAATCTGGAATCACTGTTCCAAGGACCATGTAGTATGTTCTTGACACCAGGCTATACGGGCTCTTCTGTGATCAGGCGTCAGTGGAATGCACCTTGCAGGTCCCCGGGCGAATAATTCATGTCTGTGTGTGTCTAGAGACAACTGTTCCTGTCGCTGCATTAAGGTCCCGAGAAAGGCTACCTGCAGTCCTCTTTGGCCGTTTGCGGACATTGATGGTGAGATACTGGTCTTCTTGTGGTGTTGTACACTGTGGACGTCCCGTACTGTAGCGCCTGGACACGTTTCCTGTCGCTGCAATCGTTGCCGTAATCTTGAGATCACACATTGTGGCACATGAAGGGCCCATGCTTTTGACCAGCCTCAAGTCGCCCCTGTATTCTATCCGTCGTAATGTCATAAATATGTGTTCTTTGAGCCATTTTCAACACACAGTCACCATTAGCACGTCTGAAAACGTCTGCACACTTACTCGCTGCAACGTACTCTGACATGCACCAACACACCTTTGCGTACGTGGACTGCTGCCAGCACCACCGTGCGTCGACGGCAGGTCAAATGCACCGCATGGTCATACGCCGAGGTGATTTAAACGCGCAAACCACCCACCAGAGCGTTGTTTCACCGTGTATCAACATTATCCTTAATTTATGAGCATCAGTGTACGTTAAGGTTGAACTGTTAGAGCCTGTACCAATCATCAATCCTCAGCAGATCATTCTGGAAATATATTGTGACTTCTGGCCTTGCTACTTGGTTTTGTAAATAACCTATCATCTGCTAAAAAAGATTTCGAGGCTTTCCACCGGATCATTTATGTACACTGTAAATAGTAACGGTCCTGTCTCACTTCCTTGGGAAACTACTGAAATTAACATTACAAATGATGATTTTGTTCCGTTTAGAGGGACGTCTTTAGTTGTATCAGCATGGAAGTCTTGAATTCAGTCACAAGCCTGCTCCTATACTCGGTAAGCTCGTATATCACTCAGTAGACGGCAGTGGCGGACGATGTCAAATACCTTCCTGAAATCAAGGGACAAGATATAACCCTGTGCCCCTTTGTCTACATCGCACTGGGACTCATGGAGAAACAGAGCGATTTGAGTTTCTCTCTTTTGCGTCCTTTGAGCTCTGGCTCCAGGCAGCACAGGTGCTGGCGCCTACTTTCCCAGTTGTCTTCTGCATGTGGGTGGCACGCGGAACGTGCACTTACCCGATGTACATCGACGGAAAAATGATCGTAACGTCATGAAGGAGTTGTGCCTCATAAACGAAACTTATTAGGCGTGTTACTACATTTGAAAAATGATGTCTATTCAGATTTCGCGCCAGCGGCATAGGAGTGTCTCTAGCAGCGCCGCTCTGTGGATCCTAATCAGGCTTGTTTTAAATGCAGGCTCTAACGGGTGTGAGCGTTAGTTATTTTGAGATTGGACGTGATGAGCTGGTGTTCAAATTCAAATGGTGCAAATGGCTCTGAGCGCGATGGGTCTTAACTTCTGAGGTCATCAGTCCCCTAGAACTTAGAACTACTTAAACCTAACTAACCTAAGGACATCACACACATCCATGCCCGAGGCAGGATTCGAACCTGCGACCGTAGCAGTCGCGCGATTCCTGACTGAGCGCCTAGAACCGCTAGACCACCGCGGCCGGCTCCACCGGTTTAAATAATCCTCATAGGAAAAAATGATATTAGGGAGAAATATTTGTTTTGATGTCCTCTACAACCTCCCAGAGTTTGTCGGTTTAAAAACTTTTCACCCTGTATGTGCTTATTATTGTGGAGACTAGATGGAAATATGTTTTGCACAGACACTGAACTGTTTTAATAGAATTTCCACAAACACTGAAAATAATATCATTGCGGTAATTTAGTTATGTTTGAACATGCGAGCCTTTTACTGTGAGATCATTTGTCTAGTTGAACTTCCAGTATGACAGACAACTGGGTTTCGCCGAGCGACACTGAATGTCTACATAGCACACAGTTGATGCGCAACTCAGTCATCCTTATACATATATCGGATCTTCTAAATTGCTTTCAGGCCATGCCTGTCTTTACTATCTACAAAGCCACCAGAATATCAGAACCGATAACAGCTTATTTAAATAATATAGTCGTTTTTATTCATATTGTGAAAATTGGCTCTTGATCTATAAGAAGTGTGAATATTAAAAGACTTGCGTTGAATTTCAATTACGTGATAAATCAAACAAACTTCAAGGCTATCAGTTTCATGAAATGCCTTGGGTTTACAATTACGAACTATTTACATTGGAACTATCCCATAGAAACTGTTTTACAAAAACCCAATCAAAGAGAAGGCTGACGGAACACTTAAAACGTTCAAGATCCCCCGTAAATTGTCTGCTGGTCGGTCCTCTTCTACAGCATCGTTGCGGGTGTGTGGTCCTCCCGTGCAGGGTTAGCGGAGGGAGCGAAGTTCAAACAAGGGCAGATCGTTTTGAAACGTTCCCGAAACGGCGGAAAGAGTGCCACTGATATGACAGAGTGTTTCTGTGGCAATAACTGAAACAATGACGCATTTCCTCGCGGGGAGATCTAGAAATTTCAGTCTCCAACATCCTCTCCCAGATTGCAAAATATGTTGGTGAAACGATCATCATGATAAAGTAAGAGATATCTGAACTTGCACAAAAAGATAGACGTTCAGTTTTCCCCGCGCTATTCAGGAGTGGAATGATGACTTGTAGAGTATTGAAATTTATGTAGAGCATATAGATGTACAGTCCGTGGCTACATTATTAGACGAACCTTGAGTTTTTAACGTAATACGGATTTAGGAGGTACAGAAAGCTGCAACGACTATTTTGACGACTAAACAGAGTGATTTAATTTCTTCAGTCATTACAGACTACTAATAAGCTTTGAAACACACAGTTTTAATATTAATTGTTTTCTTTCTAAAAATCTCCAATAAGTGGAGCTAGGTCTAACTTCTTAATACTTTTTGTCACGCCGACCTTAGTAGTTACTAATGCTTCAGTTCACCTTGGCATATTGTTAATACAGGATTGTACAATGACCTGCATCAATGGGTGTGGATAATAGACTTTAATAATCTTTTCTGTGAGACGAAATTTTGTGGTGATTGCTTCCTCCTCCACTTCCCTGTTCACCAGCGCAAAGACATTTCAGTTCGGTACACGTCTGGCGAATTTCCTTGCCATAGTAACAAAGGAACGTTTTAGTGCTGCAAAAAGGATTTTACTGATCGTGTTGTGTTGCATGGACCTCCGTGCTGCATAAACACAATTGATTCTCCTTCCAAGAACGATTCTTTTCGAGAGGTAGTAACCTCCTCCTGTAACACCTCTTTGTATTGGTCAACCAGATACACATGTCCAGAGCCTTTGCCACAGATGACAGAAAATATCATGGCTTTGATGGTATGGTTCACACCCTGTACAAAACCATCAGGATGGTATTTTTCACCAGGGTTGCTCCGTAGAAACTGACACTTGTTCACCGTAGCATCAAATATAGACTCGTCACTAAAGGCAGTCTGAAACTAAATGAAAACGCCATACGAATAGTTTCAGGTTCGGCCTTGAACTCAGAAGATTTATTTATTACCACTGTATGAACGCAAGTACTGTCTAATTTAACGATACTCGCCTATTTGAAGAAGTTAAGATCGCGGTACCTGTGCTTCTTTGCTCCTGCAAGATGTTTGGACATCATAGCATTATTTAATTTTGGTTTCGAGCACGCTTACGAAGCTTGAAGTTCATTCGTGAAAGTGTGGGTGTTACAGAGATATCAGATGAAATAACGCCACTCTGTTCCAGCATAATCTGATTTCTTTTGTGCAGGTAAAACGGTTATCACGGCATAGTTTCTTCAACGATCACTCAGACCTTGGTGAAAATATTGGTGTTCTGCCACACCTGTTCGTCCTTTGAGGTACTAATTACTCACCAAAATCAGTTGCGAGCCATATGTTTGTGACTATTACAGAGCCATCTATCACAAAGCGAAAAATGTAGTCCAACTAAAACATTCATATTTCTTTACGTACTACACGAAAATGTAATAAAGAAAGGGGGTTCCTATTTGAAAAAACGCAATTGATATCCGTTTGACCTATGGCAGCGCCATCTAGCGGGCCAACCATAGCGCCATCTGGTTTCCCCCTTCAAGCTAGACTAGTTTTGTTGTTTGTAGTTTTTCCGTTTGATGGATGTTTCGTGAGATATTAGGCCCGGTCACTATCAAAGGACTACCCTGTATGTTGGTGCCAATCAGTGCTTTTATCTCCGCAATCTCTCGAGGCGCCAGATCATTTATGTTACCCATTAATTTCGAACCTTATTGTATCTAAATCTCTAAAATTACTCAAAAATCAGCATGTTTTGTCGTAAGGAGCCATATGAAGTAAGTACACCAAGAACCAGTACTATTAAATGTTAATGAGCACTCACATTTAAAACGTGTCATCCCTTGATGTTTTCAAAACTGTAACTGACAATTAATTTTTTCGTGAACTGTCAGCTCTCACAAGATCGACGCAGCACAGCAAAGGAACTCATGTCATTCTGCAATAGCTCTTTAACAATATTCAACCTATTGAAAATTGATAGGTGAGGCAGTTTACAAAATCAGACTCCACAAATAAATGAACCCCCAAATAAAATCGTGTGCGTGTTGTAATACGGTCAGGGACAGCATATGAAGCTTGAGATAAACACGTTGGAAAACGCAAAATTTCACGCCAGAAGATCTATTAAGCTATCGCGAGCTAACTGCCCTAAACATTTTAATAACGGCAATAAAAAGTTTGTAGTACCCCAGGACCATCACAGACATCTCAGTCTCCAGAATATCTGACGTGTAATATGATGCAGGTTCATAATCAATGCGGTGGAAGCAACTTGCGTTGCCGGTGTGACGATTGGGAGGGAATGACGCAGCGCACGGCAGACAACACCACACCTGTAATTACGGGCAATCGTACTGTGGGGCGCCGAGGCCTGCGTAATTGCTCGACTCGCTTCCAGCTGGAAAACCAGCACTGGCCGCAGTAAATTATACGCTCCTGCAGCTTTTCCATTAGCGACACCCGGCTGCGGGGCAGTTCTGGTTGCCGTCGTGTTGTGCTGTTCTACTGTCCCACATCTGCCGTGCGTACTTTTACCTGATGTTATGGAGGCTGCAGACATATTGAAACAGGAATGGAATTTTTCGGCTGAGCGCATTCGTACGCAGTGGTAGCCACGTTGGTTCGAACTCTTCTCCTCCCGTGAGCGAGTCGTTAAGTGTAATAAAAATCGAAATAACAGTTTGTCTTGCAAACTTAAGCATTCCTCCACCAGACGTCGGAACCTAAAAATTTTATTTAAAGAACGACTGATTTTAACCAAACGTTGTACACATATCTTTGACTGTCGGGAATGAATTACTGGTGGTGTGGATGGACGTGGGGGTCGTAACGACCATCCACCTATGGTAAGAGTCGCGGTGTGGATGAACAAGCAGTGTAGTACACGATACGAGAATACCGGTATTTCAGTTATCCAGTTCTAGAGATTTGCAACAAACTTTACATATGATTTGAAACCTCCACGATGCTTTTTCTCGCTGACGATTTTCACAAAGTGTTGAAAGGAAAGAGTTTGTCGCTTGCTATAGTTTCGCTGTTCATACAGAAATCTGCCACATGAAACATTATACTTTATTACCTGGTTACTATTAACTGTATTCATGACATATGTTACAGACGGTATTTACACACACTATGTGATCAAAAGTACCCGGACACCTGGCTGAAAATAGCTTACATGTTCGTGGCGCCGTCCATCGCTAATGCTGGAATTCTATATGGTGTTGCTCCTCCTTTAGCCTTGATAACAGCTTACGTTCAGTCAGGTGCTGGGAGGTTTCTTCGGGAATGGCAGCCCATTCTTCACGGAGTGATGCAACCAGGAGAGGTATGGCTGTTGGTCGGTGAGGCCTGGAACGAAGTCGGCGTTCCAAACATGCCAAAGATGTTGTATAGGATTTAGGTCAGGACTCTGTGCAGGCCAGTCCGTTACAAGGATGTTACTGTCGTGTAACCACTCCGCCATAGGCCGTGCATTATGAACAGGTGCTCGATCGTGTTGAATGATGCAATCGCCATCGAGCACCTCTTCATAACGCACGGCCTGTGACGGAGAGGTTACACGACAATAACATTCCTGTAATGGACTGGCTTGCACACAGTCCTGACCTGAATCTAACAGAACACATCTTTGATGTTCTGGAGCACCGACTTCGTTCCATGCCTCACCGACCGACATCAATACCTCTCCTCAGTGCAGCACTCCGTGAAGAATTAGCTGCCACACCCCAAGAGACCTTCCAGCACCTGATTGAACGTATGCCTGCGAGAGTGGAAGCTGTCATCAATGCGAAGGGTGGGCCACCACCGTATTGAATTCCAGCGTTACCGATGGACGGCGCCACGAACTTGTAAGTCATTTTCAGCGAGGTGTCAGGATACTTTTGATAACACAGTGTAGAGTGTAGAGTGTTATTCAAATTTCCATAACTTTTGTACATGTTTTCCATGATACGAGTCCTGCACGAGTGGAATTACGTTCTGAGCAGGTACTACATTTACATATACATTGTTACTTTGGCACCTAAATTTAAGTGGTTGGCACATGGTTGATAGAAATCCTTACAGACTATTTCGTTAGCGATCGACTGTTGAAACGCGCTTGAGAAAAATGAACACTTATATCTTTCCATACAAACTCTAATCTTATGTTGTTACGATAATCATTTCTCCCTATGTTGGTGATAATCAACACAATATTGTAACATTCGGAGGCGAACACCAGTGATTGAAATTTTGTGAAACTATATCATCACAATGAAACCGCCCTTATTGTTAATGATTGCAAGTCGCTCATGATATCCACGTGATGTCCTCGCCTTCTTTGAACTCCACCAGCCTAGAGTGATAAGAATCCCTTACCGCACAGCAGTACTCCAGTAGAGGACGGGCAAAAGTAATATAGCTACTCTCTTTTGCAGATTTGATAGGCCCTACACCTTCGAAGTGGTCTTTGGTCCGCCATAACTTTTTCCCACGAGATTTCTGCAACTTAAGTTGCTGGTGACTGTAATCCCTTGGTATTTGGATTAATCTGCAGGCTGCTAGTTGCTACGATATGTGACATTAGTGACAGGAAATCACGAATCCAAGTGTACAACTGAGTTGAAGCTTCATAGACAGCTGCTAGGAACGGTGTCAAAAGTTTTACGGAAATCTTTAAATATGGAAGCAACTTGAGATCTTATATCCACAACTCTCATTTCTTCGAGTGAATATACAGGGTGAGACAGTAACTATTGCCACCAAGAATAACTCCGAAAGTATGATAGAAGCTGAAAAGTTTGTGTGACAAAAGTTGCATGGAACAACGAGGGCTATAATATGACTGGTTTTTTTGTTGTTAGGTGGGGTTGCGTCAGACATATGACGGTCAACTTTTTTTTTTTTTAATGGGTTGCTGTAGTTTGGTACTTATTTTCTGATAGCGGCTATCGAGACGAATCCAATGGTGTGTAACAGTAAGGTCTTTGAAGGTCAACGAACGTCAAAAAGGTGGCATGAACGTCCATTTACAGAAGGTGTTCGAAGTGATGACCATTGGTATCAATGCAGTGCTGCAATCTTCTTATCATGGATTGAGTGGTATCCCTTATCACATCGGCACTTATCGAAACACATGCTCTGACAATTGTCTCTCGTATGTCTTCAGTTGTAGTTGGAACGTCTTTGTAAACAATATCTTTTACGAATCCCCACAAAGAAAAGTCCAGAGGTGTCGAGTCTGGCGAACGAGCCGGCCACGACACATTTACTCCGCGTCCAAACCAACGATTTGGGAATTGTCTATGCAACTCATTTCTAGCCATCAGCGAAAACTGTGCCGAACACCAAGCGTGTTGATACAACACTCTGTTACTTGTTCCTAAAGGAATTTTTTTCCAATAACAGAGCTAATGTTTCTTGCAGGAATGCGGTGTACTTCTTACCATTAAGATTTCCTTCGATGAAATAGGGGCCTATAATTCTGTCCTCCAGAATCCCACACCAGTTCACCTTCATATCTCTGACGCGACCCCACCTAGCAACAAAAAGCCAACGTCATATTATGGCCCCCGTTGTTCCATGCAACTTTTGACCTACAAACTTTTCAGGTCCTATCATACTTTCCTAGTTATTCTTGGTAGCAATAGTTAATAACTCACCCTGTATATCTAGTTGTGTTTAGTAAGAACTACGGTAATATTAAACCGTGCTATCTATGTACCAATAGACTGTTTCCGTCGAGGTATTTCATCGTGTTGGAACACAACGTATGTTCCAAAGACCTTCTGTGACGGTTCAGTTCCATTACGTTACCGAGTCATTTTGAACACCAGCCAAATATCTCTGACGCGTTCTGCGCGTGTCGCTGCGACTCTTCAGGGCGCTCTGAAATTGACTTCAGCTGCACGGCCTTCTGTGTCGACTGATCACCGAGAACATGTCATCACGCTGTTGGTGCATGGGCTAATGTGCCACGTCCCGCGAGCTGGAGCTCAATAGTAATATACTTTTGGCTCGTTACGTCCCTGGCGGGTGCAGGATGATTTAGATGTAGATATCCTCTCAACTTCGTCGTTGAAAGGTTTAATAATGATGGTTGTTTATTTGTACATAAGTTTTTTTATCATTGCTCACTAGTAGTCATAGGTTCCATGTTAGCTTTCATTTTCGACTGAATGGCTGTGGTAATTGGTAGCTACCTCTATCGACAGTATTTTCGGTATTCGCTGTTTTCCATGCTTCCACTTAGACTAAGCCTCATTTCCTCAAGCTTTTTTGGGGATGATACTTGGATCTAACACTAAGGATTCAATGTAGCATTTCACTGTATTAAGGAATAGGTGCTTTAAAATAAATGTAAATGACCAAATTGACTGAAATATTTCCTTTCGATTCTGGAATTGGGAACACCATCTGTGAGACTTTAAATATCTTTAATTCAAAACATTCTGTACGTGTACGATAATTCTTTCTTTTATGTTTTTGAGGGGGAGGGGGCTCCATCAGTCTCCTGGCTAGTTTGATGCGGGCCGCCACGAATTCCTCCCCTGTGCCAATATCTTCTACGTCTTTAAATGGGGGACATCTGAGCTATTTCAAGTTCTGTCACTAAACTTGTGAAACCAGGTTCTTACCTTTTGATTTGATTTCGCAGTTCAAATTTTGTATTAATAAAGATATTTGTTAAGTGTTGCTGCGTACATACCACCACTCCCAACTACCATCATTTACATCCACATCTACATGGATACTCTGTAAATCACATTCAAGTGCCTGTCACAATTCTAAGTTGCGCCAATCTCGTATAGCGCGCGGAAAGACCGAACACCTAATCATTCCGTACGAGTTCTGATTTCCCTTATTTTATCATGGTGATCACTTCTCCCTATGTAGATCGGTGTCAACAAAATATTGTCGCATTCGGGGAAGAAAGTTGGTGATTGGAATTCTGGGAGAAGATCCCGTCACAACGAAAAACGCCTTTCTTTTAACGATGTCCACCCCAAATCCTGTATCATTTCATAAAAATCGAATACAAAACGTGCTCCCCTCCTTTGAATTTTTTTGAGGTACTCCGTCAATCCTATCTGGTAAGGATCCCGCACCGCGCAGCAGTATTCTAAAAGTGAACGGACGAGAGTAGTGTAGGTAGTGTTGTTAGTAGATCTGTTACACTTTCTAAGTGTTCTGCCCATAAAACGCAGTCTTTGGTTAGCATTCCCCTATGTGTTCCTTCCAGTTAAAGTTGTTCTTAATTGTAATTCCTAGGTATTTAGTTGAATTTACGGCCATTAGAGTTGACTGATTTATCGTGTAACCGAAATTTAAAGGATTCCTTTTAGCTCTCACGTAGATAACCTCACACTCATTATTTAGGGTCAACTGCCCATTTTCGCACTCTTCAAATATATTTTCTAATCGTTTTGCAACTTTTTTACCTCCTGATGACTTTATTAGTCGATAAACGGCAGCGTCATCTGCAAACAACCTAAGACGGCTGCTCAGATGGTTTCACAAATCGTTTATATAGATAAGGAACAGTAATGGGCCTATAACACTACCTTGGAGAACGCCAGGAATCATTTCCGTTTTACTCATGACTTCCCGTCAATTACTACGAAGTGTGACCTCAGAGAAAATCATGAATCCAGTCACATAACTGAGACGATATTCCATAAGCACGTTATGGTGTCACCGCCAGACACCACACTTGCTAGGTGGTAGCCTTTAAATCGGCCCCGGTCCGTTAGTATACGTCGGACCTGCGTCTCGCCACTATCAGTGATTGCAGACCGAGCGCCGCCACACGGCAGGTCTAGAGAGACTTCCTAGCACTCGCCCCAGTTGTACAGCCGCCTTTGCTAGCGATGGTTCACTGCCTACTTACGTTCTCATTTGCCGAGAAGATAGTTTAGCATAGCCTAGGGCTACGTCATTTGCTACGACCTAGCAAGGCGCCATTATCAGTTACTATTGATATTGTGAATCATGTACCTTCAAGACCGACATTCATCATTAATGGATTAAAGTTAAGTATTCCACCAACTACGTCCGTTTTCCTAAATTCTAATTTCCTTGTCCTGTTCCAGACCTCACGCCAGCCTGCGTGAGCTAAAACGCGTGCCTTTCGGCCTCCTCTAGTAACACGGTGTTGGCTCTACTGCCAACACAACACACGTAACTTCACTACAAGTCGCTTGTGTGGTACAGTGTCAAAAGCGTTGATCCAGAAATACGGGATCAATTTGAAATCCCTCGTCAGTAGCACTCAACACTTCGTGGGAGTAAAGAGCTACTTGTGTTTCACAAGGAGATCGCTTCCTTCAAGGTAATTCATGATGGTCGAATACAATATACGTTCCGAAATCCTGCTGCATATCGACGTTAATGTTATGGGCCCGTAATTTAGTGGATTACCCCTACTACCTTTATTGAATTCTGGTGGGACCTGTGCAACTTTCCAGTCTTTGGGTACGGGTCTTTCGTTGAGCGAACGGTTTTTATGAATGTTAAGTATGGAGCTGGGGGTTGGAATGTTTGGGGGTAGAGACCAAACAGCGAGGTCATCGGTCACATCGGATTTGGGAAGGACGGGGAAGGAAGGCGGCCGTGCCCTTTCGAAGGAACCATCCCGGCATTTGCCTGGAGCGATTTAGGGAAATCACGGTGTGGTGTCACCGCCAGACACCACACTTGCTAGGTGGTAGCCTTTAAATCGGCCGCGGTCCGTTAGTATACGTCGGACCCGCATGTCGCCACTGTCTGTGATTGCAGACCGAGCGCCGCCACCCGGCAGGTCTAGAGAGACTTCCTAGCACTCGCCCCAGTTGTAAAGCCGACTTTGCTAGCGATGGTTCACTGACAAATTACGCTCTAATTTGCCGAGACGATAGTTAGCATAGCCTTCAGCTACATTTGCTACGACCTAGCAAGGCGCCATTATCATTTGCAATCTATCTTGTGATGCATGTACCGTCAGACCGGTGTTCACCAATTATGTATTAAAGTTAAGTATTCCAGCAGCTATGTACTTTATTTGCTAGTCTCAATCACTTTACCTGTTCCAGACCTCACGCCAGCCTGCGTGAGCTTAAACGCGTGCCTTTCGGCTACCTTGTAGTGGCTTGGCTGTCTCGCCAAGTCACAACAGTTTGGCGCCGAGGATTGGCGACGAGCCAATTCGCGTTTGTACCAATACAGACTAATTTCCTTGTGTCATGGCTTCGCCACAATCCCAAGATGTACTGTCCGAATTTTATCGCTTGCAGAACCAGCAGACGCAGGCCTTGCTGGATGCCCTTGGACAGCTCGTCTAGGGTCAACGTGCAATGCAAAACGATGCGGCAGCCGCCGCTTCACCGCTACCACAGCCACAACACGCAGTTGCACCACCTTTTCGTCCTTTTGATGCGGCACTGGAAAGCTGGACGGAGTGGTCACGCCAGTTTGGATTCCATATCGCCGCCTACAGAATTCAAGGTAACGAGCGGCAGCCTTTCTTATTATCGTGCGTCGGCGTGTCCACATACCGTGTGATAGTCAAATTGTTTCCCCGATGCGACGTAGCAACTCTGTCCTACGACGAAATTTTGTCTGCATTAGATGCATATTTCAAAGAATCAGTCATTGTAGTTGTCAAAAGGTATACCTTCTTTCGTACAAAACGTACGGCCAGTCAAAGAAATCAGGAGTGGGTTGCAACTTTGCAAGGCCTTACTAGGGATTGTGCTTTTGAGTGTGAATGTGGACTTCCTTATTCAGATACTATGGTACGTGATGCGATTGCACAGAACGTTTCTGATGTTCGTATACAGGAACAGATTTTGAAACTAGTCAATCCCTCCCTTCAACAAGTGATAGACATATTGGATTGGCAGGACACACTTGACTTTGCTCAGGAATCGTTTTAAACTTCGCCTGCCGTGTGTCACATTCACCGGCCCGCCGGGCGCACTGCATGGAACAGTAAACAGCCCTCACGCCCGTCTGCGCAGCTGCCGCCAAGCTCTCAGCTACGTGTGAGGCGCAAGCAAGCAAATGCAGTGATAAAATCATGCCCGCGGTGTGCTACTAGACATTCGCGTGAGAATTGCCTGTCACGCCAAGCTATTTGCTTTTTAATTAATAAAAGAGGACATGTTGAAAGTGTTTGCCAGAAAAAGCTCCGATCGAACACTCACAACCATTCCAGGCCCTTTGCTTTGCGCCGGAATCAGAATCGAACCAAGAATACTCAGGCTCGTGGACCTTCGCCCATGGAAA
The DNA here is from genome assembly GCF_021461395.2 of Schistocerca americana. Classification (NCBI taxonomy): domain Eukaryota; kingdom Metazoa; phylum Arthropoda; class Insecta; order Orthoptera; family Acrididae; genus Schistocerca; species Schistocerca americana. Next base: position 184,176,067 of record NC_060122.1, read on the forward strand.
TTCATGTAGTTCATTCCACTCCGCCCAGTGCCACTCTCTCTAACAGTGCCTGTGTTCGTCCCACAAATAGTGTGCGTCGACATCGCCGGAAATCCCGTCAAGTCGCAAGTGATTCTGTACCAGTGTCAGTTCACATTGCACGAGACAGTCGCTCTTGTCGTCAGCAGGACAATAAATTTTTTGTAGAGTTGGACATTAATGGCAGTGTGATACCATTCCAGCTCGATTCCGGAGCTGCAGTTTCCTTGATCAATCACGACACGTACAAACAGCTGGGCACACCTCTGTTGTGTGCCGCTAATGTTAAGTTAAGTAGTTATTCAGGACAAGCTATCCCTGTGTTAGGACAGTGCAGCCTTCTTGCAACATACAAGGGACAAACAAAACTTTTGTCATTTTACGTCCTTCATTCTTCTTCTGCAGTGAACTTGTTTGGTTTAGATTTATTTCAGTTGTTTACCTTGTCTATAGTCAATCAGGTCCTGTCAGTGAACCAGACTGTGCCTTCAGCCAGTGTTTCTCGTCTATGTGACGAATTTGCAGACATTTTTGCGGCGGGCCTTGGTTGCGCTAAGAACTATAAAGCACATTTGGAACTGAAAGTCAATGCGCAACCGAAATTTTTCAGAGCGCGCCATGTTCCCCACGCATAGCGTGATGAGGTCGCAAGAACATTACACGATTTGGAATCACAAGGCGTAATTGAACGTGTGAAGGCTTCTCTCTAGGCATCACCCTTAGTAATTTTGCAAAAACCTTCTGGAAAATTGGGACTTTGCGTGGACTTCAAGGCAACAGTGAATCCACAACTAGTGACTGCAACTTTTCCTTTACCCCACCCAGAAGATCTGTTTGACAAACTGTGCCCGGGTCAATATTTTTCGGTGGACGAAGAATCCCAGCGCGTTTTGGTGGTTAACACGCATCTTGGTTTGTACCGATTCAAACGACTGCCATTCGGGTGTGCATCCGCCCCTGCATTGTTTCAGCAATATCTACAAACTGTTTGTGCGTCGGTCCCTACTGCAGCAAACTATCTGGACGATACTGTGATCTCCGGAAAGAAGGAAGATAAACATTTAACCAATCTCAGAACATTATTGCAGGTCTTGCGACAAAATGGTCTTCACTTGCGGAAGGACAAATGTGTGTTTTTTGCTCGGGACTTACCCTACCTGGGCCATGTACTCAATGCCCAAGGCATACATTCGAGTCCAGAGCACCTCCGTGCCGTACAAGACTTGCCTTCGCCGCAGAATTTGAAGCAGCTACAGAGTGTGCAGGGCAAAATAAATTACTATAATAGAAATGTGCCCCACGCCTCTTCCATTTCAGCTCCGCTTCATCGCTTACGCCGTAAAGATGTTCCGTTCGTCTGGACGACGGAATGCGAAAGCGCCTTTTGCCAGTTGAAATCGGCGTTGCTTTCCAATACTTGCCTAACGCCATTCGATCCCCGGAAGCCCCTTTTGTTGATGGTGGATGCATCGGATTTCGGGATCGGTGCTGTGCTTGCGCACACAGATGGTTTGCATGATCGCCCTATTGCCTCTGCGTCCAAATTGCTCTCGTCTGCGCAAAGAAATCATTCAGAGATCGAGAAAGAGGCTTTGGCTCTCGTATTTGGTGTTACTAAGTTTCATGATTTGTTGTATGGTCATCACTTTACCATCATCACCGACCACAAACCCTTGACGTCGCTTTTTCATCCGAACAAGCCTGTACCTCCACGTACAGCGCAGAAATTCATTCGCTGGTCTATTTTCCTCTCGCAGTACCGCTACGATATCTTGTATCGGTCTACTGCTAAGCACGGAAACGCCGATGCGTTGTCCCGTTTGCCTGTTGCTGAGGATAGAGGGTTCGATTCTTCCGAACTTGCTTGCATGTTCATTGATGCGGAAACCGATGACGTGGTCGAATCGTTTCCGATTGATTTTCGTCGTGTAGCTACAGCCACAGCTGCTGACCCTGTCCTTGCTACCGTTCTGCGTTTTGTTGCTACGCAATGGCCCTTGTCAAAGGATCGAGGATCCGTTGTTTCGCCGATTTTTTGCTCACAAGGAGAGACTTTTTGTTCGACGTGGTGTTTTGCTGTTGCGATCGGATAATGATCAGTCCAGGGTCGTGGTCCCACGTCCATTACAGTCCTCTGTCTTACGGCTTCTCCACCAAGGACATTGGGGTATAGTGCGAACGAAACAACTTGCTCGTCAGCACTGTACTTGGTTCGTAATCGATGCTGCGATTATGACTATGTGCTCTTCTTGCATGGGGTGTGCCGAACAACAATCCGCGCTACCGCGGAAATTCTTTGCATGGCCGAAAGCCACTTCCCCTTGGCAGCGCTTACACATCCATTTTGCTGGTCCATTCTGGAATGCTCGATGGTTAGTTGTGGTAGATTCATTCAGTAAATTTCGTTTTGTTGTCCGGATGTCTTCCACGACGTCATCTGCTACCAATCAAGCGTTATCCGCTATCTTTTGCATTGAAGGTCTTCCACAGACTATTGTTTCCGACAATGGCCCACAATTCATGTCCGCAGAATTTCACTCATTCAGGCCAATGGTATTCAACATCTGCCGTCCGCGCCGTTTTTGCCGCAGTCAAACGGTGCCGCTGACCGATTGGTCGGGACTTTCAAGTCCCAGATGTTGAAGTTGAAAGAGTCGCATTCACGGGAGGACGCGTTGTTGCTCTTTTTGTCCACGTATCGCTCTCAGCCCCGAGATGGTCGCTCGCCGGCTGAGTTGCTCCACGGTCGTCCTCATCGAACCTTGATGTCTTTGCTACATCTGCCGCATCAGGTCCCTGTGCAGCGGCAGACACCTGCTTTTGCCCCAGGCGACGTTGTATACTATCGCAACTATCGAGGTTCACGGCATTGGCTCGCAGGGCGCATTCTTCGCTGCCTCAGCCGCGCTATGTATCTGGTTTTGAGGGCCTCTGGTGAGGTGCGTCGCCATCTCAATCAGCTGCGCCTCTGTCGTCGCACGGGTTCTGCCGCTCCCCGTCTGCTTTCAGCGACGGTGCCGTCTTGTCAGCGCCCTAGGCACCCATCTACTGGCTCGCCTCATCCCCAGGTGCTACCGACGTTGCCTTCCATTTTGCCCCATGGCGACGCGCCACCGCCTGTTCTCCCGCCGGCGACGCCCGCAGTGGACGCGTCGCTGCAACCGCCGGGCGCCTCCCTGGGTCACGCGCCGCCGATCGCTTCCCGTGACCAGCTGTCCTCCGACATGGAACTCTTGCCCGCTCTGGACCACATGGCGTCTTCGCCCGTCGGGTGCCCCGACCCGATGGAGGTCGACCCTTCGGCCCCTCCTGTCTCTCTACGGGCGCATACACCGCATGTTGGCGTGCACCCTGGACTAGGTTTTCAGGCGTTTCCTAGCTCCCCTCGGACCGAATGGCAGGGTGCAGGTGGCACAGCCTCGCCTGTTGTTAGGCTCCTCACCTCGTCGCATACGTCAACATGGGGTCCTCCCCACGGCGGGCGGAAGCCTTATAACACAACCGTTCGCCGATTTGCGGGGGAGGAATGTGGTGTCACCGCCAGACACCACACTTGCTAGGTGGTAGCCTTTAAATCGGCCGCGGTCCGTTAGTATACGTCGGACCTGTGTGTCGCCACTGTCAGTGATTGCAGACCGAGCGCCGCCACACGGCAGGTCTCGAGAGATTTCCTAGCACTCGCCCCAGTTGTACAGCCGAATTTACTAGCGATGGTTCACTGACAAATTACGCTCTAATTTGCCGAGACGATAGTTAGCATAGCCTTCAGCTACGTCATTTGCTACGACCTAGCAAGGCGCCATTATCATTTGCTATTTATCTTGTGATGCATGTACCGTCAGACCGATGTTCACCAATTATGTATTAAAGTTAAGTATTCCAGCAGCTACGTACTTTATTTGCTAGTCTCAATTACTTTACCTGTTCCAGACCTCACGCCAGCCTGCGTGAGCTTAAACGTGTGCCTTTCGGCTACCTCGTAGTGGCTTGGCTGTCTCGCCAAGTCACAACACACGGAAAACCTAAATCAGGACGGCCGGATGCGGGATTGAACCGTCGTTCTCCCGAATGCGATTCCAGTGTGCTAATTATTGCGCCACCTCGCTCAGTTATGTATGGAGCTATTACGTCAGCATACTCTGACAGGAACCTAATTGGAATACTGTCAGGACCGGAAGACTTGCTTTTATTAAGTGATTTAAGTTGCTTCATTACTTCAAGTACATTTACTACTACAATACTCATGTCGTCAGCTGTTTTTGATTCATTTTCTAGAATATTTACTTTGTCTTCCTTTGTGAAGGCGTTCCGGAAGGCTGCGTTTAGTAACTCAGCTTCGGCACCACTGTCTTCGAAAGTATCTTCCCTGCTATCGCACAGTGAAGGCAATGATTTTGTCTTGCCGTTAACGTATTTCACATACGACCAAAATCTCTTTGGATTTTCTGCCACGTTTTGTGACAAAGTTGAGTTGTTTTTGTTAGGAGTGGCAGAGCATCATTAAGAGTGTGGCGAGATTTGTGCACAACTTTAAGTTACCTGTGATGAAGGGGTTCGATTTTAAGTATTTTAAAATATGTTTGGGCTTTTTGGTAAGGTTTTCTTTGTCTTTGCTTGGTCTAGTGGACACAACTTGTGGATAATTGTTTCAGAATGTCTCCAAGGGAGATGCACGGTATCACCGGACTGAGCTAGCATGAGCTTAGACGAATTGTCCATTAGGGACTGTATTGTTACTGAGAGCGAGGGCTAGTTGGTGCGATGGTTAATGGAGGCAAATGATCGCATTGTAACCCAGCAAAAACTGGGTCTGTGATGGGTAAAGTAGACATCAGCATAGAGTTCGCACGCGTGGCCTAGAGTAATCAAAACGTCCTAGATCCCGGATTCGAACCTCTCCACGGCTTAAATTTTGAGTAAAATTAACCACCAATGGCCACCGATGACTGCCAACGGCATTGTCAAAGGGGGTGGAGGAGTAGAGAGAGGTAAAGGACTCTGCCCGTGAAAGGCGGAAGAATTAGCGCTGATCAATAACATGACATTGCAGAAGGCCATGAGAACCACTGCATTAAAGGTAAACAATGTGTAACCGCAGGACATGTGGCCTGTAACTGAGAAAAGAGTGTCATGATGATCTCTCCATTGGATAAAGATTTCAGACTAGTACCCCATTTTGACCTCAGGGAGGGAAATGCCAAGGAGGATTTAACGATGAGAAAAGGACCGAATAGCAAACGAAAGGATAACGTTCTACGAATCAGCTAGTGGCATGTTAGAATTTTAAACGTGATAGGGAAGCTAGAAAATCTGAAAATGGAAATGCTGAAGCTTAGTTAAGTGAAAAGGAAAGAAGGCAAGGAGGTCAGATGAGAGTAAGATAATAGAAACAGCAGCAGAAAATGGTATATTTTGAATAGGATTCGTTATGAACAGGAAGGTGGGGCAGAGAGTGAATCACTGTAAACTGTTCAGCGATAGAGCTCATCAGAACCGACATTAAAGCAAGACCGAAAACGATATTACAGGTATACATACCGACGTCGCAAGCCGAAGATGAAGAGAGAAAGTAAGTATATGAGTATATTGCACAGGTAGTTCAGTACACAAAGGGGTATGAAACTCTAGTAGTCATGGGGGACTGGAATGCAGTTGTCGGGGAAGAAGTAGAAGAAAGGATTATGGGAGAGTGTGGGCTTGGTAGTGGGAACGAGAGAGGAGAAAGTCTGTAACAGAAAGCTGGAAGTCAAAGAGCGGAACTGTTGATTGAGCGTTAGGGGAGTTTAACTGTGCTTCGCAATCGCTAAAAGACCTCTCGCAAGTGTACCTGATGTTCTCGAATCGATTTATTATAGACGATTAAATCGTCTAAATAGTGGAACACAAACTTGAACTTAACAGCAGAAAATATGACATCCGTTAATTGGGATAAGACAGCGGCCCCTGTAGCTAACCCAAAAGGCTGTTTTTTGAATTCGAATAAACTTCAATAATTGTAAAGGTAGAGATTAGTTTTAACCTTTCATTCAGTGGTATATGATCGTAAGCTTGGTTGAGATCAAACGAGATAAAAACGCGAGCTCCTTCTAACCGTCTGAGCCAAAGGCATTGCCGCAGTGGTATCACCGGTCCGTCAGATCACAGAACTTAAGCGCCGTCGGGCTAGGGTAGCACTTGGATGGGTGACCATCCGGTCTGCCGAGCGCTGTTGGGAAGCGGAGTGCACTCAGCCCTTACGAGTGCGCAGCTCGTGGTCTCGTGGTCACGTTCTCGCTTCCCGAGCACGGGGTCCCGGGTTCGATTCCCCGCGGGGTCAGGGATTTTCACCTGCCTCGAGATGACTGGGTGTTTGTGTTGTCCTCATCATTTCATCACCATTCCTGAGTTGGGTGAGATTGGACTGAGCAAGGTTGGGAATTTGTACGGGCGCTGATAACCGCGCAGTTGGGCGCCCTACAAACGAAACATCATCATCATCATCATCTGCCCTTATGAGGCAAACTGAGGAGCTACCTGATTGAGAAGTAGCGGCTCCGGGCTCGGAAACTGACGCACGGCAGGGGAAGTGGTGCGTTGCCCAATCCCCTCCATATCCGCATTCGGCGATGCCTGTGGCCTGAAGATAAAACGGCGGCCGGTCGTTACCGTTGGGTCTTCATGGCCTGTTAGGGCGGAGTTTTTGCAAACCATCCAAAGCACGTGTGCAAGTCCTGCAACGGAACAGATCTCAATTCCACTTTTTTATATAACTCACTATACTCGACTACCCGACGACATTCTCCACTAGCATTAATTACTAGAAATATAGGTGCATAATTGTCTGATTTAGAAGGTCGAATGACTCCTTGTGGTAACATTTTGCTTATGTTTACCCTTTATATCTTCTTAATTTTGGTGGGGGGGAGGGGGGAGGAGCGGGGAAACAACATATATGGCATAGCCTTAACCAGCATGTCATCCACCAACTCAGTGCCTTATTCCGGCATCTGTGTGATCCCCAGTTCTCTTGTTAACACATCATGAAACTCGGAACAGAGAGCTTTAATCGTTTTCCTGACAAAGATATCCAAATGACCTCCAGTGTTCGTCACTGATTCCCAGTTGCCCCTCAGCTGTTCTGCTTCCTTGAGGCTCATCTTTGCACACAACCATGGCAACGCATTCTCCACGCTGGCAGAACCTGTAGAGTATCTGCGATTTAAATTTAAAATTTAATATCCTTCCAGCCCAGTCTGGGATCAAACCAACCTTTTTACAAATTTGGCTTCAAGTGTAGAGGCGTGTCCAGATTTTTCAAACTTTCTCATCAGTTTTCTATGTAAAATTCCGCAAAGACTCTTTCACTGGCAAGCTTCCTTTGACTGTTTGATTTACATGTACTGATAAGCAACCCCCTGTCCACCGATACTCGTTCCCGTTTATAGTGTGCCTGACGTTTGGGGAACCAGTCATAATCAGTTGCCGAGATGGTACTGCCTGAATCCAATAATTCACAAACAGGCTCATTATTAAAGGCAATATAGGCAAACGTAACTGCTTGCTCGACGTATCCCTAATAGCATACTTGAGCTTGTCCTGTCCCTGGTGCAGTAACTCCTGTAACTCATGTTGCAAGGTCCCTCAAACAGTCTCATTCCATGTGACCAGGTTTATTATAATTGCAACACGTCAAGTTCGAGTTATGGCCTTCCGTACGAATTGATCGTACTCCCGCCTGCTCGGGTTTTCCCGAAGTGCAAACATTTTTAGTTAGTATGCGATGATCAACGTACTTACACGTCCATCCAATTGCAAAAACGTGCCAGGTACCTGCCTATTTTCTGGACTGAATCCTATCAGATGTCTTACAACCTATTCCTCCGTGTAATTAAGAGCCAGCGCGCCTACACTTCTTTCAACACAACGAACATAATCAACTAAGCATTCGCTGAAACCTTATTCTGTTTCATAATGGTAATATCTTACCTCCCTTAGTGCTTAAGGTGGAATGTGGTTCATTATCCCGTGACTGCCTCCCCGCCTAGATTCCTCATACTAATTGGTTTTCAACATTTCCTCGCACAGCTGATACTCTACCGTAACAGCAATTTACCTAAATGCCTCCGAACCACTTATTTCCACCTCCAAGGCTTTCTGTTCAAGTTCTAATGAAAAGCACAACAATTCCACAGTTAAACTGATCGATTCTAGCGACTGCAAGCACACTGATCCACGCCAGCTTGCAGTGGACTTTGCAGCCTGGCAAACATAGTGTTCCTAATCATTCGATCCTTATCCCCGTCACGGACTACCAAATTACTGTCTGAATTCACACCCGTGACTCTGTCATTTTTCTGAAGCCAGTCTTTAATCACTGCACTACAATCCTGTATTTCCCTCGCCTGTTGCTCATCAACAGCGACGAAGTCGTTTAGTCTATCAGTATAATGATCGAAGCGGGTCTGTACTCGACGCACTCAACTAACGGAGCAACTGCTAGTATCCTGAATTATTTCTGAGGTTTCTACCAATGCGACAGGAATAGTAGCGGCGGCCAAGCTTACCTCATTGGGTGTGCTTACTTTAGGTACCACCGCCAAATGACTGTGGTGACGTACTTGTTCAGTCATCTCCTGCACAGTATCCCTTGATTCTAGCCCACGTCGCTCCAATTCGTAAAAAGCTCCTCTCCCCTCAGACAAGCCGGATCTTCGACAACACCAGGCATTATAGTAAGTATAAAATAATAAGTATCCGTTGTTTAACATTAAAAATCACCCTAGCCAGCTCAATCAATCGAGCTCGCTCAGCAACCAAAAATGTAACAGGAAGCTGGAATCGGCGGAACGATTGATTGAGCGTTAGGGGGCCTTTACTTTCCATATACATTTATTTTTTTAGAAAAAAGACGCTCCAAAATTGAATAAAATTCGACGCCGAATAGTCTGTCAAATCATTCATTAATGAAAATTAGCATAGTTTTAGAAAAACAGAAGAGTAAAAACATCTCAGTCAAACAATAGATTTGTAGCCCTCATGCTCCTCAACATACGCAAATGTTAAATAAGAAAATATTCCAAGAATTAGGTATAAACTAGTATTTCATGAAAGATCGCCAGTCGGTCCTGCTGATCCGGGCATGCGTACCGTATGCTTCTTTCAACTTCCGTTCGAAGTTCTTGTCAACCTCGCCGTTGACGCGCTGCGGGCATATGGCATAGTTTTGAGCCACAAAGAGGAGAAATGAAATACGTTTGAAACATACCCTGTACTTAACGGTGTACGCCAAGAATGCATAGAACTTAAGAAGCATGTTTCTTCATATGTTTTGCCCAGCGGTTGCCGTGCAAATGTTATATAAGATGGAGGACAATGGACCTGCTCGGGCAGCAGCCAGAAGGGGCCACGCCCGATCTGAGTGTCTTCAGTGAAACCTCGTCCATGTGTCGATCGCTGAACTTCCCCAGTAGTCCATGATGACCTCCCTCTCGTTAACGTACGAGTCTTGCCGGCCGGTGTGGCCGAGCGGTTCTAGGCGCTTCAGTCTGGAACCGCGCGACCCCTACGATCGCAGATTCGAATCCTGCCTCGGGCATGGATGTGTGTGATGTCCTTAGGTTAGTTAGGTTTAAGTAGTTCTAAGTTCTAGGGGACTGATGACCTCAGATGTTAAGTCCCATAGTGCTCAGAGCCATTTGAACCATTTGAACTCGAGCCTTCCTGGTAGTCTTGAAAACGAGGAGCAATGGGTCGACCCCTGGAAAAGGCTTCCGTGAAAGTGGCAGGCCACCACTGATTGATGTCCTAATCTCCTCTTCGCAATTAGACAGATCAGGAGGCGGAGGGCGCGCAGTGCACATCGATAGCTCCTCTGACGCCCATGGGCGGGGTTGAGTCCGGAAGGCTCTCCCTATCGGCACAGTAATGTACGTCATGCAGCCAGGAAAATGCCTGGTGTGTGACACTACCATGGTACTGTGCAGCGCATTGCCTCCACTACTTGAGATGTCACACACCAGCCACGTGGGAACAGTAATTGTCATCGGCACCCACTCCTCGGTCAAGACCCATACGTTGTAGGGCTTTATGAGAGTGGCTAACTTGAACATTCCCTTGTCCAGGAGGTCTACCCAGAGCTGCGGTTAGACCTTTGTTGCTACGCCACCTACAGCCTACCGTCTGACAATGGCGCAAGGAGAACGGACATACTTCTCCGAAACGGCCTAGAAGTGATGAACGTAACGTACTTCGCGAATGTGGAGGCATAGCTCTCACGCTTGGTGCGATCAGCCTCATTGACGTCTGTGCGCCCTCCGGTACTTCACACTGCTGGAAAATCGCGTATTCCGTTCGGAGGAGGTAGCGCCTCTTTTGGAGGGAAATGCCGACCATTATACGGCGGGCGACGATTTTAACTGTGCGTCGCAGCCCGAGGTCCTGATACCACATCACTACAGGATTATGACACGCACTGGTACGTGACCTAGCACTCCACGACTAATGGCTCTCACATTGCTGGAAACAGCGCGGCTATACGCAGTTTACCAGCCACTCTGCCAGTCGACCTGATACACTCCTGGAAATTGAAATAAGAACACCGTGAATTCATTGTCCCAGGAAGGGGAAACTTTATTGACACATTCCTGGGGTCAGATACATCACATGATCTCACTGACAGAACCACGGGCACATAGACACAGGCAACAGAGCATGCACAATGTCGGCACTAGTACAGTGTATATCCACCTTTCGCAGCAATGCAGGCTGCTATTCTCCTATGGAGACGATCGTAGAGATGCTGGATGTAGTCCTGTGGAACGGCTTGCCATGCCATTTCCACCTGGCGCCTCAGTTGGACCAGCGTTCGTGCTGGACGTGCAGACCGCGTGAGACGACGCTTCATCCAGTCCCAAACATGCTCAATGGGGGACAGATCCGGAGATCTTGCTGGCCAGGGTAGTTGACTTACACCTTCTAGAGCACGTTGGGTGGCACGGGATACATGCGGACGTGCATTGTCCTGTTGGAACAGCAAGTTCCCTTGCCGGTCTAGGAATGGTAGAACGATGGGTTCGATGACGGTTTGGATGTACCGTGCACTATTCAGTGTCCCCTCGACGATCACCAGTGGTGTACGGCCAGTGTAGGAGATCGCTCCCCACACCATGATGCCGGGTGTTGGCCCTGTGTGCCTCGGTCGTATGCTGTCCCGATTGTGGTGCTCACCTGCACGGCGCCAAACACGCGTACGACCATCATTGGCACCAAGGCAGAAGCGACTCTCATCGCTGAAGACGACACGTCTCCATTCGTCCCTCTATTCACTCCTGTCGCGACACCACTGGAGGCGGGCTGCACGATGTTGGGACGTGAGCGCAAGACGGCCTAACGGTGTGCGGGACCGTAGCCCAGCTTCATGGAGACGGTTGCGAATGGTCCTCGCCGATACCCCAGGAGCAACAGTGTCCCTAATTTGCTGGGAAGTGGCGGTGCGGTCCCCTACGGCACTGCGTAGGATCCTACGGTATGGCGTGCATCCGTGCGTCGCTGGGGTCCGGTCCCAGGTCGACGGGCACGTGCACCTTCCGCCGACCACTGGCGACAACATCGATGTACTGTGGAGACCTCACGCCCCACGTGTTGAGCAATTCGGCGGTACGTCCACCCGGCCTCCCGCATGCCCACTATACGGCCTCGCTCAAAGTCCGTCAACTGCACATACGGTTCACGTCCACGCTGTCGCGGCATGCTACCAGTGTTAAAGACTGCGATGGAGCTCCGTATGCCACGGCAAACTGGCTGACACTGACGGGGGCGGTGCACAAATGCTGTGCAGCTAGCGCCATTCGACGGCCAACACCGCGGTTCCTGGTGTGTCCGCTGTGCCGTGCGTGTGATCATTGCTTGTACAGCCCTCTCGCAGTGTCCGGAGCAAGTATGGTGGGTCTGACACACCGGTGTCAATGTGTTCTTTTTTCCATTTCCAGGAGTGTATATGTTTGGTGCAACCTCCGTACAGCGACCAGTGACACAGGAATCTGGCGGGTGGCTTTAACAGTTCATCCCGCGTATATCTGCAGTGTCACCCTACTCAGTCAACTCACTCGATGCAGCAGATGCCAATGGACGCTAAATGTCACCATGCTTTTGTGAGGAAGTATATCGGCAATCAGTTGTTGACACGTGGCGCCATTGTCCCAGCTGCTTGCCCAGGTACGGTTCCATGGTACTGTAGTGGCTGGGATGTGTCAAACTTGCACTTCGGAAGACTCTGATAGCGTACGGACGTGATAGACTGCGCTGATGATGCAACAACTGTCGTCCGAACGTCAGTTAGCCGTATAACACATCAAAGCTCGTCTACTCTACATCAAGGTAGAGCAGCTAGAAGGCGCCAGCGTCCGTGCGAGATTGCATGACGGGATCCCCACCGAAATGGCGTCACTGTACAACATTGTGCGTCAGAGGCGCTGCCACAAACGTCAGTTTATCATGACATATACAAAAAGGCAGGCGGACGCGCCGTGACACACATAGCGCACACGTTCGCCCGGTACTACGGAACATTGTACATGGGAGATCCGAGGAACATACAGGATTATGAAGACGATTTATCCGACACTAGGGACGTGGCACCGGACGATACATACTGCTTTGTTCATCACATCCGACGACGGGGAAGACTTGTCTGATGACGAAATAGAAAAAGAGAAAGGAGTCGACAGGGAAGAAATAGAGCATTTAGAATTAAAAAAAAACTTTGGACGTGGTGAAATTAGACTGAAGGGATGGATAACATCCGACTGTAATTTATAAAATCACTGAAGGAAATCGCAACAGAAACAATATTGACGTTGGTGTGTAGAATGTATGACACTGACGAAATACCGCGAGACTTTCGGAGGAACACCATCCACATAATTCGGAAGACTTCAAGAGTGACAAGTGCGAGAATTGTCGCACAATCAGCTTCACTGCCCATGCATCCAAGCTGCTGACAAGAACAATACACAAAAGAATGGAAAACGGATCTGTCGGAAGACGAACAATCTGGCTTTAGGAAAGGTAAGGGCACCACAGAGACAGTTCTGACGTCCCGGTTCGTAACGAAAACAAGACAGAGCTTCGAACACATCCAGCAAACAACTGATGACGCAAGTTGCAACTGCTACTCAGATGAAAATGTCGGCACAGGAGAGGAATTCGTGGCGGGTCGTATAAAAACAGTCACAAAATTAATGACTCAAAGAAAAAAAAGGTATGCGCGCCAGTGTTCTATTTCGAAACTGCTAAGTCATCACTCTCGATAATTACTGGAATCAGTGCATGAGTGGTGCATTACGCTAACAGGGTGCGATATTTGCGCAGCGTCAACGCGATGGATCTGCTCTATAAATCGGTTGCATTAGCACGTTGAAAAATTGCTCGGGAGAATGCGGAGTTTGATAAGTTATAGGAGCGAACCTGTGGCGGAGAAGGGATCTTTATTCAAGGAACAAGAAAACTAGCCAAGAATTGCGTGCGAGTTTTTATGGCCTCTTTTTTTACTAAACTGCCTAACACTTTAGCGGGATTGCTTCAGGAAGATGTAGTACTATCCGTGGCGTGCAGTGAGGCGGTGTAACGGCCTCTTTCTTCTGGATTTTAATGATCGTGCTAAAGTCTTAGAGTGATGAGCATTTGTACCAAATTTTCAATCCGATTGTTACTGGGTGTTTGGAACAGTCTTTGAAGGAATCGTTATAGAATGTTTTCCCTTTTCGGTATTGCGGTGGTCATATAGGAATTACTTGTCCGTGCAGGCTTACTATCAATTGATAGAAAATAATTACTGTGGTGTGCAGGAGCCCAATATACTATTGAAGCATGCAAAGATGGTGACGGATACAGTTTGATGCATTTGCATCGTTTGTGCGGGAGCATAAGATTATTTGCGGTATGTCGGAGGGGATGCGCCCTGGAGTTGTTTTAATGAGCAATCTAGGAGCTTCCAGCAGCTGGTAAGATCGATGTCGGTAAAATTATGTCACCATAATGGATATCATTGGGAGAATGAGTTATGAAGTTCTCGTTTGAGACAGGGCTCTCAGACAATAAATCACGCTAAACAGATGTTTTAGATGGCAGGTAACCAAAATATCTCCTTCTCTAAGGTGGAGACGTATAATATAGTCAATGAAGCCGGTCGCGTTCTTAATATGGTGACCATTCGTATTTGATAATAAAATATATTAAATTTTGATATAAATTTATGATACTAATGAATAGAGAGAAATATAAACGTAATATGTTGTGAATTTGTACTGTTTTTCCAGTCATAAGCTGATAAATCACACTAGAAAATATGTGTTCGTAGTTTTTCCCGGCCAATATGCTCCTTAAAAGTCGGGAGTCATCCTCATCAGGTTATTGCTGCCGACTGACATCTTGGACCAGTGGGTTATGCTACTCGCTTCCCCCTTCACTGAACCCTTGTAAGGACTGAGCGGTATGCTAGGTGCTGGAGAATTTTCAGAGACGGTGTCCATGCTTGACAAAGTACTGCTGCACCATCTAAGCTTTACGGGCTTCCAAAAGAACACATGCAGCGACACCTCAAAGACCAATAGTGAGTACAACACGAGCGCCAACGTATCATCTTGAGAACCCCATGAGGTTAGTTTTGAGTCCGTCGGTTGACAAATGTCAGCCCCACATTAAGAACTCTGCTCAGTTCGTGGAACGTCTATGGAAACTCAGACTAGCCATCTCAGATCTCAAGCTCAGTTTCGACGTTGTCTCACTTTTCACCAGAGTTCCACTCAAGGAGTCAGTAGCGTATATTGAAAAGAAATTTGGGCCCTCATTCACCAAGCTTTTGAATTTTGTGCTCACGTCCACACTTCTTCTTTGACGGACGATGCTATGAACAGACTGGTGACGTGCCTATGGGTAGTCCCCTGACGCCTGTTCTGGCCAACACGTACATGAAAAACTTTGAGGACAAGGCACTGGACTCAGCAGCATTAAAACCGACGGTCTTTTATAGAAGTCTTGATGGCACGTTCACCATGATATGAGCTTCAAGCTTTCTTGAACAAGCTTGAACTCCGTCTTCAACCAAACTCATTTCACCATCGAGGTGTACCAGAGCGGTCAGCTTCCGTTCCTGAATTTTCTGCTACGCAGAAAACCCGACGGAAAACTGTGACTAAATGCCCATCGGGAGATAACCCACGTGGACCAGTACCTTCACGCCTCTAGCTGCTATCACCGGCCACAACGGAAAGGCATGCTAAACAGGCTGGTCCATAGTAATCGAATGACCTCCGAAGAAGAAAGCCTAAAACTTGAGCTAGACAATCTCAGGGAAGTGTTCCAGAAAGACCGCAATAGATCCTGCCAAATTCGACACGCCTTCAAGAAAAATTCACATCACAGCCAACCTGCGATGAAGACCATTTGAAAAAGATAGCTTTCATTCCGTATGAAGGAAGGGTATGTGAAAAACTGGTAGAATTTCCGGCGAGAAAAATATCAGATTTGTGTAGCGCCCGCCTGATATTAGGGGATCCTTTTTACGGACACAAAAAGACGACCTGAGGCTTCGGAAATTTGGAGTGTGTTAAACACTGTACGAGAGCAGGAATAAGTATGTCGGACATACCATTCGCTCAATTGAAGAAAGGTGCAAGGAACAGAAACGGTATACCGGCCTCCACTAGCTCACAAAATCAGCTATTGCTGGAAGTTGGTCTAAAACCAACAACAACATGAAATACGGAGATCCAAAAATTCTGCACAAAAGATCTCACTTTTGGAATGTATATACAAGGAGGCTGTCTCAATCCAGTTGAGAATCTCATCAACCAGGACAATGAATTTCAACTTACTCAATTGTGCGCTCCATCACTGAAAATTCTCCAAAACCCGCAGAAACGGAACAACGGGCACAGAAAAAGGGGCGCGCAGACTGAGAACCGTCACTCGGTTCCAGAGCGCGAGCTACCACCACCACCGCGTCCGAAAAGAAGAAAGAAAGAGGTGGAGCGCCTCCACACACACATTGGCGCGATGCTCAACACAGAAGATCTACTGCCATATCTGCATAAAGGTTAGTTTTCACTATAGTAAGGTCTTGTAGGATGTAGGGTAATGCGATGTTTGTCTACGTCTGATTAAGGTTAATCATTAATATGCGCTCATCTGGAAATAGATTTGATCGAAAGTTGAACGGAGGGTAGCGCTTTGAATGGCAGAGGGAAAAATGTGCCAAGACAAGAGCCAAAGGAAAGAAACCTCTGCGGTAGTTGGGTCGGGTTGTAAGAGCAGTAGCGGTTTTCTTGCTGCCTGCGACAGGTCATGCAAGGGTAGGGTTTGTTGGTAGTGGGTATCATGCAGGTCGACACCTTTGACGTTTGGCGCTGCTGTTTCTCGGCGGCTGCTGCTGGGTGCCGGTGTTGGTTTCTCGCTCAGTGTCAGCATACCTGAAACACGTTCATTATCGTTTTGTGTCCGGTAGGTCATGTATCGGATTCCCAATATAGTGTAGTTGGCGGTTTGTTTGTGCGTTAGCGTGAGAGCTTGTCGGTTTCCCTGCTGCAGCCTGTTCCTCGGCTTTAATAGCAGCTAGCATATCCAGTCGGTTTCCTTGCTGCAGCCTGTTCGTCGGCTTTAATAGCAGCTAGCATATCTAGTCAATGTTGCTGATATTTAGGGGCTTGCCGATGTTGTCGCTTGCGGGTGTATGTTGCTTCCTACAGGTGGTTATGCCCTAGCTAGTGGAGTCTTTGGCCACTTATTCTTCCACCTATGGTTGTGATCATAGATTTCCACAGTAAGGAGGAAAGGATTGTTCGAGTGTCTCGAGTTCTGTATAGACTTGCGGCGTGTTTACTGAATACTTCCTTGAGCTTTTCAAGGCGGTATTCACTATAAAGATCCACGGTGCAAATGTTGCATGCTGCGTTGCTAATGATGCGTAGCACTTTGCTCTGAATGATCTGCAGGCGGCGCAGGCGTGTAGGAGCTGCATACTCCAAGACGGGAGCTGTGTACGTCATCAGAGGTTTGATCAGAGTCATGTATATGGACCTTGACACCCACCTATTCAGTGTACTTTCCCTGTTGAGGATTGGGTAGAGTTAGTTTGACCCTCGCGTGGGCTCTGTTGGCAACGTATTCACTGAGGTCCCCATATGTAAGTTTCCGGTCCAGCCAGATGCGGATATACCTGACTTTCTCTCGGAAACGTGTTGGACGTGCCTTTAGTGTTACCTGCCTACAGTCTTGATGTTTGGTCAGTAGCTTTCGTCTGCGTGCGAACAGAAATGTTTCTCACTTGTTGAAGTTTACTTTAATACGCCATCGTTCCAACCAAGGCTCGGCAGTTCTGAGTGCCATCTGTATTCGTGAATTTATGTTCGACGGTTTCCAGTCGTGTGCAAGGATGGCTGTGTCATCCGTGTAGATGGCTAACATCATGTTTTGTGTTACTGGAAAGTCATTAATCTACAGGTTAAAAAGATGGGCCCCAGGATGGATCCCTGGGGTACACCAACTTGGACAACGTGTTGTGTCGATTTTTTGCCTTGCACGTCAGTTTTAAAAGATCTGTTCGTGAGCTATTAGTGTATGAGACGTACGGGGCCGTCGGTGAAACCAGCATCTCTTAGTTTGCTTATAACACCGTTGTTCCACAGACAGTGGAATGCTTTTTCGATGTCGAGGTTCACGGCCCCTGTGGCTTTGTTCGTGTTGTAGCCGTGTGTTATATATTCGACTACACGGAGGATTTGTGTTGTTGAGTCGGGATTCCTAAAGCCTAATTGCTCCAGTCTTAGCATGTCACTGGCACGGCCAGCACGCGCGCAATCCATACACGGTGTCAATGGAGGGGAGGCGACCAGCATATATAAATATAAATATATATATATTTATATATATAGTCAGCATTAATAACCTGCTGATGATGGCACTTTAAACTGTGAAAATTCGTTGTACAACGATCAGTCAATCCAACTGCATGTCCGAGAGACTTTCAATCCACACCAAAAGAACTAAAAATGTTTATTACAGGTGAGTTGGGGAGGCAAGGGAAAACAGACATGAGCCCTTTCAGACCTGAATTTTTTCTGGACGGAGTAAAGTTTTTATTTATGTGGTAATGCTCTAGGGCGATAACTAATTACCAAACATTCTGTGTTGTAATAAACAGTAAAATGAAAATTCAATAATTATCATGCTAAATAAGAATAACAATATTCAATTAGAAGTGTAATACAACAAACCAAAAATATACGTGTACTATGGTGGTCACAAGCTGCTGTGCAGTTCACAAGCTGCTGCGCATGACTTGCTGATATATTCATATGGATACCCAACAGTTGGCAACACTTGTACAGGATGAATGGTTGAAGCTTCACGAAAGTGTACCTCAGGTTTCCATTGAGAAAAATACTTCTGTAGCAACTAACATACAGTAAAATTAAATAGGTACAACTGTACCCAAAGGGTCTTAAAGTGTTAAGCTTAAAAATTTGTAAGCGAGTGCATTGATTCTGATGTATGTGGAGTACAACGAATGAACAGAAGAATCGCAGGGCCAGTTCTACTGCAATACAAGGAAAGCTGTTGCAAGCAGCGAATTTATCGTGACATAAGAAGGGACAACTCATACTGTACAGTGTAGTCGATGGTAATATTACCACAAGTACAACCGAGTGGTAGAGATATCTAAGACACAGCGATGGACGCATCAACAAATGTTTGCTTTCTGTGAATGGCAACTGTGATGCAAAAGTTTTTAATGTGAGGCAACAAGATAAAAGCTGCTCCTACTAACGCAATGAGAAGACAGGGCAGAAACCAGCCACCCCTCAGGATATACATTAGTACGGTGTAACACTGCTTCTTGCCCGTATAATGGCCCCTTTAGAGCCAAAAGAGAGGCCACGAGGCAAGCGAAATGCTTTTTTAAGTGAGAGTACAACATTTTCTCCGATAAGCTTATTTAAGGCTGTAAGCCAGACAAATTGCGGATTTCTTTCAAGCATTTTGTTTACTGCCTCGCAGTTTCCAGGTTATTAACCCTGTTGTCAAGAAGGCAAAATCTTGAAGCTTTTTTGGTGTATCTTGGTAGATTCACTCCATAAACTGAAGAATAGAGGAAGTGTCCCATCTACTGCAGGACGGTCTTGAGCAAAGACTGTTGTGTTTTTACGGCCATTTAGTTTATTATTGTTTTCATGCTGTCATAAACATAAGGAATGTGGTTTTATTTCCTACCAACTGTGTAAGTGAGACCGAAATGTCGCGTTGTCAGTGATCAGGAGCTGAACAGCAGCTGTTGATATAGGATCAGCCACTCCTGTTAACATTTCTAAGTACTGCGACAATTCACACCCACAACGAAATGAAGCAACACTTCTTCGAGCTCTGACAGTTTGGACGAGACGTCTTGGACTAGATTTTGCAGCAATGCATACAAAACATTCAACAATAACTGCCTTAAAAGATGTTGATTTGAAACTGGCTCTTCTGAGGTGATGATTTTGACACTGGATTCGAGTTATATGCAGGTCATTCAATTCGGTGTTGCATTTTACGTATAGTAGTCATATTTTCTACATCCGATAGCTCTGCTTTACACTAAATCATTGACACCGAGTGGGTCGTAGGCGGCAAACAACGTAATGCCATATTAGATTGAATTAACTATAACATTATAACCAAATACACAAATTTCTTCTTCGTTGCAATAGTGACTGCTTGACCATTCCCATATGAGTTACTGTGCAATATTACGTGGAATGCTCCAAGTAGTTTAGAAAATCTTTCGTTCCATCTTAACACGTCTCATGTGACAAAAAACTCACACAAGAACGACAGATTGTAAGCAGGTCAGTAAAACAACGGTTGACAAACTCACACGTTGGTGACGATGGCTACCAGTAATGGTAACGTACGTTATCTACACTTTACATCTACATCTACATTTATATTCCGCAAGCGTAGGAGGGCACCTTACGTGCCACTGTCATTACCTCCGTTTCCTGTTCCGGTCGCGTATGGTTCGCAGGAACAACGACTGCCGGAAAGCCTCGGTGCGTGCTCGAATCTCTCTCATTTTACATTCGTGATCTCCTCGGGAGGTATAAGTAGGGGGGAAGGAATATCTTCGATACCTCATCCAGAAACTCACCCTTTCAAAACCTGGACAGCAAGTTAGACCGCGATGCAGAACGCCTCTCTTGCAGTCTGCCACTTGAGATTGCTAAACATCTCCGTAACTCTATCACGCTTTCCAAATAACCTTGTTACGAAACGAGCCGCTATTCTTTGGATCTTCTCTATCTCCTCTGTAAAATGATTCAAATGGCTCTGAGCACTATGGGACTTACTTCTAAGGTCATCAGTCCCCTTGAATTTAGAACAACTTAAACCTAACTAACCTAAGGACATTACACACATCCATGCCCGAGGCAGGATTCGAACCTGCGACCGTAGCGGTCGCGCGGCTCCAGACCATAGCGCCTAGAACCGCTCGGCCACCCTGGCCTGCCTCCTCTGGCAACCCGACCTGTTACGGATCCCACACTGATGAGCAATACTCAAGTATAGGTCGAACGAGTGTTTTGTAAACCACCTCCTTTGTTGATGGACTACGTTTTCTAAGGACTCTGCCAATGAATCTCAACCTGGCACCATCCTTACCAACAATTAATTTTATATGATCATTCCACTTCAAATAGTTCCGTACGCATACTCCCAAATATTTTACAGAAGTAACTGCTACCAGGTTTGTTTTGCTATCATAAAATAACACAATAAAGGATCCTTCTTTCTATGTATTCGCAATACATCATATTTGTCTATGTTAAGGGTCAGTTGCCACTCCCTGCACCAAGTGCCTGACCGCTAAGACCTTCCTGCATTTCGCTGCAATTTTCTAATGCTACAACTTCTCTGTATACTACAGCGTCATCCGCGAAATGTCGCATGGAACTTCCGACACTATCTACTAGGTCATTTATATAAATTGTAAAAAGCAATGGTCCCATAACACTCCCCTGTGGCAGGCAAGAGGATACTTTAACGTCTGTAGACGTCTCTCCATTATGAACAAAATGCTGTGTTCTGTTTGCTAAAAAATTTTCAATCCAGCCACACAGCTGGTCTGATATTACGTAGGCACTTACTTTGTTTATCAGGCGACACTGCGGAACTGTATCGAACACCTTCCGGAAGTCAAGGAAAATGGCATTTACCAGGGAGCCTGTATCTAATATTTTCTAGGTCTCATGAACAAATTAAGCGAGTTGGGTATCACACGATCGCTGTTTCCGGAATCCATGTCGATTCCTAAAGAGTAGATTCAGGTTTCCAGAAATGACACGATACGCGGGCAAAAAACATGTTCTAAAATTCTACAACAGATCGATGACAGAGGTATATAGGCCTATAGTTTTGCGCATCTGCTCGATGACCCTTCTTGAAAACTGGGACTACCTGTGCTCTTTTCCAATCATTTGGAACCCTCCGTTCCTCTAGAGACTTGCGGTACACGGCTGTTAGAAGGGGGGCAAGTTCTTTCGCGTACCCTGTGTAGAATCGAATTGGTATCCCGTGAGGTCCAGTGGGCTTTCCTCTGTTGAATGATTCCAGTTGCTTTTCTATTCCTTGGACACTTACTTCGATGTCAGCTATTTTTTCGTTCGTACGAGGATTTAGAGAAGGAACTGCAGTGCGGTCTTTCCTTTGTGAAACAGCTTTGTAAAAAAGGTGTTTAGTATTTCAGCTTTACGAGTGTCATCCTCTGTTTCAATGCCATTATCATCCCAGAGTGTCTGTAAATGCTGATTCGATCCACTTACTGATTTAACGTAAGACCAGAACTTCCTATGATTTTCAGTCAAGTCGGTACACAGAATTTTACTTTCGAAATCACTGAACGCTTCACGTATAGCCCTCCTTAATCTAACTGTGACATCGTTTAGCTTCTGTTTGTCTCAGAGGTTTTGGCTAGGTTTAAATTTGCAGTGAAGCTCTCTTTGCTTTCGCAGTAGTTTCCTAACTTTGTTGTTGAACCACGGTGTGTTTTTCCCGTCCCTCACAGTTTTACTCGGCACGTACCTGTCTGAAACGCATTTTACGATTGCCTTGAACTTTTTCCATATACACTCAACATTGTCAGTGTCGGAACAGAAATTTTCATTTTGATCTGTTAGGTAGTCTGAAATCTGCTGCTATACTCTGAGCCTCATGGTCCAGGTCCACCATCGTCATACGTTCCTATAATTAAGTAGTGACTAGTGTACTGGGGAACGGGCTTGCTTTGAAATCACCCACATGACACTAGTATAACTGGGACCAGAAGAAATACACAGAGGTGGGCTGTACTGTTCACAGTTTGTATCATCATTTATTGATAAATACGGTTTTGCATACAATACATATTCTTCGTCCTAATAAGCACATTTCACAAGAATTGCATGATCACTGTTCCAGTTCATAGGGACGCATAAGGCTAGTGTTCAGCCACTTGCTAAATATTCTATTTAAACGTCTTACACAGGAATTTTACACGAAGGTATCAAAGACCAGACCTGCTCCCAGTTTACCGTCCCATTGCTGTTCGTTGTTACTAATACATGTTTTAGAAAGCAAATAATGTGTGTAACAGTTTATACACTTAGTCTAAACAGATTTCGCGTGTACTGTATTTCAATAAGATTTCATTTAGTAATGTATGTACGCACAGAAGCTATTTTATTGAAGACTAGCGACCGCCTCTGTCTCCTCACGGGTAACATTAATTGACTATAGCCAGACGTATTGTTTAAAATAAATAATAACATACACTAAACTTCCTCTTGAAGCACTTTATCTACTATCGAAAACCATTTTAAAATTCCTGCAGTAGTGCCTGAGATCACCCTTCACGTACAGATAGAAAAAGGCAGTAGGGTCCTTCAGTTCGTAATGTGAACAGATATCCAGAAACCTACCAAGTGAACCATACCAGCGGCAAAAATCGTATCGGAATCCAAACAGTTGTTCATGAGATTAGCCTTCAGAAACAAACAAAAAACGCGGACAGAGCTTCAATTGAAAATCTGTAGACTCTGGTGAAGCCTTACTCTCTGAGAGAGCGGATAGTGGCAGCTGTTTCCTACTTTTCCCGCTGGACACTGCCTCCTCTCCAGCTGAAACGTTCTATCTCCAGTCACACCCACAACGTGTCACTCTTATCGTCAAAATGAAACAAATTGTAATACATACATTATACATTCATCATTAACATCAGCAGTACGTTGTATACACAAATCTTCCTCTCGAATGTATCTGTTATACATTTACATTTACATTTACATTTATACTCCGCAAGCCACCCAACGGTGTGTGGCGGAGGGCACTTTACGTGCCACTGTCATTATCTCCCTTTCCTGTTCCAGTCGCGTATGGTTCGCGGGAAGAACGACTGTCTGAAAGCCTCCGTGCGCGCTCTAATCTCTCTAATTTTACATTCGTGATCTCCTCGGGCTGGAATTCGGTTTGGGATGCGGGTTGCTCAAATGTGGAGCTCAACAATTATTTTATTTTACGTCAATACAATACAAATAATAGTTTCTCTTCACGGAACAACCTAACAGTTCATATTCATCATTGATGGTAAGATCAGCTACAATTATGATTTTTTTTTATATCCTTTTAGAAGGAACAGACTTTCACTGAAACTATATATTTCTGCAGCCCGTAAGGATCCACAGGCGCAGCCAAGACGATAAAGTTTCTTCCATTGAATCAAAGGTACAATGTCCAACCTTTGGACTAATATACATAATTAGGCAGAAATATTAACAATATACAATGCCTGGCTCT
Source organism: Schistocerca americana (assembly GCF_021461395.2). Classification (NCBI taxonomy): domain Eukaryota; kingdom Metazoa; phylum Arthropoda; class Insecta; order Orthoptera; family Acrididae; genus Schistocerca; species Schistocerca americana. Next base: position 184,199,926 of record NC_060122.1, read on the forward strand.
CAACCTTATCAAATCATCATACCTGAAACAACTTCCAAACAAATCATAAGATGACATAACGATATTAGACTTCATCAGGACGATGACACGCGTATCCCACTACTACTGCCCCGATGTTGCTACCACACGTTACACACTACACTCTACCAAAATGTTTACACATATCCATAAAAATTATAGCCGCCCGATGTGGCCGAACGGTTCTAGGCGCTTCAGCCTGGAACAGCGCAACCGCTATGGTCGCAGGTTCGAATCCTGCCTCGGTCAAGGATGTGTGAGATGTCCTTAGTTTGGTTGGGTTTAAGTAGTTCTAAGTTCAGTTGATTGATGAAAGGAGGAAGTGCAAACATGTTCCGGGAAAATCAGGAATACAGAAATACAAGTCGCTGAGGAATGAAATAAATAGGAAGTGCAGGGAAGCTAAGACGAAATGGCTGCAGGAAAAATGTGAAGACATTGAAAAAGATATGATTGTCGGAAGGACAGACTCAGCATACAGGAAAGTCAAAACAACCTTTGGTGACATTAAAAGTAACGGTGGTAACATTAAGAGTGCAACGGGAATTCCACTGTTAAATGCAGAGGAGAGAGCAGATAGGTGTAAAGAATACATTGAAAGCCTCTATGAGGGTGAAGATTTGTCTGATGTGATAGAAGAACAAACAGGAGTCGATTTAGAAGAGATAGGGGATCCGATATTAGAATCGGAATTTAAAAGAGCTTTGTAGGACTTACAGTCAAATAAGGCAGAAGGGATAGATAACATTCCATCAGAATTTCTAAAATCATTGGGGGAAGTGGCAACAAAACGACTATTCACGTTGGTGTGTAGAATATATGAGTCTGGCGATATACCATCTGACTTTCGGAAAAGCATCATCCACACAATTCCGAAGACGGCAAGAGCTGACAAGTGCGAGAATTATCGCACAATCAGCTTAACAGCTCATGCATCTAAGCTGCTTACAGCAATAATATACAGAAGAATGGAAAAGAAAATTGAGAATGCGCTAGGTGACGATTAGTTTGGCTTTAGGAAAAGTAAAGGGACGAGATAGGCAATTCTGACGTTACGGCTAATAATGGAAGCAAGGCTACAGAAAAATCAAGACACTTTCATAGGACTTGTCGACCTGGAAAAAGCGTTCGACACTGTAAAATGGTACAAGCTGTTCGAGATTCTGAAAAAAGTAGGGGTAAGCTATAGGGAGAGACGGGTCATATACAATATGTACAACAACCAAGAGGGAATAATAAGAGTGGACGATCAAGAACGAAGTGCTCGTATTAGGAAGGGTGTAAGACAAGGCTGTAGCCTTTCTCCCCTACTCTTCAATCTGTACATCGAGGAAACAATGATGGAAATAAAAGAAAGGTTCAGGAGTGGAATTAAGATACAAGGTGAAAGGATATCAATGATACGATTCGCTGATGACATTGCTATCCTGAGTGAAAGTGAAGAAGAATTAAATGATCTGCTGAACGGAATAACGGAATGAACAGTCTAATGAGAACACGGTATGGTTTGAGAGTAAATCGGAGAAAGACGAAGGTAATGAGAAGTAGTTGAAATGAGAACAGCGAGAAACTGAACCTCAGGATTGATGGTTACGAAGTCAATGAAGTCAAGGAATTCTGCTACCTAAGCAGTAAAATAACCAATGACGGACGGAGCAAGGAGGACATCAAAAGCAGACTCGCTATGGCAAAAAAGGCATTTCTGGCCAAGAGAATTCTCCTAGTAACAAATACCGGCCTTGATTTGAGGAAGAGCATTGTACAGCATTGTATGGTAGTGAAACATTGACTGTGGGGTAACCGGAACAGAAGAGAATCGAAGCATTCGAGACGTGGTGCTATAGACGAATGTTGAAAATTAGGTGGACTGATAAGGTAAGGAATGAGGAGGTTCTACGCAGAATCGGAGAGGAAAGGAATATGTGGAAAACACTGATAAAGAGAAGGGGCAGGATGATAGGACATCTGCTAAGACATGAGGGAATGACTTCCATGGTACTAGAGGGAGCTGTAGAGGGCAAAAACTGTGGAGGAAGACAGAGATTGGAATACGTCAAGCAAATAATTGAGGACGTAGGTTGCAAGTGCTACTCTGAGATGAAGAGGTTAGCAAAGGAAAGGAATTTGTGGCGGGCCGCATCAAACCAGTCAGTAGACTGATGTGACCAAAAAGAAAAAAAAAGTTCTAGGGGACTGATGATATCAGATGTTAAGTCCCATAGTGATCAGAGCCAGTTGAACCCTGTTTTGTGGTAGTGCCACGAAAAATAACAAGGGGCGCAAGCCCCCTCCATGTAAAACACAACCACACCGTAACACCACCGCCTTCGAATTTTGCTTTTGGCACTATATACACTCGCAGACGACGCTCACCGGGCATTCGCTATACCTACACAATACTATCGGATCACCACACCGTGTACAGTGATTGGCCACTCCACACAACGTTTTTTCACTGTTCAATCATTGGCTTATGAGCAGCCACTCGGCAATGAAATCCAAGTTTTCTCACCTCCCCCCTAAATGTCATAGTACTTGCAGTGGATCCTGATGCAGTTTGGAATTCCTACGTGATGGTCTGGATAGATGTCTGCCTATTACATATTACGACCGTCCTCAACTGTCGGCGGTCTCTGTCAGTCAACAGACGAGGTCGGTCTGTACGCTTTTGTGCTGTGCGTGTGGCTTCACGTTTCCATTTCACTATATCATTGGAAACAGTGGACCTAGGGATGTTTAGGAGTGTGGAAATCTCGTCTACAGACGTATGACACAAGTGACACCCAATCACCTGACCACGTTAGAAGTCCGTGAGTTCCGCGGAGCGCTCCATTCTGCTCTCTCACGATGTCTAATGACTACTGAGGTCACTGATATGGAGTACCTGGCAGTAGGTAACAGCCCATTCCACGTAATATGAAAAACATATTTTCTGGGAGTGTCTTGATACTTTTGATCACATAGCGTATTGATATCACGTTTAGATCCACATTTTGGAGAGGCGAAACGCTCCCCAATGAAAATTTCGTAGGTCACTTGAACATTTTTAACATAATATTTTTTTTTATCTTAGACAGTTTTTACATTACAAACGAATGTGTTCGATCAGCACATGCAAAGGGGTAAGTTCAGCTGAAACAGGAAGCGATCACGAAAATAGCTCAAAAACATGTTGTGAGCTTGGAAGCATCTTAAAAACATTTAGAAACTGGTCCCTGTAATTCCTTCAACGCACCAGTGAATTCTTGAAATCTCATTTCGTTTAACACCCGGGAGCTTAGGGAATTGGACAGGGTCGTCCCTTCCAAAATGCGATTTTCTTTTCAAATGCACAAACTTCCCTCATCACGTCACATATACTTACGTTGTTTCTCACCTTGTAACGTTCATGCTTTACTTTTGCCTCCATAAATTCAACAGAACTTGCTCTTACATCGAAAAATTTTTCCAGTTATGCACTTAACCAACGAACTTTGCATTAATATGTAACCTCTCCAAAATGGCGCGCGGGGCAGCCGCGCGTTCTGAGGCGCATTGCCACGGTTCACGCGGCTTCTCCCGTCAGAAGTTCGAGTCCTCCCTCGGTCATGTGTGGGTGTGTTGTCCTTAGCGTAAGTTAGTATAAGTTAGATTAAGTAGTGTGTAAGCCTAGGGACCGATGACCTCTGTAGTTTGGTCCAATTGGAACTTACCACAAACTTCCAACATTTCCTCTCCACACTCTTCGTCCACTTATTTCAAAAAGTATTGAAACTGAAGGTGTAATAATGCACGTAACTTCAGAAAATTTAATATCCATACCGCCAATTTCTTAGCGTTCGCCATGTCAGTTAGTTTTGCTCCTTGATTTACAAAACAATTAATCCTGTACGAATCGTCTTTTGATCTTTCTAAGTTTTTCTTCTTACATGATAAACTGAGTCTATAAATTCTGTGTGTAATGCAATTAAAAAGTATATTTCCATTGCCGGTCGCTTATGTGATTGGATGCTAGATAACGAGAATTCTCAGCATTCTCTTTGAAAAGGTATTGTGATTCCCAATTATCTATAAAGGCTAGCGACCGTTTCTTTTGATCAACGTCCACTGTCCTCTGAACTTCCTTTCACTACAAGCAAACAGCTAGGGATAAACTGCACTGCCTGCCATAGTTCTGACCAACTGAAGAAAGTCATACCAAGCGAAAAATGCCTCACCAAATACCTGAAGAAAAGATGTCACATTGCACAGTTGAATCAACTGTACGTATTGCATTGGGCGGTTGAAGCAATTGTCTTGCTGTACAGAATAGTTCTGAGAAGCACCGATCACAGCCGAGTTGTACCAAGGAGAGACATGGCAGCCTGAGCCTGGGACCACATGTCTGCAGCACATAATGCCCTTGTGAAGATTTACACGCTACAGCTGACCCTCTTTTACATACAACCTGAATGTCTCCAGAGTGCACATAAAGATTAATGCTCCAAGTTCATAGACGGAATACTTACTTTATAAAGGCGTTAGTCCTCTAGAAGCATATGTCACAGGCATTCTTCCTTCTGGGTTCACCTGGCGAAATTCTACTACCAACCCATTCAGGCATCAGACAGCACTCTTAGCTGCATATCAAAGAGCGGTTTTACCAACACAGGGGCATTAATCACAGCCTTTAATGCAGCTTGTTGTGATTCGCTCCAGTGAAATGTATTGCTCTTTTTGAGAAGTTCATTTAGTGGTCTCATCAACTAAACAAGAATCAGTACAAATTTACTAAGGAAATTAATGAGTCTCACAAATCTTACTATCTACTTAGCATTACTGATGCGGGGATTCTCTAAGAAACGACATGTAAGGGAACCGGAACCTAATCTTTTCAGGCTTAACCATCAGTCCTACCTTACTATGCACCTGCTAACCATCTAAAGGAGACCTATAAATCAGGCAGTGCAATTTAACAGAGGACTACGTTCTTATTAGATATCTGCAGTCAACTATTACTCTTGGCCTGCCAGATGGTTTAAGCAAGGGAAATATGGGAGCCAAATAAAGCGATCAGGAAGGACGAATAATACCTTATGAAACATGTATTAGACTGGATCTTCCCGTACATTCATGCACACGGGCAACAGACAACATTGCGCCTCCTCGCTGGCATAGAATCCATCTTTATTTAGTAGTTAATTAACTTGGTCAGCCCTAACCTATCAGGTAGCACATCACTAAATTTAGTACATAGCTGCTGTACTTGCTCCGTCTGACTCGGTAAGACATGATGTAACTAAACCACCTCATCTCCACCCTTCCATTGCTATGCTGCAACTGTAACTAGAGTTTCATATTTAGTACTTGCACAGGTGTGAGGCGAAGAGAAACTCTCCTGTCTGCACGAATGTCAAAATGAAACCGAGGGTGGTTGCTACATTCGGAAGCCATGGAGCTTGATGTGCGTGTTAGTCAACGGGCGAGTAGAGACCCTGAACACCACGTGGAAGCAAGAGCATGTAGTGTTGTGAAAGCCGGGTCCACGTCAGTCGATGCCAGCATAAGGACTGACTGATCCAACATAACGTGGCCAGCAAGAAACATTGACCAGCGGGTCTGCCCATACGATGCTCCACGCGCGCCGTCTACGGTAGCTTCCTGTGCTACTCCAACGCAAGACCACTCCAGATCACTTGTGTGTCTACGTACGTCCGCTGGCAGTGATAAATAACAAAAGGTGAATCACTGTCATTCTCTCGTGGTTTCTACAGAAGCCAGCGATGGATCTGGTTGGTCCTCTGTTTTAATCCTACATGATTAGTGTCCCTGACTGACTAGACATAGTTTTGAATCGATAGAATCAGCGGCGTGGTACGAATTTCTTTCGTGGGAAAGTTATATATCCTTAGGATTCCTATAATTAATAGCTCTCTGGCATCTGATTTTCCTAGTATTAGTTTTTGTGGCAGTTCCAGTTTAAGATGATTCACACAATTATTATTTAAGGGCTGTTACTGTTTTCAGTGTATGATCGAAAAATTAAGAAACCTTTCCGCCAATTTCTGTGCAAAGGTTACATTTAATTGCGTTATCGGTCAACTTCCTGTCCCTGCACCAAACATCGCTGCCGTGCATGTCTTGTCGCAGTTTATTAGAGTTTGTCGGTCTGCAATATCTCTGCGTACAGCAGCGTCAACAGCGTATACCTTCATGAAGTTTACGATCTTACCAACGAGACCATTTCTATTTATCGTCAACAGTTATGCTTACACAACACCCTCATGAGATATTCTGTAAATTATTTTAAAAAATGACGAATGTGCCCCGTTAAGAACGACGTATTTGGTTCTGTCTGCTAGAAAGTTATAAAGCTGATCCGATTAATGTTGACTATATCCTTCAGTTTCAAGCAGGTTAGGCATATTAACTATAGCACTGAATCTCAGATAGACCAATACTCCGATGTTCCAAAGAAACTGCTACAAGCATGCGTATTCAAATACAGAGATATATAGAAACAGGCAGCATACTTCGCTGAGGTCGGAAACGCCTATATAAGGCAAGTGTCTGGTGCAGTTATTACATCGGTTACTACTGCTACAGCCGGCAACTGTGGCCGAGCGGTTCTGGGCACTTGAGTCCGGAACCGCACTGCTGCTGCGGTCGCAGGTTCGAATCCTGCCTCGGGCATGGGTTTGTGTGATGTCTTTAGGTTGGTTAGGTTTAAGTAGTTCTACGTCTAAGGGGACTGATGACCTTAGTACCATAGTGCTTAGAGCCATCTGAGCCACCTGAACTACTGCTACAATGTCAGGTTATCAAGATTTAAGTGAGTTTGAACATAGTGTTACAATCCGTGCACGAGCGATGGCACAGCATCTCTGAAGTAGCGATGAAGTGAGGATTTTCCCACACGATCATTTCACGAATGTACGGCGAATATTAGGAATCGGGTAAAACATCAGATCTCCGGCATTGCAGAGGCCGGAAAAAGGCTCTGAAAGAACTGGAACAACGACGATTGCAAAGAAGCGTTCAGCGTGACAAAAGTGCAACCCTTCCGCCCACTCGTGTACCCTTGATGACTGGACGACACTAAGCTTTACGCCTCGCCTGGGCCCGTCAATGCCGACATTGGACTGTTGATGACTGGAAACGTGTTGCCTGGTCGGACGAGTCTCGTTTCAAATTGTATCGAGCGGCTGCACGTGTACGGGTATGGAGATAACCTCATGAATCCATGGACCCTGCATGTCAGCAGGGGACTGTTGAAGCAGGTGGATGGTGTGTAAGGCGTGGAGCGAGTGAGGTTGGACTGATATTGGATTCCCGACACGTCTAGATGCAGCCTCTCACAGGTGACACTTACGTAAGCATTCTGTCTCATTACCTGCAACTATTCACCTGCATTGTGCATTCCGACGGACTTGTGCAATTCCTGCAATGCGAGACCGCCACGTCCAGAATTGCTACAGAGCGGTTCCAAGAACACTCTTCTGAGTTTAAAACCTTCCGCTGGCCACCAAGCTCCCCAGCTATGAAAAATATTGAGAATATCTATGATGCGTTGTAACATGCTGTCCAGAAGAGAGAACTCAACCCCTTCGTACTCTTACAGATATGTGGACAGCTATGCAGGATTCATGACTCCCCCCAGCAGTACTTCGGCTCCATGCCACGTCGTGTTACGGGACTTCTGCGTACTCGCAAGGACCCCACATGACATTAGGCAAATGTAACAGTTTTTTGCTCTCTTCGGTGTAATGTAGAATAAGATAACCATTAAAAAGGATTTCTACCTAGTGTTTGTTTTATGTCACAAAGAAACAGAGCTTCAAAACATTTACGATAAGCGGCAGCTCAGGGTCCCAAGAATACGACACTACTGACTGGAGGGATCTAGTATAGTTTTTTACATTGTGACACAGTGCCAGGCTCAGAAACGTTTTATGTCAAACAACAAGGACGTTAAAAATGTTAGTCTTCGTCCTCGTGGTCGGGGCCCACTGCTGCCAATCGATCTGTGTACCATACTTTGACAACGGTGTCGTTAGATGCGGTATGGAATGGCGTGGGGACAGTGCAGATACAGGCCTATAAATGCGATTGGTGTAGGTAAATTGGCGCGCAACTAGAGCTGGTTCAGAAAAGAGGGTGTCACTGTCGTCTCTACGTTAATGGCATGCACATACAAAATTCTGCGAACAAGACTTCAGTATCTCTTTTCCAGACGGAAGAAGCCTTGGGTCTTCTTGCAAGGAGGATGTAATCTCAAGCTTTGAGGACTTCGCGTTGCGTTCGACAAGCCCTGGAGTTGATTCGTCGTAGTTCACCAAGATTTGTTACTCTACAGTAATCACTTATTATACATCCAGCAAGCCTTGCTTTCAACAAAGCGCTTTCAGTAGATTTTCCATTATGAAGCAATTTTCTAGAATTGTATGAACTTAATTTACTTCGTGAATATTTATGAATACCCCTGAAGCAAAATAAATAAGTTATTTGTGTGACTCTGGTAGGACGGCGAGATGACGCAGTGGTTAAGTTACTTATCTCGTAATCATTTGGATGGCGGTTCAAATCCTTAGCAGGTCATGAAGACTAAGTTTTCCCGTGATTTTTCGGAACCGATAAAGGTGAACACAGGAATGTTTGTTTGAAAAGGACGTAGAGGTTTAGCTCTACATCCTTCCCAAATACCGTCCTGCAGTTTATCTCTAATGACCTTGTACCCGATGGATATTAAATGGAAAACCTGCTTTTTCTTTTTCTAACAGGGGTAGGAAAAATTATCCGCAACGTACGTGTTGTTATATGCATCCACAGCTGAGTGGATAGCACAGCTGACTGCCATGTCGAGGGTCCGGGTGCGATTCCCAGCACTGCCAGTGATTTTTCCTTGATGTAGGGGGTGTCAGGGGGGGGGGGGGGAGGAATTAGAACGGGGAGTATTCAGACACGTGGTGCTGACTGAGACGCTCCTAGACCGAATAGTAAGAACGCCTGATCACGAAAACGACGGCCTGGAGATCGGTGCGCTGTCCACACGCCCATCCACACCGCATCTAACGACAGCATTATCGCAGGATGGTAAGAGGGTCGACTGTTAGCAGTGGGCCAGCCAGGGTCCGCAGACGAAGATTAATATTTTTAACATCCTTGTTAATTGACGTAAGAGTTTCCTCAGCATGTCAGTGCGTCATAATGAAAAAAGCTACAACAGTTTTCTCCAATAAATAGTGTCATATTTCTTCGGGATGTGAGAGGCAGCTTATCAAAAAACGCGTTAAAGCTAAAAAAATACAATGAAATTACCCTTGATTATACGTTGAAGAGCCAAAGAAACAGTACACCTGCCTAACATCGTGAAGGCCCCGGCGAGGGAGCGGAAGGGCCGCAACACGATGAGTCATGGACTCTAATGCCTGAAGTGTTGCTGTAGGGAATCCTGCAGGGCTGTCCATAAGTCCGTAAGAGTACGAGGACGCGGAGATCTCTTCTGAGTAGCACGTTGCAAGACATGACTTCTTGGTATGCCTTCTCGGTAAATTTCGCGATATCTTTGTTTTGGAACAATCCTTACAGGCCCTTCCCTTTTCACTTCTCCATCTGTCACTCTCCGACTGCTTTCTCTTACCCCCCACCCCCCAACTTCACCCCCTCATGACTGACTGCCACCGCCGTCACCGACGCCGCCATAAAGATGAGGCCAGGACAATGGCCTTTCGTTTTCATTCAACTCCTACTGTCCCTCCTCCTTTCCTTTAATCTGTCATTTACTTGTAAGCCAGCGGCCAGTCAAAGGGCCGTTCATTTTCCTCACTCTCTCACTGTCGCTTCTACTATCCTTTCATCTGTCATTTTTAAATACTACGCTGGCCAGTCAATTGGGCCGTTCATTTTCTTGTTACTTCTACTATCTCTCTAACTATTCTTTCATATTAAAAAGAAAGCCAGCACAAAGTCAAGACCAACTCAGCATCACCATGCAATTTCCCCCACACCACATCAAGCCAGAAGGAGAAGCGCCCCAGAGGCGCTAGCACTTCAACACCAGTCGAGGTTTCGAACCTCAGTTATGTGCGAGGGAGCGAGTGTTTTGGAACAATAATACCGATATTGAGAACTACATTATGCAATGCACAGCTGTAAGAGTATATTGTATTACAGAAGGTCGATCATCAAGTGCAAAAACCATCTTAGCCATTCATTTGTGTAATTGGCATGACACTTTTCAGACGTACATTGTTCCATCATTGATATTGGATTTCAATGCATATCATTCTGTCCATTTAATCACATAAACATATTTGTGTGATATATTCGTTCTCTGAACAACTCAGGTCAAAAATTCAAGGAATCTGATGGAATAATGTGCATCTGATAACTGCTACACCTATTACACAAACGCGTAGCTAAGATGGTTTTTAGACCCGACGGTGTCTGACTGATCATAGACCGATATCGATCGTTAGCTACGTATTGCATAACGCACTCCTTAACATTCATTAAAGCTGTACAACACCACCTCCATAAAATATTTCTTATGATAGAGATTTTTCAGGTAAAAACACAAAGGTATACGTAAGGGACATTAGGGTTCTTCAAGGAGGTCTGTTTAGTTCTCTTGTTATTTACTAGCAATGATACAAAACACGAAGGCGCGCCGGAGTGACCGAGCGGTTCTGGGCGCTTCAGTCTGGAACCGCGCGACCGCTACGGTCGCAGGTTCGAATCCTGCCTCGGACATGGATGTGTGTGATGTCCTTAGGTTAGTTAGGTTTAAGTAGTTCTAAGTTCTACGGGACTGATGACCTAAGATGTTAAGTCCCATAGTGCTCAGAGCCATTTGAAACATTTGAAGAGACCACGAAACTGCAGTAACATGTGGCACGTGAAGCATAAATTAAATGATGCTAGAGGACCATACGCTGCACATTTCCAGCAGTTACCTCTATGACTAGTAATAACCTTCCGAGAAAAGTATTCCATTTTTTAATGAAAAAGGGATGTCGTAAACCCAGATTGGGCACTATAAATGTCTGAAGAAATCCACAATGGAGCTTGTCAGATGAAAGACACAGAATATCGCTACACTGAAAGCTGGTGGTGGGAAAACTTCCAGTAAAGGGACATTTCGTTTTCTGATGTTCACGTCACAGATGGACGCCGCTCCAGCTGCCGTACCTAAAGCACACAGCAGCCAAATTACTGCGCAAGTCACTGGAGCGTTTCGGAAAGTATCCGAGAGAACAGTAATTTCTCCCGCAATTTATCAAGCACAGCTGTCACCTGTCATAACAAAACTGTTTTGAAAAACAAGCTCTTCAGCAGTGTCAAGTGCTCAGCAGAGGACCAAATAAATTGCGTTCCAATCTGCAGCAGACGAAGTGGAAAATGAACTGGAAGCGTATGGGATTAATATAATTCAGATTTGGCAGTTCGTGGAGTGCTGGTATTGGTGATGTCAGTGTGTGTGTGTGCGTGTGTGTGTGTGTGTGTGTGTGTGTGTGTGTGTGTGTGTGTGTGTGCGTGTGGGCGTGTGGTGCGCGTTCTTGCGTGCTATGATGCGAGGGTGGGTTTGTGTGTCGGTCACTAGGGTGAACGCTAAATTTACCGGCGCCGGGTTGCATGGCACATGCTAGATATTATACCAGAAACTATCTTGGCCGAAAAATAACTCTTTTCAGACTGTGATGGAGAACCCTGAAGAGCGTATTTGTCCAATTTATGAACACTGAATGTCTTTACAGAATGATACTCGTTGATAGATGACATAGCAGATCAAGGGAGCGAACGTGGTGTTCCTGAGACACGTGTGAAATTGTAAGCTATTTCCTAACGTGGCTCAAAAGCTTCATACCTGTTGTCATTTTCGTCTGCTAATTAGGCATGTGGAAAGATATATCATTGTTTGAAAGGAAGCGCAGGTTACACTCATCGCATGTGAGCCCAGGTATTTTGAGTATACGTAAAACAAAATACGCGATGCCTGTGAGAAAAAAGGTTACCTACGCGATCTGACTCAAAATTGCATATAAAATAGACATACGGCTCATACTTTCATAAAATCACGGCAGTGGAAAGAACAGGGAGTCTGTATATCAAAATATTGTACGTAGTACTTGAATGTGTTACTTCGTAAACAGCATTGACTACTTTGAGGATTTGTTAGCCTTCTACTTGTATCGTCCATCTCCGTAACGAGGCAGTCTCGAAGCTCTGTGAACATATACATTAAATGCAGAAAACAGATAACTAACAGAGTGATCATTTAACAAAACCTTAATTTCCAATAGAACATATAATCACAGTCCAGCGATGCAGCGCAGTCACAAGTCTCATAACATCATCCAGGACCTCAAAATACATTGCCTTGTCTTACTAAGACCATATAACTTCTGTTTATCACCATTATGCCTGAACCACAGTTCAGTGAACCTAAATTTAATCATGTGAATGACTGTTACGTCAGCAGTTCCTTTAGGTGAGCGAAAGCAACAAAATGTCTCCTAGATATCATGGTACATTCCTATGTACTGGACGGTGGGTCTCTCGGTAAAACACAATCGTGAGGACTGAGTTTAACCAAAAATATAATATCAGAAGCTACACAAGTAAACTCTATAACTCCGAAAGGATACAGGAACCGACGAGCCCATGTACTGAGTTTACAAACGGATGTAATATCAGTCACGAGACATGCAATTGAAAAATGTTCGACAAAATTAATCTTTATTCTTCAATAGAGGTAAAATCTTGAATTTATAGTATCACAAGGCGAAATACACTCTCCAGACACATTAATCTGACCACCTGTCGAAAGCCTGAATAATGATTTTTGTAGGGCGAGACGTGCAGGCAAAGAGACCGTGAGGCTCTGGAAGGGTCAGACAGGGATGAGGGGGCCATGGCGGCTCCGCTGCCGTGGTAAGCTGAGCTAGATTTCTGGACTTAGGACCAATGGCGCAAACAGATCGATCTAAGTGGTCCTACGGATTCTAGATTGGGTATAAATCCGCAGAGTTTGGTGGCCAGTGCACTGTGTAAACTCATCCATGTGCCTATCGAACCACACATGCACAGTTCGAGATTTGTGACATGTTGCCTTGTCCCGCTGGTAGATGTCATCATGCCGAGAAAAAGCAAACTGTATATAGTGATGGACATGGTGCTCAAGGATAGACGCAAACTCGTATTGATTGACTGTGCCTTCCACAATGACCAGATCATCCAGGGTATGTGACGAAAACATTCCCCAACTCATATCGCCCCCTCTTTGTTTGGCTTCAGATGTTTCGCCCCATACACGCCAACAGCCATTTGTCCAATCTGTCCAGTGGACAATGGAACGTGATTCATTTGAAATTGTCACTTGTCGCCACTAGTTGCGAGTTTAGTTGCGGTTCTTCTTTGCTCTGACTCATCATTTTCGTGACTTGATTGATGCGACCCGCCACAAATTCCTCTCCTCAAAAATGGTTCAAATGGCTCTGAGCACTATGGGACTCAACTGCTGAGGTCATTAGTCCCCTATAACTTAGAACTAGTTAAACCTAACTAACCTAAGGACATCACAAACATCCATGCCCGAGGCAGGATTCGAACCTGCGACCGTAGCGGTCTTGCGGTTCCAGACTGCAGCGCCTTTAACCGCACGGCCACTTCGGCCGGCAAATTCCTCTCCTGTTTCAACCTTTCGTATCACCGTAGCACCCAACCTACGTCCTCAATTATTTGCTGCATGTCTTCCTCTACAGTTTTTACCCTCTACAGCTCCCTCTAGTACCATGGAAGTTATTTACTGATGTCGTAACACATATCGAATCATCCTGTCCTTTCCACGCGTCAGTATTTCACATATATTCCTCTCCTCGCCGGCAGATTCTGAGGAGAACTTCCTCACTCTTTATTAGTTGCGGTACTGACGTGCAAATTCTATCCTTCCTCGCCGAAAAACAAGCATCAGCACGGATGCAGGTGCCCATAAGTGTCAACGGTCGTCGAAGAGGCGCTGTTGATAGCCTCTTGGTTCATCTGGGCAATCATTTGCTCGATTGTTCCAGGTCTATTCGTCCGTACATATTATAATCGCAGCCACCTTCATTCCTGTCGTCTATGACCTGTGGTGCAGCTACCAGCTGCCGGTTCTGAATTGCGCCATTTTGCCATGTACGGTAAGCATTAACCACGGTGACGTGCGAAAAGTTTACAAACTTAGCCGTTTTGGCACTGTTTCCACCCTAGGTGCGAATACCAGTCATCACCCGCATTTGGACGTCGGATACATCGCACCGTTTCCGCATTACGGCAACGACTACAATGTCTTCCGATTTTCCCTGACACGCTTTATGTGGCCTCCAATGCTGTTTGCACCAACTGCCCCCCGTGAGTGGTTATTGCACGTTCTCGTCGACTGTAGTCGGTGGTCACATTAACATTAATGAACTACAGTACTGGCCATTAAAACTGCTACACTACGAAGATAACGCGCTATAGACGCGAAATTTAACCGACAGGAAGAAGATGCTGTGATATGCAAATGATTAGCTATTCAGAGCATTCAAACAAAGTTGGCGCCGGTCGCGACACCTACAACGAGCTGACATGAGGAAAGTTTCCATCCGATTTCTCATACACAAACAGCAGTTGCCTCGTGAAACGTTATTGTGATGCCTCGACAAAATGAGGAGAAATGCGTACCACACGTTTCTGACTTTGATAAAGGTCGAATTTTTGCCTATCGCGATTGCGGTTTATCGTATCGCTACATTGCTGCTCGCGTTGTCGAGATCCAATGACTGTTAGCAGAATACGGAATCGGTGGGTTCAGGAGGGTAATACGGATCGCCGTGCTGGATCCCAACGGCCTCGTATCACTAACAGTCGAGATGACAGGCATCTTATCCGCATGGATGTAACGGATCGTGCAGCCACGTCTCAATCCCTGAGTCAACAGATGGGGACATTTTCAAGACAACAACCATCTGCACGATCAGTTCGACGACGTTTGCAGCAGCATGGACTATCAGCTCGGAGACTATGGCTGCGGTTACCCTTGGTGCTGCATCACAGACAGGAGCGCCTGCGATGGTGTACTCAAAGATGAACCTGGGTGCACGAATGGCAAAACGTCATTTTTTCGGATGAATCCAGTTTCTGTTTACAGCATCATGATGGTCGCATCCGTGTTTGGCGACATCGCGGTGAACGCACATTGGAAGCGCATATTCGTCATCGCCATACTGGCGTATCACCCAGCGTGATGGTATGGGGTGTATTCGTCATCGCTATACTGGCGTACCACCCATCGTGATGGTATGGGGTGTCATTGGTTACACGTCTCGGTCACTTGTTGTTCGCTTTGACAGCACTTCGAACATTGAACGTTACATTTCAGATGTGTTACGACCCGTGGCTCTAACCTTCGTTGGATCCCTGCGAAACCCTACATTTCAGCAGGATAATGCACTACCGCATGTTGCAGGTCCTGTACGCACCTTTCTGGATACATAAAATGTTCGACAGCTGCCCTGCCAGCTCATTCTCCAGATCTCTCACCAATTGAAAACGTCTGGTCAATGGTGGCCGAGCCACTGGCTCGTAACAATATGCCAGTCACTACTCCTGATGAACTGTCGTATCGTGTTGAAGCTGCACGGGCAGCTGTACCTGTACACGCCATCCAAGCTATGTTCGCCTCAATGCCCAGGCATATCAAGGCCGTTATTACGGCCAGAGGTGGTTGGTTCAAATGGTTCAAATGGCTCTGAGCACTATGGGACTCAACTTCTGAGGTCATTAGTCCACTAGAACTTAGAACTAATTAAACCTAACTAACCTAAGGACATCGCACACATCCATGCGCGAGGCAGGATTCGAACCTGAGACCGTAGCGGTCTCGCGGTTCCAGACTGCAGCGCCTAGAATCGCACGGCCACTTCGGCCGGCAGAGGTGGTTGTTCTGGGTACAAATTTCTCACGATCTATGCACCCAAATTGCGCGAAAATGTAGTCACATGTCAGTTCTAGTATAATATATTTGTCCAATGAATACCCGTTTATCATCTGCATTTCTTCTTGGTGTAGCAATTTTAATGGCCAGTAGTGTAGTAAACGATGCTATTTTTACTTAATTTCTGTCCATGGGAAATAAATATCTCTTGTGCGCATATGTTTCACTTCTGTGATTTTAGTTCTGGCTCAGTATGGTGACATACAGCCAGGAGTACGGTGACCACAAGCTTCTCCACATCTACATCCAGTGACGCCTGTGGGTTGAGGATGACACGGCGACCGGTCAGTACCGTTGGGCCATCATGGCCTATTCCGGCGAATTTTAGTTTACAGAGACGAGATACTGGCAGAAGTAAAGCTGTGAGGACGGAGCGTGAGTCGTGCTTCGTTAGCTCAGACGGTAGAGCACTTGACCGCGAAAGGCAAAGATCCCGAGTTCGAGTCTCGGTCCGGCACACAGTTTTAATCTGCCAGGAAGTTTCAATTTTAGTTTAGTTCATTGTTGATTAAGATCCATTCATTTGACCTATGTCCACATTTTTCGACAATTTCTTGTTTTGACCTTACGCCAGATCTACACTCCTGGAAATTGAAATAAGAACACCGTGAATTCATTTTCCCAGGAAGGGGAAACTTTATTGACACATTCTTGGGGTCAGATACATCACATGATCACACTGACAGAACCACAGGCACATAGACACAGGCAACAGAGCATGCACAATGTCGGCACTAGTACAGTGTATATCCACCTTTCGCAGCAATGCAGGCTGCTATTCTCCCATGGAGACGATCGTAGAGATGCTGGATGTAGTCCTGTGGAACGGCTTGCCATGCCATTTCCACCTGGCGCTTCAGTTGAACCAGCGTTCGTGCTGGATGTGCAGACCGCGTGAGACGACGCTTCATCCAGTCCCAAACATGCTCAATGGGGGACAGATCCGGAGATCTTGCTGGTCGGGGTTGTTGACTTACACCTTCTAGAGCACGTTGGGTGGCACTGGATACATGCGGACGTGAATTGTCCTGTTGGAACAGCAAGTTCCCTTGCCGGTCTAGGAATGGTAGAACGATGGGTTCGATGACGGTTTGGATGTACCGTGCACTATTCAGTGTCCCCTCGACGATCACCAGTGGTGTACGGCCAGTGTAGGAGATCGCTCCCCACACCATGATGCCGGGTGTTGGCCCTGTGTGGCTCGCTCGTATGCAGTCCTGATTGTGGCGCTCACCTGCACGGCGCCAAACACGCATACGACCATCATTGGCACCAAGGCAGAAGCGACTCTCATCGCTGAAGACGACACGTCTCCATTCGTCCCTCCATTCACGCCTGTCGCGACACCACTGGAGGCGGGCTGCACGATGTTGGCGCGTGAGCGGAAGACGGCCTAACGGTGTGCGGGACCGTAGCCCAGCTTCATGAAGACGGTTGCGAATGGTCCTCGCCGATACCCCAGGAGCAACAGTGTCCCTAATTTGCTGGGAAGTGGCGGTGCGGTCCCCTACGGCACTGCGTAGGATCCTACGGTCTTGGCGTGCATCCGTGCGTCGCTGCGGTCCGGTCCCAGGTCGACGGGCACGTGCACCTTCCGCCGACCACTGGCGACAACATCGATGTACTGTGGAGACCTCACGCCCCACGTGTTGAGCAATTCGGCGGTACGTCCACCCGGCCTCCCGCATGCCGACTATACGCCCTCCCTCAAAGTCCGTCAACTGCACATACGGTTCACGTCCACGCTGTCGCGGCATGCTACCAGTGTTAAAGACTGCGATGGAGCTCCGTATGCCACGGCAAACTGGCTGACACTGACGGCGGCGGTGCACAAATGCTGCGCAGCTAGCGCCATTCGACGGCCAACACCGCGGTTCCTGGTGTGTCCGCTGTGCCGTGCGTGTGATCATTGCTTGTACAGCCCTCTCGCAGTGTCCGGAGCAAGTATGGTGGGTCTGACACACCGGTGTCAATGTGTTCTTTTTTCCATTTCCAGGAGTGTATATTTTTCATCGCTAAAATATGTAGGTCAGTTTCGTCCTAATTTCCAATCTTCGCTTATTCGAGCTACCGAGGTACAAATCTTCTTCGAGTTCTTTAGTTTCCTGCTTTCGTCACTGCATCTCCTTCCCAGAGATCATCATCCACCACTACCGTCGCCTTGCCATAGAGATCTTATTGTTAGTACACTTCGTGCGCTCGTTGAAGACTCTCCGGCGGTGGGATACGGCAGCTAGTCCAGACGATAAAAATCGAAGGTACCCGACTAGCACTGGAAGTTTGCCCTTGCTGCCAGCCGAGTCCGACTGTGTCAGCAGGAAACACTGAACATAGCACGTCATCTGGTTTCGTTTATGAAAGTCGAGATAAAATTCAGAACAGGAAAGGCAACACAGAAAACTGACAGGAACGCCAATTAGAACTGAATTATAAGATGAGCTCTGGTTATTCTATAAGGATTCCCGATTTCAGTGAGCGAATAGCAGCTGCCTTAAATAAATTTTCCTGTTATTTTGCACTGTTGGCATCAGAAGGAAAATGCTAATCCTCACGCCTAACTGCCTACACGAGTAACACGATCGTTGATAGCGTCAGATAAATATCTTAATTACAAACGACCACTTTCGTGACTTAGCGCTTAGTGAGAAACGAACCTAAACATATTACGGGAGTAAATAAATTAGATATCGTTTTCCTTTTGAAATGGCAGTATTTTGGCCGACGACTGCCTATTGCAGGCAATGGCCAAAATGTGGTCGTTGAAAGTAGTATTGGCGATAGTATTTTTAAATGTTTACGTAAAGTCTGTTGTGTTCTGCTTCGAACGCATATACATGTGAACAAATGAAACAGTAAGCTAAGCGAACAGTCAAATAAGATAACACTTTACTGATGCGGAAGATGCACTTATCTTTAGCTCTCCACTTTTGTGGTTGTGTGAGCACGCGTGGAATTAATTATGGTGTTGAACGACTTGCTGTTCCAATACACAAGAGGCAGTCGCAGGCACTGAGCTACGTTAATTTACAAGTCTGCATGTAATGAATCCTGAATGGTTACTGCAGCTACGACCAATACGTGTCTCTTGATGGCACTCAACACTCTGCACATTTAAGCCAGAACTAGGCTCGACCGACAAGACAACGGAACACTCACAAGTGTAAATACACGAGATTGATGAAACTTGGGGGGGCGGGGAGGGGGGGGGCTGTGTATATGGGACAAAATAATGCAATATGTATTTTCTTTGTAGGAGCCCAGTTTCACTTTTTGTTCATAAAACACACCCGAAATAGTAATAGGGCTTGTTAGGTTTGGAGAGTGTATCTTCGAAACGATGATTTATAAAAAAAGTTTTTCGTGTAAAAGTTGAGGTAATTAACGTTCTTGAAAACCGTATAATTAACTTTTGTGATTTGAAATTTTGCAATAGACCATACTGCCATTAACGTAATGAAATCCCTTCTTACACGATCAGTAACAGAAGTTTAAAGTCACATAGATCACTGTGCGATAAAGCTGATTTCTGAAATACGATTTTTGGAAAAAAGCTGTAAGTTACGCACCGTGGTACGATAACTATTTAAATTATCTAATTATTTATTATTATTCTAACTATTTAATTTATTTATATTTATTTCATGTTTTAAGTTGTTATACGTTTTACATTCACGTTTCTTTGTTTTCAGTTTGCCCTTTCGCATACACGTATTTTGTTAACTGAAAATAGGAGTTCATTATTATGATAAAATAACACTACAATAATGAGAATCTGTAATGCTTAGAACATTCAGATTTTTTACACCAAGCACATAAACTGATAGAAATTTCTTAACGGAGAACACAGTATAAATCAAAATGCACTAGGATTTCAAATTGTCGCAGGCGATCACCTAAATATCCTTAGTTGTAACAGGCATGTTTCAGTACATTGGTAAGTATTGGCGAAGAGAACGTATTATTTACTAGTGACTGCTGCTTGATTACGTAGAGACTGACATTATAACCATTCAGTAGGACTATATCTGAAAATCTTCTTCCTAAGTTCTTCCAAGATCGAAAGCCGTATAGTCTCATGGCTATAGCTGTGTCACCGAGCTCTTGGAAACCACTGGGTGAACAAGCTCCTTGTCCTCAGAAACCACGCTCTAGAGGTTTCTTTCACCTTATTGATCACCACAAGACTTCAACCACCCCCTCATTGAGAAAAAACTTCTTTCAAACACCTTTTGACCTGGCCACAAGTTTGTCTACCAGATTTCCGTGGTACCACTAGGACATATGGGTCGCCAAAAAGTTTCTCCAATTCTCAGTCCAAACTCTCTATTTGTCTCTCCTAAAACTAAAAACGGGCGGGGGTTGGTATGACAAAAACAGTTTTGCTCGTAGACCCGAGGACAAAGAACTATAACTAATTAACTTCTTTCGCAAAGACTTATCATTCTACTGAATCATGCTTGATGCAAATCAGCATCCTTAAAGGATGACAATCCACAATTTAAGATTTTATTTTGTATTGTTTCCTCCGTCGTGTAAATTACGTGAAGACATTTCTTTCACTCTATGTGCGTGATATAATTAACTTTACGTTTAAGGGACTTCTTTACAGTTTATCATTATTGTAATGACATTGTATCACAGTAATGAGTTACTATTATTTTTAATTACAAAATAGTCGTATGTGAAAGAGTAAGCTAAAAACATCTAGGTCAACTAAGTAGTTAGAAATATAATGAATGTTCAAATATTTCAATTAAATTCCCACAGCGCGTTGTACACAGCTCATTTTCCAAAAGTGGGATTTCAGAAAACTGCTTTATTTCACTTGGAAGGTATGTGGTTTCATAGTTTTTCTTTAATTTATGACGTACAAAAGTTTTCGTTCTTCAAAGTTACGTAAGGATGGTCGGGGACTTTGACAAATTTGTAATTATTACTAAAGTTGATTATACAGTTTACAAGAAAGTTAATTACATATCAAATTGTATACGAAAAACATTACATCTTTTCGAAGATATTCCCTCTATACCTAATATGGCATATTACCTTCTGGGGTACGTTTTATCCACCAAGTAAAATTGGGCACAAAAAAATACGTATTGTGTTATTTTGTACCGTCTACACCACCGTCAGTTTCCATGAAGCTCGTGTTTTTGCACTTAGGAATGTCCGCTTGTGATCGACGAAACAGCGACACTGCCTTTTGGAAGTTGAAGCAGAACTTTTTAAGTATGACCACACTCGAGACGGCACTCTAGATACAAATCGTAGACAGAACTGGCAGGTCTTGTTCTATGCAGAGTCATTTCAGGCAATTGAATCAGAGGCGGCTCCTCGTAACTACGGGAGGCGTGGCTTACTGCTTCTTCCTGATTGGCACCCATGCAATGTTTCCTGGATGTGCAACATCTCTGATTCGCTGCGATCGGCTATCGACGACAGCGATAAAAGAACGGAAGCAATTACCTATCGGATCACCAATATCTAGCGGCTTTACGCGCTTTTAATACATATTTAGATGTAACAAATTCTGTATTAGTATGCTGTATTTAGAAATCGAGGATCAATGATTTAGGAACCTTTCGAATACTATGAGAGAACCCCATGGTTATTATTTATACACCGTATGGCATATGGTAGCAACACGTATACAAATATAAATAAAATAATAAGTCTAATTTGCAACACATATAGGAAGAAAAACACAGAGAATGGAGAGATGTAGCATGCAAGACTAGTTATGGACATCACATCGATGTCTAGACATTCTATCCACTTCAATGAGTGAGATGTGGCTTCTATAAAGTTATCAGCTGACCACGTTATTTTCTTATATGGTAAACGTTTAAGAAATAGTCCTTAGTCTGATCAGGTTCTCCATAGTCACAACCTGGGCTGTATGCAAGCACTCATTAATAAAGCCTTGACTTACGCAATTTGTGGCCGCTTGGGATAAGTTCGAGACTAGTCCAAACTTTTCTTAAAACATTTTCCATCACGTGACACTGACGGTTCAGGAATCATCAGTACTCGCATACGATGAAGGAACTGTCAGTACTGGTAACACGGATGTATTTATTATTTATTGACCAATGACGTGTTTCGTCTGATTCAGGCTTCTTCAGATTAACCTACACAAAAAATACACGTTTCGTTAGAAGTGGCATGATCCCATTTTTCAGAATATGACTTACTGAATATTGGGTGGCGGTAGGTACATTGTATACCGAGAATTCAGCACGTCCTAGCATATAACTTCCCTCGTCAAATATCTGGAAACACTGCTTGGTGTCCCATAAATAATCAGAACGGAATATAGCCGATAAAGTCACACCCGGTTACCGGCTTCGTTATAAGTATACACTGAAGAACCAAACAAACTTGTACATCTGGTAATATATCGTGTAGGGCACCCGCGAACACGCATAAGTGCCGCAGAACGACGTGGCATGGACTCAACTTGTTGCCTTACATAGGCGTTGCCGGTCGCAGTGCTGTAATCTGCCTGTTTACACATCTCAATTTGAATACGCATGCCTATACAAGTTTCTTTGACACTTGAGTGTATATTTTACTCACCGTTAAACAGAAGAAAAAGAAAAGTCAACAGCGCACGTTTTTGAGACATGCAACGTAGTCCAGTAAATGCAAAATAGTATCAGGTCTACATAGATCTGTCACTATAATAACATGTCGTAGGTGTACTAGCTCACGTACGGGCTATTCACACAGTATTAGTTGTAGTAGCTTTACTTATCCATAGATCTCTTTTTAAGGGTGTAGGACATTTCAAAGTATTTACAAGCTTAGATGAGTTCAAAATAAACTAATTGGTATACACATATATTTACAGACTTCTAGTTAGAGACAATCATTAGATTTACTCCATTATACAACACTTTATCTACGAATAACGTATTAAATTATGTAATGCCACAGTGTTCACTCATACCTCACTATCAGTCACTGCACACACTATACACACTTCACTCACTACACACACACACACACACACACACACACACACACACACACACACACACATACACACACGCACTCACGCGCACTGCTGATCTCTGGGCGATATTCTGTACCGCAACTTCTCAGTTTCTATCATGAAAAACTAAGTCAGCATACCTCCACGATGAGTAACATGTTGAGCTCAGAACGATGAAGAGATATTAGTATTGTGTTACGCTTAGCTTGGTGGTAAATATTTCTAGAAAGGAAAAAAGAAGGGGAAAAGCATAAAGTGAAGGTGTTATGTGGAATGTTGGATGTTTTAAAATCGTTATTATTATTATTTATTTGTCTAACATTTTTTATCAAACTCCTACTTAGTTTTATCTAAGTAATCCTTCACTGTATAAATAGTTTCGCATAATAGGTACTTTTTAGCTGCCTTTTTAAATAAGTGTATTTTTGCAATTTCTTTAATCTCCTTTGGTAATTTATTGTACAGTTTTATTCCTTGGTAGAAAATGCTGTTTTGAGTTTTATGTTCATTTTTTGTTGGTAAATGTAAGTTGAGTCTATCTCTTATTGCATGGTCATTAACAGAGCTATTTGTGCAGCAATTACCAATGTTATTTTTGATATGTACAACTGACTGGTAAATGTATTCACATGGAATAGTTAAAATCCGCACTGTTTTGAACAGATCTTTATAATGAGCTCGACTAGTATTTTTGGTTATACTTCTTGTGGCTCTTTTCTGGAGTTTGAAAACTGTGTTCATTTTTATGCGTTTGTTCCCCAAAAAATAATGCCATAGCTAAGAACTAAGTGTTAAGAACTGAGTGCACACATGAATAATATGTAACTAAAAGACACTGCATGTTACGTACTGATAATAGGATTCTAAGCGAATAACATGCTGATGATATTCTGTTTTCAAGCACCTTTTGTGTGTTCAAACTACTTCAACTGAGAATCAATATTAATTCCTAGAATTTTTGCATGTGTTGCACAGTCTATAGAGGTGACATCTACATTTAGTTTAACGTTGTCATTTTTTCCCTTCAAACAGAAATTCATGGCATTAGTTTCCATTATGTTCAATGCCACTGTATTGCTTATTGACCAATCATAAACTTCCTTGAGAGTTTCATTTGCTTTCTGGGAAAGGAGTTCTCTTGTTTTCTCAGTGACTATAATACTGCTATCATCAGCGATGAGAATTTTTTCGCCATGAGTAACACTACTGGGAAAGTCATTGATGTATATCAGGAACAGTATTGGTCCTAATATGCTACTTTACGAAACCCTATGTTAATGTATTTTGATTCTGATAAGATTTTACTAAATGTTTGGAACTGTATGAAGTATATGTTTGTGCCCTATCTGTTAGGTATGATTGAAACCAGTTATTAGCTACCCCTCTTATTCCTTATGCTTCTAATTCATTTAACAGAATCTTGTGGTCGACTGTATCAGGCTTTGGAACACACTGAGGCGTTGTCAGGTTCTCACAGCAGGTGACGTTTGTGAGTTGTAAGGTACCGTGCGTTATTTAATTTTCAAATACAGGCGAGGGTTAAATATAAAAATATGAGAGTTATTACAAGCCACTTATAAAACTCATATAAAAACTAATCGTACAAAAATTGTGGGTAATCCATTTGCAAATGTGGGCCGAAATAACAAGATAAAAATATAAAATTTAATGCTGTAGTTCGGTGCCGTGAAAATGCTTAAAGGGCTCCCAAATGCAAATGACAATCGTCAAAAGTGGACGCACATGGTAATGGTGGGCTCTAATAGAAAAGTAGGGAATCAGCTCCCCCAATCCTCATAACGTCTCCCTAAAAAAATTTTTTGCGTAAGAACATATTTGCTGTATTTTAACACAGACCATTCTACATCATTTTCAGCAGTCTGTAGTGGAACCTACATGTTCAGCATCTCCCTCTCGCTGTCTCTGGCTCTATATGGCTCGCTCCCTGTATTTTTTCCCATTCATATTTTCTTCCGTCTGTCTTTGCCACTGTTACTGTCTTCATTCCTTTCTCTCGCTCTTCTTTACCACGCTCTATTTCTTTTCCATTTTCACTGTCTCTCTGTTCTACTACCATTGTCTTTTACCCATTCTCTTTCTCTCCCATTGTCATTATCTCTTTCTTTCTAGCTTATAAAAATCTGTCTTTCTCTTCAGACACCGTTGCCTCTTCTTGAGATTTTGAGTACATCAGCGAACTTTATCACTTTGTCACAGGGAAAAGGGAAACTGGGCAAGTTTTCTCCTGTTACGTTTCTCCGTTCGGAGAAAGGGAGCTGGGATGGGGGCGTGGAGGGGGGGGGGGAGGGGTGGAGAGTCCAGTTCACCAAAGCCTACGCATGGTCCCCCCCAATCCCTCTTTTTCAATTCCAGCCTCCTTTCTCTTTTGCCTCCACTGTTACTATCTCCATTCACTTACCTTTCCCTTTTACTGCCAATGTCTTAAACTAACCATCACCTTTTCCTCTCTCTACGGCTCCTGTACTTTCAAACATAAAACAGCAAATAAGTACGTATAATGTAAGGTTAACACAGAATCGTCCACATTTCAAAAATAAGTTAATTTTATGTTAGTTCAAATGAAAAACTGGCAATGTTTTTAAGCTATACCTGCAATATGTCTGCCTACAGTATATCAAAACTGTGGAGTGTGGTTGCAACTAGAAAGGGTCTCGCACAATGAAGTAATTTCTTGGAAGGTACATACGCCGCCACGGGCCACCGTTTCATAATTTCCAGTTCAAGGCAGCATGCATAGGTGTGAAGTGTACGTTATACAGACAAAGCGCGTCATAATGTTTTGTTGGTGAAAATGGCCACTAAAATATACTTGGTTGACCTGGAATCACTGCGATGAGCCCAGAAGCCGTGGCATATATTTGTTCCTCAGACCGGATATTACGTGCATATTTACTCGAGTAAGTACGGTAGTTTTGAACCTCTGGACCTCGGTAAGGGATAATGCTATTGAAAAAAGTTTTGAGTTTCCCAGAGAGCATCATCTTAAGAAAACATGGTAAAACTTTCAATGGTTTCACATGAATAGAAGTTATAAAATGCTTCTGTAACAAAAAACAAAGATTTTTCAACATTTGCTCAGGAACAACCCACGGACAAGTTGTGTTTTTATAAGCCGCCGAAGGCCTACCCTAGACTGCACCTAATGGAATAATTGCGGTTTGCTCAATTTTCTTGGGCTAAAGAAAGTGCTGAATGCTTAAAATTTGACGCGGTACTGTAGGATAGCTGCAGTAGGTCCATTGTTCCGACAGGTATAGAAAAGGTCGCTTGCACTACGGGTATCCAAAACAGTTGATCCGTATCCCTGTGATAAGTGGAACCTGAGATTTGACCACCAAAGAAATCACATTTTCGCGTGCGGCGGTTTGGAACATATAAGTACCGTGGACTGTCGTGCAAGGATCGATTGTTCTTTGCTGAAGAAGCGTAATATATTGTAGCAAGAGTTTTATGGAAGAAAGAACAAAATAATGTCAGTGTAATTTGTGCCGACCGATAGTCTGCTGTCCTAGCCGATTGTGTTAAAGCCGCTGCCGTATGACTGACATTCTCGTATGGCATGCAACAAGGCAAATAAGACTTTAAACCTCGACTTCCCATAAGCGCTCGAGAAGCGTTTCGTACCACAGCAGCATTCGTTATATATAGGTGGGTACTAGAATCGTGTAGAAGATGAGCAGTATCCGTGACCCATTATGCGTATGCGTTCCTTGTAAGTCAGATGAGCTGTATTGCGCTAGTGTTACGGTCTTAGCCACCACAGTTCAAAGTATATGTGGTTGGCTCCTACGGTGTTGTAGAAATTTTAACATTTGTTTCAAAACGTCTTCATTGCCAGTTTGAAATGGGGTTTTAGGAGTTACGATATGTGACTATTTTACCTAGAGATGTAAACCAAGGAACCCTAGTTGTAAAAGGTCCTCTAAACGTAGTACTCCAAATTTTTGTACGTAGAGCAAGCGCCTAGACAATGGTCGCTGCCTATCAGCGTGACCCACAGATTTAGAACATGTACGTAGACAAACAGAAATGAGCTATCTGGAACGAACTCTACTCCACATAAATAGCAAAAATATGAAAATTGTATGTCATTCCCAGTAAATCTGAATGCAGAGAACAACACAGGATATCAACGAGAGAAAATTTGGAACTACATTACAATGCGGGCCTATAATGGTCGTACTATTCAAAATAGTCAACAGGATCTTTTCCAGTGGTAAAAGTAATACAAAATTTAATTTAGAACAGATCCTACGTGCTATCACTGGTAACTAATGTACTCGCTAACTTCGGCTTGTGGCCAGGAAACAAATATACGTATGGAACAAGATAAGAAATAAATTGACCTTAACAACTAAGATCAACGTGACACAAAACACATTGGGATATGTGCTTCTACCCAACTGGTCTTGGTTCACAATCGCGAGCTGCATTTTCGCGTGTATCATGGGCATACGATTCGCAAAATAAGGATCTAACTATGTTACACTTTATGCTGATCCTATGCGAGGAATATGTTACAATAGGGAGGCTGTCTAATTACACAATGCGAATGTAAATTTTGCTGTGGATCACTGACGAATAAGTTGTGCAGAGGAAACATGAATCCTTCAGTTAAACAGTATACTCGCGAGTGATGTTGGGAAAGTAAGAATTTTTGTATTTCATTAGGTACGTTTTGTCTTGTAACACCAGTCGTATCGTCAGTTTTTTGGGTACTTTTATTCTTGATTAATTAATTGTTCTGATACTTAATCCTATTTGACAACTGAAGGAAATTCTTGCAAGAATTACAATATTACTTAGCTACCTAGTAAGTATAACAAAAGAATTACTTTGTTTTTCCCAGTGAAGCACTTCAATTCGGCTTCATCCCAATACAATTCGTATAATAGGCAGGGACATGTGAAATAATAAAACATTTAAACAAAAAGTGGTTAGCACTGCTGGCTGTCGATGTAGATGTATGTTCGATCCCGGTAACTACTTCAGAGTTTACTGTCATGGAAAGTAGTAGGACGCAGTTTACAAAGCCTTGTCAAACAAATCGGGCTCCATCAGAAAGTACGGGCTGAAATAAACGCGTAGGCAACGCAAGTTAAAAGGTTCACACCAGGCTGGGAGCTCTCTCCATTTTGTTTCCAATCAGTACAGAATCACTAAAGTCTATGACAGCCAATTTATCTGAGTACTGTTTGCCAACCCGTAAATGTAGTTCCATATTAAATTGGCTACACATTAAAATCGGGTATGGACAGGATTTTCAGCCATTAGTTTAGCAAACTGACTATATGGGACCTAAATCTCGATGGGAGCACATCCAGAACATAAACAACGCAGACAAAAACCACACGAAATAACGACATAAATGTGTGCGTATATGTGTTATCATTTTCAGTTCAAATACAGGTTTGCTGTGCTCCAATCTAGTGTGCTCATATATATCAGGTCAATAATAAACAACATTTCAGTAAATAAGGGAGACCCACACACGAATATTCAAAAACGAAAGAAGACGTTGAACAATGCTATGAATAAATTATGAAGTACGAGCGGTGCTCACAAACTTTCAGTTAACACCTGGGAACTATACCGTTATGTCTGCAATCCTATTACACATTAAAATCTCCGCACCACAATGGAGTATTGTGCAGTGATTTTGTTTCTCCGATTCATGGAGAACAAAGCTACCAAATTCTGAGCTGATTTGTTGGTAGTGTACAGTAACAGTGCACCATTATATGGGTCAGTGGTTAGTGGTTTATAGCACAGACGTTTCCAGTGTTGTCAAATAGGTTATGATGAACCGGAAATCGTTGGAGAGGTGGAGATTTGATGATCTAAGACTGGGGTATGACAATCGAAGAAGTGAAAATTGGTCATGAATAGTTTTTCAACAATTTACAGTATTTTAACACACTGTGTGCTGTGTACTGCGTTTCGCGATTGCTCACACCTTTCCAAAAAAAAAAAAAAAACCGATGATACAAGGCAGCAGAGGATATGTTTTGGATGTGTCAGGCTAATCCAGATGACACCTTAAGTCATCTAAGCACCATACACGTGTCCCAGAAAAAAATGGGCAACTCGTGCAGTACAAACATGTGAACTCACGACTACCGAAAAGGGCGAAGACTCAGCCGTCATCGGATACGGTATTGCTGTCCCTTCGGACTTCCATAGCGTGGTGCTAACTGATTATGCTCATAATGGGCAAACACTCACAGGGGCGTACTACGCGAGCTAGCACAAAAATATGAACGTTTGGAGGATGTGTAAAACCAAATTTCTTGGTTGCAGCCTCATTTCCTCTGGGTGATAATGAAAATGTCATGACCTTTCCTCGTATGTGCGTAAGTGTGAATCAGTGTCACTTGATTTGTCGTAAGTGATTGGCTTACGGATAACTAAAGAGCGCGTACCTTTAACACTACCCTAGCTGACTGAGTTGTTGATGGAATGTGGACGTCAGTTTAATTGTTTAACGAGTAAACTAAAAGCATCTGGAGAGTATTTTTACATCTTCTTAATACCAATTTGCCGGGGGGGGGGGGGGCAGGGGGGGTAGCATATTATCATTACCCTTGGTTAGCACTGTAAGAAAAGGTCACACATTTACAAGATCATTCAGAACGACTTCTATTTATGTAAACCTGACAGTTTATATTTCAGAGATACAGAATTTAGGATCCCCGGTGCATAGTCATTGTTGTGACAGAATACAATCCAAATTTTAAATAACAAATAAATTTAATCTTTTTAGATGATATCTCCTAACAAAGAGAACATTTTACCACAACTGCGTCTCTTCTATGGTTTTGGTAGATGAGGTTCTTGCATCTTATGAACAGCAATCTAGTTTTACGGTCTTTATTTCTCGCACACAACGCACATACTTCTCCGGTTGGTGATGTCAAGACACTTCTATGACATTTTTAGTAGAATATGTCTTCTTAACTTCAATTCCAATAACTTCCACGGCTCTTACAACTTCTGTAGGTGGTCCAGTTCGATTCCTTGGTAATTCTTGCATGTGTAGCTTCACTAAATTCAGTATAAGTTATTGAAGTACGTGCCTCCTCTTTCTTGTGGAATTATTCTCCCAGTTTCGATAACTTTATGACCTCAGATTATATACCTTGAGAGCTGCTATGTCCTCCACCTTCATGAATATTTCCTGGTCAACTTTTTCTGATTACGAAATGAGACACTTAAAGTAGTAAAGGAGTTTTGATATTTGGGGAGCAAAATAACTGATGATAGTCGACGTAGAGAGGATATAAAATGTTCACTGGCAATGGCAAGGAAAGCGTTTCTGAAGAAGAAAAATTTGTTAACAAAGAGTATAGATTTAAATGTCAGGAAGTCGTTTCTGAAAGTATTTGTATAGAGTGTAGCCATGTATGGAAATGAAACGTGGACGATAAATAGTTTAGACAAGAAGAGAATAGATGGGTAGATCACATAACTAGTGAGGAGGTATTGAATAGAATTGGGGAGAAGAGGAGGTTGTGGCATAACTTGACTAGAAGAAGGGATCGGTTGGTTGGACATGTTCTGAAACATTGAGGGATCACCAATTTAGTATTGGAGGGTAGCGTGGAGGGTAAAAATCGAAGAGGGAGACCAGGAGATGAATACACTAAGCAGATTCAGAAGGATGTAGGCTGCAGTAGGTACTGAGAGATGAAGAAGGATGCACAGGATAGAGTAGCATGGAGAGCTGCATCAAGTCTATATATAACACCAAAGTTTTTTCAGGTAACAAGGGCGTAAACATATTTAAAATGTAATCTATGGCTTTGCTGTGATTTATTAGACCAGGCTTTTGCCGAAGAATACTCTGAACTGCAGTGCTAGAATACAAGGCTAGACCACTTCCAGATTTGAATATCCTTTAAATCGTTGGAACTTAATTTTTGGTGACATTACCTAATGAATTTTCTATCTCTGGTTACTCTGTCACTCGATGCATTTTACTCTTTTCTACTACATCATCAACCTCATCAGTAACTTCACCAGTATCGTTTTCATGTCTTTATGATACCGCAAACGATCTTGGTCACACTACTCATCGGGATTATGAATAGTTATAATAATTTCAGACTCCTGAAAACTGTAAGGTCTGTGCGTGATTATGCTTAGAAGTAGGAGCTAAGAATGCCACGGATCATCAAGTTATATATTCAAATGGAAGCATTGCTTTTTAGATCAGAAATGGAAATCAAATCATAGCATCGCAACAATATTGACGACAACATTTACTGCTTCTTCCTTAAATGAATCAATATTCCCTACAAATTACAGTGATCAGCCAGAACATTATGATCAGTGCGTAGCTAACGATATTAACCGGCCCAGACGATATCAGTTTCACCTGGCCGGGGATGACTCTAGTCGACACTCGAACGGTGCCTGTAGTATCATAGTGCGTGCTGTCTGTGTGTAGAATGGGGAAGGTGCGCTATCTATCTGAGTTTGACGGAGGGCAGATTGTGATGGCCCGGAGGCTAGGCACTAAAATTTTGGAGACTGCATGACTTGTCGAGTGTTCCAGGAATATTGTGGTGAGTGTCTCCAAGGTGAAAGCACGTCCAGATGTCGTGGGGTTGGGCGGCCATCCCTCATCACAGATGTCGGACGTCGTAGGCTAGGCAGACTGGTAAAGCAGAACAGGCGGCGAACTTTGGTGAAACTAATATTATACTTTAATGCTGGGCAGAGTACAAGCGTGTCTGAACACACAGTGCACCCAACGCTCCTTACGATGAGCCTCCGCAGACGACTATCCATGCATGTGCCGATGACGGCACCACAAGATCGGTGATTACGACTGAAACGGGCGTGTGGTCATCCGCACTGGACGTTGAAGCAGTGGCAGAACATTGCAGCATTTAACGAATCACAGTGCCTTCTTCATCATGCCGATCGGAGGGCGCGAATCCGTCGTCTTCCAGGGGAACAGCACCTTGACACGTGTACTGCAGGATGGAAACAAGCTGGCGGCGGCTCCATTATTCACTCTGGAACGTGAGTCCAGTGGAACTCGTCAAAAGCACCGTGATGAGAAATGAATATCTTACACTGGTTACAGACCTCGTACACCGCTTCATGATGACCATGTTTCCCGACGGCAGCGGCATTTTTCGAAAATGCGCCATGTCACAAGCCCAGGAATGTGATGCAGTGGTTCGAGGAACACAGTGGCGAGCTCCAATTGATGTGCTGGCCCACCCAGGTCGCCAGTTCTGGACCCGATCGAACTCGTCTCAGATGTGATTGAACGTGGCGTCAGAGCTCATCGCTCCCCTTCACGGAATTTCGGGAATTAGGTGAATTGTGTGTGCAGATGTGGTGCCACACCAACTATCGACATGCCAAGGTTCATTGCTTCCATGTCACAAAGCCTCCCCACTGTTATACCTGGCAAAGCTAAACATACGGGCTATTAGGAACGTGGTCATATAGTTATGGCTGATCAGTGCTCACAGCAGACACTACCAAGGGGGTAACAAGAATACCCCACATACATCTCGGAAAATAAAAAAATGAGGTAAGGATATTTTGATATGTTAACCTCTTCAGTCCCGAAGATAAACAAAGAATGGAAAAATGTTTCAGTTGATTTTTTTGGTGCATCTGATGTCAAAGTAACACAAAAAAACTAATTTTGAAATTTTATTTTACATAATGTTTGAGTAATTGAATGTACACTTGTGTTTACATTGGGTCTCAACAGAGAAAAAAATGCCAATCTCATAGTATTTTCATATTTTTATCACCAATGAAAAATGTACACATTACTTCTCATGTTTATGTACACACTACATTTTATTAACACATTACTCCTCATGTTTATGGAATTCAGCAAAACAATTGTTTTTTAATACGCACAAATAAACTTTGCACTTTTTACACATTATGCGGGAACGTGACTTGCACCCTGGTAACTGACACCTTGAGGCAAAACTACTCTCAATATATTCAGGAAGGTGGTCAACCCTGTCACATTTGCTTTCTCTAGTTGGCTTTGATACAATTCGTCTTCGTTTTGTGGGCTGATGCTGCTCATCTTCATCAGAACTGCTGACATACTCCTGTTTCACACTCGGAGAAATTACTTTCGACAGTTCTAGTGAGTCTACAATTTTTGAAGACTTTACCAAGTCGTGGGACAAGTGAATTCTGAAGTTTATGAGAGACATCCACTTTTGTTTTGGTATCCCTTCTTTTTGACAACACCTTTTGTACATAATCCATGAATTAATAATGGCTAAATCAGTGAAGTGGTTGAATACTCTGACAGTCCACTTTTTTGTTCTGATGTTTGACCTATAGTATGCCATGTATCTATCACAAAGATCAATGCCACCCATATTGCGATTATAGCTTTTGATGATGGCTGGTTGTTTGACACTAACCTTTGCTTTTTCTGTACTACACCATCGTTTGCAGGTACCCTCTGGTTCGCTCCCTATGCACTAGGATAACAAAGTGACGGATTTATTGTCCTTCCATTTGAGGGCGCAAATTTCCTGGTCCTCCCTTACGTACTCATCCCATTGCCCCCGCTGCAGCTCCTGATCTCTCTTGAACTTAGAAGCTACTTCTTTTACTCTATTGGCCATCACAGTTCCTGTCTGAAATATATTCCTCTCTAGTAAAAGCTGAACAGATTTTGAACTAGTGAAAAATCTGTCACTGTCAATTACATGATTGTAATCATTGGATATATTTCTAGCCAGTAGTTTGAGTATACCCACTCCCAGGCCATGTTCATTTTGATCGCTGTCAGGAATTGTTCCTTTGCCAGTGAATATAGCAAAATCAAGGACAAGTCCGTCTGATGACGCTAAAATAAAATTTTTGAGGCCAAGTGGATTAGGTTTGGAAGGTACATATGTTCGCATCTTACACCTCCCCGTGAATGGAATCATCTGTTCATCCACAGAAAGGTGTTGAGACCTGGGTAAACTAATACATTTATTTCTAAAAGCATCAATTAAAGGTCTAACCTTCCAAAGTTTGTCATTTACGTCATGATCTTCCAAATTATTTACAAAATGCAGATTATTTTGTAATTTGTAGTATCTATCTCTTGTCATGGTTGACGATACAAGTGGAATATCCAGTTGCATATTCCAGTAAAGTCTTGCCTGGGGCAATTTGAATGTAATCATCAATATCTCAATTCCGACAAGGGACAAAATTTCATTAGTATTTGTATCCAGACTTTTTGACTTCTTTTGGCAATGATATAAATTAGTTTGTCCAGCAACATTTTTCCAGAAATTTTTATCGAAGTACTCGAAGAAAACCTGTGAAGGGTTTCTCAGTTCACCATCAGTCTTTTCTTCAAAGTTGTCGTCAGAAGGCTGTCGATTACACATCCTGCAAACAACTAGTACCACTGAAAAATACTGATCTAAATCGTGTCAGATGACACACAGAACTACACCAATGTATTGCTTACTTAGATTGCCTCCATCTTAGTGGACGACACTGAGAAGATGAAGCTGATGCAGGTGCCTCAGGAGTAACATCCACATTGCATCCTTCAACTTCAAGCACACCAATTCGTTCCGGTGGAGTTGGAGGTTGATCAACAGGATCATCTTCGTCTGACAAGGAACTCAAGTCACTCGTCTCGAGCAGTTTTATAATTTCATCGTCTGTTAGAGCTGAGAAGCGAAAATGAAATAAAATGAAAGTAACTGTTGATGTAATGGAATAAAGAAATGAAACTGAACCTAATAACAAAATTAAAAATTTTTGAGTTTTCACCAGGATTGGAACCCAGGACCTATGTGTTCCGAGTCCATTACACCACAACAACCACAGTAACTTACGTGCTCTCCTAGAGTATTAGTAGCTAAACTTTCGACTTTAATTTAGATTACGTTTTAAATTACGATTTCACAATGAGATCAGTCTTAGCGTTAGTACCACTACATTCTGTGAGCTAAGACCTGATGTACACAAATGTGTAGTTCAAATTCAACAGTGGATGTTTGTAAAACTACGAAACTATCGTTTTCATTGCATACACATATCACTTTCTTGATGTCTTGTTTGGAGTAAGACACGATAAAAGCAGTAATACAATTCAAAAAGGATTATTGAAACTGAATTTACCTTTCTCGCGTGTCGCAGATGACGCCATCGTTCAGATCGGAAGTTTCAGGATGCAAGAAAGCCCGCCAAAACTGACTTGCGCACGACCTAGCGGCAGAAACAGAATCCGCATGATGTGCACAGTCGTGCACATCAGGTCTGAATTCAGGAAAACGTCATTTGGCAGGAATAAATGATAATTATTTGAAACCCTCTGCTGCAGACAGGCGTTGTTGATATATCTCGATGGGGACCGCTGAAAATGTGTGGCCCGACTGGGACTCGAAGCTAGGATCTCCTGCCTACATGGCAGACGCGCTATCCATCTGAGCCACCGAGGATACAGATGAAAAGCGCGATTGCAGGAACTTATCCCTTGCACGCTTCCTGTGAGACCCACATTCACAACTGTCCACAATCTACATGCGTAATGAACCTAAATCACTGCTGGCCATTAAAGTTGCTACACCACGAAGATGACGTGGTACAGACGCGAAATTTAGCCGAAAGAAAGGAGATGCTGTGATATGCAAATGATTAGCTTTTCAGAGCATTCGAACAAAGTTGGCGCAGGTGGCGACACCTACAACGAGCTGACATGAGGAAAGTTTCCAACCGATTTCTCATACACTAACAGCAGGTGACCGGCGTTGCCTCGTGAAACGTTATTGTGATGCCTCGACAAAATGAGGAGAAATGCGTACCACACGTTTCTGACGTTGATAAAGGTCGAATTTTTGCCTATCGCGATCGCGGTTTATCGTATCGCTACATTGCTGCTCGCGTTGGTCGAGATCCAATGACTTTTAGCAGAATATGGAATCGGTGGGTTCAGGAGGGTAATGCGGAACGCCGTGCTGGATCCCACCGGCCTCGTATCACTAGCAGTCGAGATGACAGGCATCTTATCCGCATGGATGTAACGGATCGTGCAGCCACGTCTCGATCCCTGCGACTGCAAGACAACAACCATCTACACGAACAGTTCGACGACGTTTGCAGCAGCATGGACTATCAGCTCGGAGACCATGGCTGCGGTTACCCTTGAAGCTGCATCACAGACTAGAGCGCCTGCGATGGTGTACTCAACGACGAACCTGGGTGCACGAATACCAAAACGTCATTTTCTCGGACGAATCCAGGTTCTGTTAACAGCATCATGATGGTCGCATCTGGGTTTGGCGACATCGCGGTGAACGCAAATTGGAAGCGTGTACTGGTCATCGCAATACTGGCGTATCACCCACGTGATGTAATGGGATGCCATTAGTTACACGTCTCGGCCAACTCTTGTTCGCATTGACGGCACTTTGAACAGTGGACGTAACATTTCAGATGTGTTACGACCCGTGGCTCTACCCTTCATTCCATCCCTGCGAAACCCTACATTTCAGGAGGATAATGCACGACTGCATGTTGCAGGTCCTGTACGAACCTTTCTGGATACATAAAATGTTCGACTGCTGCTCTGGCCAGCATATTCTCCAGATCTCTCACCAACTGGAAACGTCTGGTCAATGGTGGCCGAGCAACTGGCTCGTCACAATGCGGCAGTCACTACTCTTGATGAACTGTGGTATCGTTTTGAAGCTGCATAGGCAGCTGTACTTGCACACGCCATGCAAGCTATGTTTGACTCAATGCCCAGGCATATCAAGGCCGTTATTACGGCCAGAGGTGGTTGTTCTGTGTACTGATTTCTCAGCATCTATGCACCCAAATTGCATGAAAATGTAATCACATGTCAGTTCTAGCATAATATATTTGTCCAATGAATACCCTTGTATCATATGCATTTCTACTTGGTGTAGAAATTTTAATGGCCAATAGTGTAGATATTTGCCCATCCACTCATTACTCGCGTACACTAAGGTGACGATTCCCGTAAGAGTTCGCCCAACCTCAGCGAATTCGCACAGACGAAGGTCAATGTCTGGATAGCCTGTAACTATATATATATATATGATGATAGTAACTGATCTTGGAAGAACAGATACCATTGATGACCGTGCAACGGCTCTCGAATAAATGATAATTAAAAGAACCCCTCAGCTGCTGACAGCTGTTGTTGATATACCTCGATGGGGACATCTGAAAATGTCAGCCCTGACCGGGACTCGAAGCCGGGATCTCCTGCTTACATGGCAGACGCTCTATCAATCTGAGCCACCGAGGACACAGATGAATAGCACGTCTGCAGGGACTTATCCCTTGCACGCTTCCTATCGGCGTAAGGGATGGTTTGCCCTTTCCAATTTCAGTATGCTAAAATGGCTGTAGTTTCCAATTACTTGCGTTCATGTGCAGCTAATCAGAGAAGGTCTACACCGCTCAACAGTAAATATCACGCCCAATACAGTCTCCCATAGCCTACATATTTTTTGTGCCTAATCGTCTTCTTCCATGGCCGCGTTTTTGGGAACTCCCAACTGGGTAATTACAGTGTGTAACAGCGAGAGGAGCAGTGTCGCTAACCTTGAGTGCAAAGACAGATGTAAATTGGGCTTTGTAGGTGTTCACCCCGCTCACCGAAACTGCAGTGTGTAACAAGTCTATCGTCATGTTACCTACACCAGTAAATAATTAGAGAGACACCTAAGCACTCAGGTTTCAAATTGCTGACACTGAGGAAGTATAAAATGTATGCCTACTGGTTTAGTTTTGCTTATAAGTTCATTCAACCAGTAACCATGATAGGGGGAAGTTTTATTTAATGACCACCAAAGCTGCCAAATTACATGCACCATTTGGCTACTTGGTGAAAGACAGTGAATGAACAACGTATCGCGCATGGCTGCAGAAGAAACACAGACTTGGTAGAAAATCCGAAGAAATTTTGGTCTTATGTCAAAGCGGTAGGTGCATCAAAACAAAATGTCCAGACACTCTGTGACCAAAATGGTACTGAAACAGAGGATGGCAGACTAAAGGCCGAAATACTAAATGTCTTTTTCCAAAGCCGTTTCAAAGACGAAGACTGCACTGTAGTTCCTTCTATAGATTCTCGCACAGATGACAAAATGGTAGATATCGAAATAGATAACAGAGGGATAGAAAAACAATTAAAATCGCTCAAAAGAGGAAAGGCTGTAGGACCTGATGGGGTACCAGTTCGATTTTACACAGAGTACGTGAAGGAACTGGCCCCCTTCTTGCAGCAATGTACCGTAGGTCTCTAGAAGAGCGTAGCGTTTAAAAAGATTGGAAAAGGGCATAGGTCATCCTCGTTTTCAAGAAGGGACGTCGAGCAGATGTTCAGTAGTTTAGTCCTATGTATCTAACGTCGGTCAGTTGTAGAATTTTGGAACATGTATTGTGTTCGAGTATAATGACTTTTATGGAGACTAGAAATCTACTCTGTAGGAATTAGCATGGGTTTCGAAAAAGACGATCGTGTGAAACCCAGCTCGCATTATTCGTCCACGAGACTCAGAGGGCCACTGACACGGATTCACAGGTAGATGCCGTGTTTCTTGACTCCCGCAAGGCGTTTGATACAGTTCCCCACAGTCGTTTAATGAAGAAAGTAAGAGCATATGGACTATCAGACCAATTGTGTGATTGTACTGAAGAGTTCCTAGATAACAGAACGCAGCATGCCATTCTCAATGGAGAGAAGCCATCCGAAGTAAGAGTGATTTCAGGTGTGCCGCAGCAGAGTGTCGTAGGACCGTTGCTATTCACAATATATATAAATGATCTTGTGGATAAGATCGGAAGTTCACTGAGGCT
Source organism: Schistocerca americana (assembly GCF_021461395.2). Classification (NCBI taxonomy): domain Eukaryota; kingdom Metazoa; phylum Arthropoda; class Insecta; order Orthoptera; family Acrididae; genus Schistocerca; species Schistocerca americana. The sequence goes on from NC_060122.1 coordinate 184,238,784, forward strand.
TTTTGCGGATGATGCTGTAGTATATCGAGATGTTGTAACAATGGAAAACTGTACTGAAATGCTGGAGGATCTGCAACGAATTGACGCATGATGCACGGAATGGCCATTGAATCTCAATGTAGACAAATGTAATGTGCTGCGAATACATAGAAAGAAAGATATTTTATTATTTAGCTACAATATAGCAGGTCAGCAACTGGAAGCAGTTAATTCCAAAAATTATCTGGGAGTAGACATTGTGAGTGATTTAAAATGGAATGACCATATAAAATTAATCGTCGGTAAGGCAGATGCCAGACTGAGATTCATTAGAAGAATCCTAAGGAAATGCAATCCGAAAACAAAGGAAGTAGGTTACAGTACACTTTTTCGCCCACTGCTTGAATACTGCTCACCGGTGTGAGATCCGTACCAGATAGGGTTGATACAAGAGATAGAGAAGATCCAACGGAGAGCAGTGCGCTTCGTTACAGGATCATTTAGTAATCGCTAAAGCGTTACGGAGATGATACATAAAGTCCAGTGGAAGACTCTGCAGTACAGACGCTCAGTAGCTCGGTTCGGGCTTTTGCTGAAGTTTCGAGAACATACCTTCATCGAGGAGTCAAGCAGTATATAGCTCCCTCCTACGCATGTCTCGCGAAGAGACCATGAGGATAAAATCAGAGAGATTAGAGCCCACACAGAGGCATACCGACAATCTCTCTTTCCACGAAGAGTACGAGACTGGAATTGAAGGGAGAACCGGTAGAGGTACTCAAGGTACCCTCCACCACACACCGTCAGGTGGCTTGAAGAGTACGGATGTAGATAGATGTAGATGGCAGCCTCGTCTTACGTATCTAAAATAAATTAAATACATAAATGTACTGGAAATAAAGGAAATTCTGCCAAAGAAAGGCGCGCTACAGTGCAAAAAGGAACATCTGGTTATGTCTGTTACTCTCTAAGTCATTAACAGTTATCACATTTTGGGAAGTTTCAGTTATGGCAAATAAGGAAGAATTTGACCATGGCTTCTAACCGTATTTGTTAAAAAAAGTCAGGTAGTTTGATACTGAAGAAAAAATGAGGTATAAATGAGATCATACGCACTCAAGATGCTTCAATGCTAATAAAATGATCCACATGCGGAGAAGAGCGACCAAAATACTTAAACATGACTCCAAACAGGAATAACTGTTTGCGGGTCTCCAGGAAATACTGAAATTAAATCAGTATCTTACAAAATACAGCTTCAATTTCCTGGTAGGCAGGTTCCTACTTTGTAGGAGGTCGTATGAGGGTAGTACTAAAGTGGGTATTCGACGGAATTTTGGACGTCACTATCCATGATGTTCGCAAGTGAGAGTGTTCAGCGAAAGCGAATTCTTCTATTCCCTATTCCACTGTCTCGGAGTTGTGGCAGTATGTTATTTGAATTAAAACTCAGGAAGGAAACACTAAAGGCAGGAAGCTGCGTTAGATGCGTGGAATGGTAACACGCATCAAGCACGTTTCAACCGTGCTATCGGAAACGGCGACGAAGATTCCGAATTTCACCGTTTCCCTCCGTGGTCCATCGACAAATAAAAGATATCAATCTGTAAGGGCAGTTTTCGTGTCCCTGCAAAGAAAACGCGCAGACAATTCACGCCGCCGGAGAGATAAATCACAAACGCCTGGCGTAGGCAGTAAGTCTCTGTCCACATATCTGTCGCAAACGAAGTCTGCTGCATAAAAGCACGAGAAAAACAGATTTTTTTTTTGTTTTCAAACGAAGCGAGGAAGTCGACTCGATTCTCCATCATATGTGCCTTGTCAATTGACTAGTGACACCACATGTCGAAATTTTCGAGGTATGAGCCGATTTTTACTGGTGTCTTGGCCTGTCCAGAATAAGATGACTTTAGGTCACTGTTAAGAATTATAAATATAATATGTTTCACGTAATGAAATGTCCTAGTACATGCAAGTTACGAAATGAGTTTCTGAACGCTTCAATGGCGGTGCTCAAGAAAGTACAGCAGGAGTATGCTATCAGCCATTGAACTAAAGCAGTGCACGCCCGTGTTGGGTGTTCCGAAAACACTCAGATGCATTTGTTCCATTATTGTATTATTAGTGCGACCCACTGTTCCCTTGAACTGTGTTTCTTCTCCCGCGTCCCGACCATCTTCTCACCGGGCTTTACCTTGGTGTACCAATGTATACTTCTATTATGTAGTTGTGACCCCTCCACGCACTATCCAATTTTTTTGTTTCCTTCTTTCTTTTATAGTGAGAAACAACCAGGTGAATTTTTAGATGTCACTAGAGATACGAATGGTAAGTAATTTTTGGAATACTAGCTGAGAAACCCGGTGTTCTCCAGCTATTTACTTGTAGTTGTGGCTGGGATTTCACATGCAAGGGGTGTGTTTTTGACTTATAAAGCTTCGTTTTACACAATGGCTGAAATGGTGGAAGAGGAGGAGATTAGTGTTTAACGTCCCATCGACAACGAGGTCATTGGATTCGATACACAAATTCGGATTAGGGAAGGAGTAAGAAGGACAGCGGCGGTGGCCTTTATAAGGAAACATCCGGGCATTTGCCGTAAGCGACATGGGGAAATCACGGGAATATTGAAGTAGTATGATACGGGGCGTGAACGAAGAGCTCTTTTGCTTCACTAACGCAAGAGATAGGCACGTAGCTTGACGAAAGCAACTGACACTAATGTCCACACCTGCATCACGCAGTGTCTGACAATATGGCTGTTTTTGCTCATGACATTCCAAAACTCATCGAGAAATGTTCACGTTTCAAGTGAAATGTCCCAATGTTAGGAACAAGCATGTTTCAGGACAAAAAAGTAACTTGCCCTCGCCACTTCCCCGTCAAAGTAATTTTTTCTATGACGTTACGTTGGAAAGAAGTAAAATTAAGATTAAGACTCTTAGGAATGAGATTATGCCTTGCGCTCTCGATCAGAGTTACGTCATTCCTCGCTTTTGGAATAAGTTTCCAAAGATTGAGCTAAAGTCCGATGTTCTCGAGCCGCAGCGACTCTCGTCCCATGATATCCATTCGGCACTTGACACCACGTAGTCCTCAGCCGTTTAGCCACTATAGAGTATTCAGAGAGACTCCACCGTTCTCTAGGCATTCTCATTCATGAACAAAACGAAATGCAATGAGCAGGCATCCAAAACACAAAGAAAATAAATCCCTTTTACTTACCAAACAATATGAATACAACTACTACCACCGGCATACTCTAGCAAAAGAGTAGGCAGAGAACCAGAGAAACTTCAGGTCCTATGTAAGATCGCTGCCTGGATCTAAGGCCTACATCCAGTCACTTGTTGACCAGTCTCGTGCAGCACTGGAAGACAGCAACACGAAAATGGAAGCTTTAAATTTCACGCAGTAGCAACCGTTCACGCAAGCAAAACGCACAAACGTACCGTGTTTTGAGCATCGAACAGACTCCCATATCGATGACATACAATATATGATGTATCCAGACGCCCCCGAAAACATACGTTTTACATATCTGATGCACTGTGGTGCCACTTACTGCCAGGTACTCTATGTCAGAGGCCTAAGTAGATATTAGACTTCGTGAGAGAGCAGAATGGGGTGTTCTGCGGAACTCACGGATTTCGAACGTGGTCAGGTGATTGGGTTTCCCTTATGTCATACGTCTGTACAAGAGAATTCCACACTCATAAACATCCCTATATCCACTGTTTCCGATGTGATAGCGAAGTGTGAACGTGAAGGGATACGTACAGCACGAAAGCGTACAGGCCGACCTTGTAAGTTGACTGACAGAGTCCGCCGACAGTTGAAGAGGGTCGTAATGTGTAATAGACACACATCTATCCAGAACATCACACAGAAATTCCAAACTGCATCAGGAGCGACTGCAAGTACTACGACAGGTAAGCGGGAGGTGAGAAAACTTGGATTTCATGGTCGAGCGGCTGCTCATAAGCCACACATCCCGCCGATAAGTCCCAAAGGACGCTTGGTGTGAGGGGCGTAAATATTGGACGATTGAACATGTTGTGTGGAGTGACGAATCACGGTACACAATGTGACGATCCGATGGCAGGGTGTGGGTATGTACGAAACTCAGCTTGCCCGTTTCTCACATGATACAGTGCGAAGGGTAGATGAAAGGCAACAGGCAGATTGCATATTTCTAGAAGATGCCTGCCTACCGATTTTGTTGTCTCCAACATACATAGCTCTAAAGGGCTACAAATCTGCTAATACGGAGGCATATAGTGTTTTCCCCAGGTTCCGTCTGCGAGTGGATCAGAAAACGAAATAACTGGTAATGGTACGGATTACCCTCCCCACGCGCCGAAAGTAGGATTGCCGAGTATCGATGTAGATGTAGATATCGAAACAGACACCATTTCCACTCCCTCGGCACCGTGTAACCACAACAATGTTTATTGCGACAAAAGCTTTGTAGAAAGACGCCCACAAGTAGTTAAATACGTGCGATATTGACACGAATGTAGCCTTATATACATATAACAATCGTGCAGCAGAAGTCTTTGCACATATGCTATTGGCGCTTTGGCAATCAAGCTAAATTTAATGATTTTTCTTTCAGTTATCATTACAACATATTAAACTACAAACTAAAAGGCCCTCTTTTATTTTGCTTGTAAGCGTAGTTTGTTCATAATATATCACAGCGAAACTCTATCCTAATAATGGAAAATTAAGTTTCTTGTTCTTGTTCTTCTTCTCTCTCTTTTCATGTCCTGCCTTCCATGTTCGTATCCGTCTAATTTTTTATACCGCCCATTATTAAGTTACAGCTTTCTGACAATTCGATCTAGAAACACTGTAACACATCTTCATCAAGTTTCGGTTTCTCCTGCTTTTTAATATGATGAAAGCCGTGAGACGTGTTCCACACAACACGTTCCTTACAGCCTTTTCCTTTATCAGTGTTTCCTGGTGGCTGTTGTGAGTGAAAAATATGTTCTCTGTCCCACGGCAGATGCACGCACGGATGCCCGTGGTGTGTACTGCGGGTAACAGGCCGGCAGCCAGCAGGCGCTGCGCGGCACACAGTGATTTACGAGGGGCCCCAGCACTGCGCCGCGAGGAACGCCAACCAGGCTGCGGCTGCTGCCGCTGCTGCTTCTGCGACGTCCCAGATAAGCGGCCGCGGCGACTGATGCGGGGACGGGCAGCGCAGTGGCTGCACCGTGCTGCGTGCGGGAGTGCGTGCGTGCGTGCGTGCGGCGCGCTGATAAGGCTGCCGATCCGGCGCAGATCTCTGCGGCTGCCGGCAGTGAGGGCTTACTCTCCTCCGCACTACTGGGGAGACTGAAGGGGTGCGCCGAGGGAAATTGTGGAGAAAGAAGGTTAGGAACGAAGCCGGACGACCGCACCGATTGTAACGGGATAAAGCCGGCCGAAATTAAAAAGCGCTGGAGCTCCTTCCAAGTTGCACGTGCGCTACTTTACAGAAGACAGCTGCACAAAAAGGGCTACTTACTGCTTAAATTGGAGGAAATAAGTGCTCTCAATAGCGTAGGTGCATTCCTTTTTTTTCTGGCCTCCTCGTCTTGCTTTTTCTTTTCTACATACACTGACAATGTAAGGTCCATAGCTATGGGAACAAAGATTAACTTACTAGACATGCTGGAATATAAAATGCAGGATGTTTCAGAGATCATCATCAGTATTACCTGTCTCATCATCAGCATTTAATTGTTCATTCGTTCTCCTCTATTCTGCCATCCACAATGTAAGTTTATAGCTCCTTTTGTACATACGTTATGGTATATAAGAAGACACGTATGTCCTTATCACAACATATTCTAATTTCCTGATGTCTTATTGTAACTGATTTATAAGAAACCCTATGTTTCTACTGGAAGAGGATTGCTAATGATGTTGATACTTAATCATTAAAGTTGAATTGAAAAGAGTGATACCCAGAGTTTAATTGAAAGAAACTTTCGAACGACATTAATTTGTTTCCAGAATGAATTTTTCGCTCTTAATCGGACTGTTGAGTCATTGCACAGTGATATTTTTTATTCCAGGACTCCAAGTCCAGTAGAGAGCATTTGTGAAATTTGGACGTAGGAGAGGTACTGTCAGAACTGAAGTTGCTCATGTCAGGATTGTGCAGTCACTAAGAGCATTGCAAACAACACGTAAACTACCAGAAATAAATTCTAATCCAGCCCAGTGCATTAATGTGCGGAGTTTTTTTGCATTAGACTACCGATTAATCAGCCCTTGTATGGAGGCAGCTGATATTTTACTTTTCACTAAGCACGCATTGACCTGGGCAATTTCGCACGCAATCACATGTTACCTGCTCATATTCGTTACAAAATAAGAAAAAAGTAATTAAATATGCCAAATTTGAGGCAAGAGTTTTGATTTTGTAGTATCCTCAGTGCAGCATTTGGAGAAAAAGTAATAATGCAAGAAAAAGAATGAAGAACATTGAAAAGAATGCAAACTGTAAATTTTCAGAAAACATACAAAAAATGCAGGTAAGACAAAACACAGTTAAGAAAAAATATAGTTGAGAAAAATACATAGCAAAGTTGAAATGTAGTTAAGATAAAGCGTAGTTAAGGTGAAACACAGTAAGGAAGAACATAGTTAAGATAAAACATAGATAACGAGACCATAATTGCGATAAAACAAAGTAAATGAAAAACATAGGTAAGTTAAAAGATATTTAAGATAAAAGATTCTTAAGAAAAACAAAGTTAAGAAGTTGTAATCAAGATAAAACATAGGATAAAACATGGATCATATAAAATACAGTTCAGATGAAACATAGGTAGAAAGGAAGAGGCTATCTCACCATCTGCCAAGATCAACGTCCACCTTGATGCAGGCAAAACGAAAAAAGAATTACTTGCACCAGCTACTGAAGTTAACGAAAGATCACTGTAACTGTTTTTACTAATTCAAAAATTCTTTCGTGCTATGACTTTCGCGTAATTTATTAATGATCCACCATGATACATTTTCATCTCAGGTGTAACTAATTGCCTGGCGGTAAACATTGAGATTTTGTGTGTGTGTGTGTGGTTTTTTTTTACCATAGCTTGGTTTGTACACCCATCAAACAACACCGAGTACCTGTTGTGGTATACCTTATTTTTAGTCTCGAACACTTGTAAAAAATGTTGCTCCATTTACGTTGTCTGGGTGAAAAGACACAAAGAGACCTGGTTGCTGGAAGTGTTGTATTCCTAGAAATGAACTTTTGTTTTAGTTTCGGAAACTGAAACCTATTTACTGTCACATATCTCCTAAATTATACAAGTTGTATCTTAACCTATAGGGGAAAATGTCCTGGGTGAAGGAAGTCCACTTCGAACTTTCCATCTTCGTCCATACTGCAGTAGTATATATCACCTTCCATCATTAGCTGAATGTGCGGGGTGCTACCATTCTGCCACCACAGTCCCTAACCATGGGCCATACCTGAAATTGGAGCACAATTAGATGGGGAACTTTAAACGATAACACAAGCACTTACTAGAAGAATAGCTGACACTGAATTCGGTGACGGTCGAATCTGTTTTCCCTTTTATTTATGATACGCCCTGTTAATGTATCAAACAGGCAGATTAAATAAGGCTGAACCAAATGCTACCGAATATAACTCAACATAACAGAACTTTAAAACTCTAGTGCGTCTTCAAATATCTTTCAAGTCGGAGACGCCACAGTTAGCACCTAGGATGTTGAAAATCGACCCGAGCAGAAAAGTACCACAAATCGATAAACAGGAAGCCTCCCGTTCTTTTCTTAATTTTTTTTTTAGTCATTAGTCTTGTGATCTATTTCATGCATGCCACCACGAATTCCTGTCCCGTACCAACCTCTTCATCTCATAATAGCGCTTGCAATCTATGTCCTCAATTATCTGCTGCGTGTATTCCAATCTCTGTCGTCCTCAACAATTTTTTCCCTCTACAGCTCCTTCTACTATGGAAGTTATTCCCTGATGTCTTAAAACAGGTCCTATCATCGTGTCTCTTCTTGTTGTCGGTTTTTTCTCCTTTACTCAGCAGTTCTGCGGAAAACCTCCTCATTCCTTCCCATATTGTATCATAAATCGTAATTCGTTTCCTGCTGTTTTCAATCGTCAGTCAGTAGGTCGCTGTATTGTAAGGGCAGCGAGCACCATACAGTATTACTTCTTGTGTAGGTACTTGTTGTTACCTTTGTTCCTTTCTTAAGTTTGATGCTGTTCCGGGGATCAGTGCGATTTATGGCTGTTATATACCACGAAATATATTCGCTTCCGAATTAGTTTCCGCACAGTTTGGTAGCGGCTCGGCTTCGTAACGGTTCTGTGGTTGGCACAATTATACAACATTTGGATAGCGTAGTCAGTATATCAGCATTTAGGTAAACAATTTTATCATTTTCCTTCTTCGTCTTTTCGTGATATACGTGAGTCACTATAACAGTTTTGAAACAGACAGTGGTAGTGACACTAACTGTGTAGAAGACAGTTCTGCTTGTAACGATCTCAACTCCGGAGGTCAAAGCACATGCGCCACGTGCCAAAAGCCGTTGACAGTATACATGAAATAAGCACTCCACGCAGCAGCTGGATCAGCAGATCGCATCTTGGTTTTCAAGGCGCTGATAGCTGATTTGTAACACAACTGTTACCTTAGTTTCTGGTCGTGGACTTTGATTTCGATATCAGAATCTGTGTGTTGTACATTTTTGCATGATTTAAGCTCACATAACTTGGTGTTGGACACTTATTTTTTCCACTGAGTCAATGACTTAGCATCGATTTTAGTTTCTACATGCTACGTGGTACATGACAATGAGATGCTTAGGTTCTGTAAAGATCGACGCCAAAGAAACCTCTTGTTGAAGCTAATGCTGTAAACTGTTTCCAGTAAATCAGACATTTATTGCTAAATATAATTTCAGTCATCTATGAACTGATGCAGGACTCCATTATATCACTGCTCTCATTTCAATAGTCTAAAAATTCTAACTAAACAAGAGTGCACTTCTAAACTACACCTTTTGGTTTCCATTTCTCGAGTGTGGAGAAGTGTGTATAGGTACTAGCAACTAGATTAGCAGTAATGTTTCTGAAATATCATATTTTTATTATGAGTTGTACAGTTTCTGATCAAAAGTATCCCGACAGCAGTTTGTGGACATTTATATGCAGTGCATCTCCCTTCGCATAAATGACTGCTTGAATTCTGCTGTAGCCTCTGTCCATGACATAACAGAACTTCTGTGGAGCAATGGGAGCCCATTATTCATCAAGTGACAAAACCAGAGTCGGTAGTAATGTACGGCACTGGAGTGTGGAGTAAAGTCGACGTTCTAACTCATTCCAAAGGTCTTCAGGTCGGGACTCTGTCTAGGTCAGTCCATTTCAGTAGTTATTGTCCCCAAAATATTGCATTACAGCTGCTAATTTATTGAAAGCAGTTTCCAATGTCGCAAAATGTCTTTATATCGCTCCCTATTTAGCGTTCTTCTAAGTGCAATAATGCGGCTACCGCCTTACCAAGAAAAACACCATGATGCCGTAACGCCGCTTCCTCTGTACTTCACTGTTGGTACAACACGTGATCGCTGGTGACGTTCATCAGGCATTCACAAATCCCAACGACTCCGTCGGATTGCTGGAGGGAATATTGTTATACCGGAGCCAAGGTAGCCCTTGAGGGCCGGCAACCCATATAACACCACAGAGGACGAGGCTGTCTATGCCCAAAGGTGTACCCAAAAGCACCATGGTAAAAACCGTCTATTTACACAAAAGATAATGGAAACAGACATTCCGAGCACAACTTTCTGCAGGGGGAGTTCGAGCCACATCCTGCAGAAGTATCACTACGCCGAAATGTGATTGGGTGGAGACAGCTATTCAGGGGCAAGAACCAGGCCAGAAGATCGGTTCACGCTGGATGCCTACTTCGTACTGCAGCCGTCGAAGATTACGCCTTCGTCTCGGAATTGGTTTGTTGCGAGTGTGTGAGCCTGTTACCACGAACCTTTGTTGAAAATAAGAAGTGAACTTTTGTTTGCCTAAACTAGGGGACTTTTTTCGTTATTGTTACCTTTCGTTTGTATGTTTAGTCATCAACCTTGTGAACTTACATCAATAAAAGTTATGTTGTGAAACATTGCGAATTGTCAATCACAACACTTATCATGATTCATCACTACAAATCCAGTCATCCACTGCTCAGTGGCGTTGCTTACCGTCGACTACAGGGATGTGTGGCTTGTGAGAAGCTGTTCTACCATTGAAACCCGTCCTTTTTAGCGTCCTAGCTACAGCCATTGTTTTAGTGGAGAGATAGGTACTGTTTTGGAACTCATGAGTAATTTTTTCTGCAGATTTCATACGATGTTTTGCAATCACTCTCCACAATGTTTGACGGCCCCTGTGCGTCATTACCTGAGGTCTGACTGGAGCTGTGGTTCTTCCTTAGGCTTTCCACCAAATATCGACTTGGGCTGCTTTAGAAGGGTTGAAATACCCTGATGAATGGTAACATGCAATGAATAATCCACATGATGAAAAAACTCATGTTTCAGAAACTTCAGGTACGTCTGTCTACTGCACGTGTCTATAGGGATATCATCATGTAATCAAAGCAACTCATGCCTTAGAAACTGTAGATACGTTTAACCAATAAAGCACTGTGAAAAGAAATGACACCAATGACACAGTTGCGGCTGAGCCTCTATTGATGTCTGGCTTGTCGTACTCCATGATGGCTTCCGTAGGCCTAGGACGATTGTTACTATAATTGAAAATCTTATAGCGAGAAAATACAGCCTCATCAGCACAAAAACGGACGGACTGGGAACTATAGAAACACAGCATATTGCCCTAATATTATTTGACAGGAAGTTATTCCTGGCTGAAGTCTGCCTCACTTAATTCTTGAGAACGTTGAAAGTGACCTGGTATAGACGATTGTTCCAGATCGTCATGTGATTACCGCCTTTCCTTCTAACAATTCTCGTTGTATTAACTGATGGAGTTTTATTCACAGAACGATGAAGCCGTTCGTCAGGCTCAAGAGTACGTACGCTAAGGTGACAAAATGTATGAGATACCTCCTAATATTGTGTAGGACCTCCTTTTGCCCGGCGTAGTGGGACAGCTCGACGTGGCACTCAAAAAGTCGTTTGAGTCCTCCTACAGGAATAATGAGCCGAGCTGCCTCTATAGCCGATCGTGATTTCGAAACTGTTACCGGAGCAGGATTTTGTACACGAAACTATCTCTCGCTTATGTCACATTAATGTTCGATGCAATTTATGTCAGGCGATCTGACTGGGCGAATGATTCGCTCGAATTGTCCAGAATGTTCCTCCAACCAATTGCGAACAATTGTGGTACGGTGACACGGTGCATCCATTAAAATTTCATAGTTGTTTGGGGAAATGAAGTCCATGAATGGCTGAAACTGGTCTCCTAATAGTCGAACATAACCATTTCTAGTCAACGGTCGGTTCAGCTGGACCAGAGGACTTGTCCATTCCCTCCAAAATATAGTCCACACCATGATGGAGCCACCACCAGCTTGCACAGCGTCTTGTAGAGAAGATGGATCCAGGGCTTCGCGGGATGTGTGCCCCACTCGAACCCTACCATCACCTCTCATCAATTAAATCTGGACTCATCTGACGACGTCATGGTTCCCCAGGCGTCAAGCGTCAAACCAATACCGTCACGAGAGGCACTGAAGGCGATGTGCTGATAGTAAAGACACTCGCGCCGGTCGCCTGCGGCCATAGCCCATTAACGCGACATTTCACCGCACTATCACAACGGATCCGTTTGTCGTACGTCCCACATTGACTTCTGCGGTTTTTTCATGCAGTGTTGCTTGTCTGTTAGCACTGACAACTGCAAACAGAGGTCGCTGCTCTCAGTCGTTACGTTATGGCCGCCGGCCACTGACCTGTCCGTAGTGACAGGTAGTACCTGCAATTGTTTACTCTCGGCACAATCCTGATACTGTGGATATCGGAATAATGAATTCCGATTTCCGAAATTCAATGTCCCATGCATCTATCTCCAACCATCATCCAGCTTTCAAAGTCTGTTAATTATGTCGGTAACTTTCTAACATGAGTCACTTGAGTACAGATAACAACTCCGCAGTACCCTGTCCTTTAAATGCCCTGTGTACGCGATACTACCGCCTTCTATATATGTTCATATGTTTGTCATCTCACTGTACATCGCTTGGTCTCCAAACATCTTCAACTCTCTTCTCAAATGAACCTATCTCGCACAACTGTGAAGTCGTGCAAACTTCTCAAACATGACAGCTGGTTCCCAGGGTAGCATTCGGCATAAATTTTACTTACTGCGTCCGCATTACCATCTGCTAGGACGTACATGTAGTGCATATCAGTCATTGTAAACATAGAATGCATCGTTGTGTTACGTTGTGATGGAAGATACTCTAAAACGGAACAAACGAGAACCTGCCACAGCAAAAGAAATTCCACCACCAACTGTAACTAAAAAAGTGCATATTCGATAACTTACACAAATTGGAGTCACTACTGGGAACTCCTACTATAGGACCCTCAGGAACATTTTTCGACCCCACGATCGTATGAAATGTTTGTAATGTTCTGGTGTTAAGAATAAACCCCTAAAGTTTTTTACATATATTTTTATACCCATTTATAGGTCCAATCACGGCCACAATGCTGCTTTGAATCTCTGCGATGGCGATGATAATGGTGATTTGGTTCATCATTGCATTTGTACGTGATAGAGCACCCTTATATTGCGGTGAAGGGACTCACACATTTTAATATCTACATCTTCCAGAGCGTAAATCGGTCGACTTGACATGCCGCCACTGTGTTCTGCCCTTAGCCACCTCGTATGGGGCCTGTGACTTTTACAGATTTCAACTACTGGACCTACCCACAGGAAACTATTCTGATGAAAACTCCCTCTTTACTTTATGAATATTGACCCATAAAAATAATATCACATGCAATCTTAGTACATTTCAATAATAAATTAACACAGTCACACGTACTAAAACAACGGTAAAATTGGGCGTTTTAATTATTTATTGCTATGTAATGAGTAAATTTATTAAATTCAATGAATAATAATGTAAAACAGTACCCCTCTTTGTATTTGTACTTAATACTGTGCTCGTCGTCTTGCTGGAAGATGTATCCCAAGTCTCGGAAGTTTTACTAACAAAGTGTAGACATGTTTTCACAACATCTCGGCACATGATTTAATTCACATTTTAACTTCACGCAACTGCGAAAACACCGCATTAAACTATTTAGTCTTGAGATCTTCTTACTAGCGCCTTAATGAGAGAAAATACATCCTGTAGGCACTTTGAAACAAAGACTAATACATATTCTGACTGGCAACTACTGGCTGATAATTTGGCGTGTACTGAGATTCGTGTATTAAAACATGAAGTTCTAATATTTCATAGATGCCGTATTGTTCACATTAATTATCAAAATGACGTGTGGTTTTTGTACTATTAACATTTTTATTTAAACTAATTTTTTCACTCTTAAAAATGCATGGGGTAAAATAATGATGAAAGTTACTTCACTAAGTTGCAAAGCAGAAATATTGGAATAGTAAATTACGCTACGTATAAAGGGCATTATATATTTAGCTTTTATAAAAAATAATTATTTACGAAAAAGAGAACTGCCCTTTTAGAATATGATAGCAGTTTTCTGTTCAGTGGACAATAAATTTCCACGCAATGTTACGTAAATTACGTATAATTTTGGAACCATGTGGCATCTGCTATCATTCATGTAAACTGAAATCTGTAGGATAATTAATTTTTATGACCAACAGAAATCTACATTGAAAGAAACAAATAAAGTTTTAGCATATTGTGAAATAATTTCTAAAACTGTAGAATCTTCGTAAATACTTTATATAACATCGTAGTCCAACAGACGTGGATCCCGTATTTGTAATTAGAATGAACGTTGGTTAATAAAGGGATAAGATCGTATGTTTTGGGAAACTGGCGATGCTATTGCACACTGTATTTGACACAGATGTCTCATTATTTTTTATTCTTATAAAATGAACAGGCCGTGCTGTATACACAGCCACCTTGAAGTATCATTGGATGATTCGCCGGTCGGGGTGGCCGAGCGGTTCTAGGCGCTACAGTCTGGAACCGCGCGACCGCGACGGTCGCAGGTTGGAATCCTGCCTCGGGAATGCATGTGTGTGATGTCCTTAGGTTAGTTAGGTTTAAGTAGTTCTAAGTTTTAGGGGACTGATGACCTCAGAAGTTAAGTCCCATAGTGGTGAAAGCCATTTGAACTATTTTTGGATGACACCCTCTTGCCCTAGAGACCATCGTAGGAGAAAAGGGAGTGTATAAGGGGATTGTCGGCTATTGGATACATATATTACAGCGAAAGGCTGCTTCTAAGAGACAGGTGCATAAAACATGATGCAGGAAGCTGGCAATTGAAACGGAGCTCCTACATTTCTGGAGCTATCATGTATAGATTTCTTGTTAAAGGATTATGTGAAGGATCTTGTGTATGTGCCTATTGATCGAAAATTATTCCAATCTCAAAATGCGCGCTTCCTCAACGACTCCTCCTAGGCTTTCGAATGTATAAGGTGAAATGGATAATAGCAAAGGTCTTAACCAACTGACCGTGACTAAGGGGAATCTTACAGCAACATGTAAAAATTTGATTTTATACTACATTCTGTTTTCTGTTCATGCCCATGTATGAAATAGTCATAATAGTTTGTATTTAGTATCTTCAGTTTCTTTTACCTTGTATCTTAAATAGCAACTGAAATGTTTTCAGTACACAAGGAGGTAGATTTAAACCATTGTAACATATACTATATATGTGTGTGAAAAGAGGTAGATTTAAACCATTGTAACCTATACTATATATAAGTGTGAAAAGAGATAGATTTAAATCATTGTAACCTATACTATATATATGTGTGAAACACTTTAACTTCAACACACCACTTACGAATAATAACAAACACTTAATAGTTTTCTTGCATTTGATATTTCGAATCGTAATTTTATCTATCCTACAGGTAAAGTTCGACCTATTTTCTAGGCGGATCTACTTCCATTAGAACACAGTACCTTGTGCAGCAAGCTGTGTGATGAACTGGACAGGCTTTTGACAGCACTGACTGAGAGAGAATCATTGGTCTCTAAAGCGGCAAAGGTGTGATTTGTGTGGGAAAGACGAAGTTTTACGGACGTAATAAACCGACCGATGCAAGAACTGTAATGCCCTATTGACCTGCTGCCTCTGATAGGTCCCTTAAGGCTACGGCAAACTTTGTCCTTAAGAGCTGAAACGCATTAGCAGAAGTTTTAGGAGCGGCAAGGCTTCACTCGTAACGAAGCGAATTCCGCCGGAGCAGCGTACGTTCCTCTTCGCTAATCGCCGAATTTCTCAACTTTGTAACTATGCCACTTTTACGGCACAAGAAGCCGTAAAGTGGGTGTGTCAGGATGCTGTAATGAAACGAGAATCCGAAGATTCATATCGAAAGTTTGTCTAGCAAACGCAGAGCTTACATCCGGTATTAAACCTGTGACGACTGTCGTTTGTCAATAACGAATTACGTATTGGAAACAGCTGATGCAAGATTGGTCACATGAGGAGCAGGCCAGGAGTAAATTCAGTTTTTAAACATTTCAAGGGCGGTGACAAGGACCTGTTAAGTACTTATGGAAAGTCATTTGAAAAGCAGCTGTATTATTCAGCTTTTACTACAGCTAGTGTCAATCAACATCATAATCTTCACGGTATTTGTCCAACAGATGAAGAAAACTGTGCTTACAATTACGAGATAACAGGAGTATGAGTAAGAGTACAAACAATATTTACAGTATATAAATTTAAGTACACCTACTGAAGAGCTCACCAATTCTGTGGCTCGTTACACATAGCAGATACGATTTCATGTGATTATTATGGTAAAGATTGAAATGGTACTAGAGAAGTACAGCCGCTCGGGATTAGCCGAGCGATCTAAGGCGCTGCAGTCATGGACTGTGCGGCTGGTCCCGGCGGAGGTTCGAGTCCTCCCTCGGGCATTGGTGTGTGTGTTTCTCCTTAGGATAATTTAGGTTAAGTAGTGTGTAAGCTTAGGGACTGATGACCTTAGCAGTTAAGTCCCATACGATTTCACACGCATTTGAACAAAGAAGTACACGGATTGAGCAAATATGTGAAAACACTGCAATAAACGCTTATGTAAACATAAATTAAGGTGGTAGCCCACCTACAGTTCACGCTGTTGTGTTATACCATGCGCCGGCCGGTGTGGCCGAGCGGTTCTAGGCGCTTCAGTCTGGAACCGCTTTACCGCTACGGTCGCAGGTTCGAATCCTGCCTCGGGCATGGATGTGTGATGTCCTTAGGTTAGTTAGGTTTAAGTAGTTATAAGTTTTAGTGGACCGACGACCTCAGAAGTTAAGTCCCATAGTGGTCAGAGCCGGTTCAATATTTGTTCCCCAGTGGTGATATTGTTATTCGAAGACGAGAGGGCGTCTGTTCGAGCAACTCGCATCGTTCAGGACTAATTCTGCGAGCACGCGGATGAATTGTCGCAACTCCCCTGGCCACCACAGTCACCAGATCTCAATGTTATTGTGCCTTCGTCGTGTACTTTGGAGAGAAGTTTGAGTGATCAGTGCCCGCCTCCATCATAATGACCTGAAGTTCGCAATATCTTGCAGGAAAAATGATGTAAGATCGCCTGGAAAATTATCAAAGGAGCGGGAAGCGTTTTTGAATGGCAATGTGTTCCTTACACGGTACAATGCATGGTAATGTCTTGATATTTTATTTCAAAACCGATATACAAAAAAAAAAAAAAAAAAAACAAAAAAAAAGATTTACGTTTGCCCGACAGATAACAGGGTTTGCAATGTAAAGTACTCGTTGAACCGGATCGCTTGTAGACTTGTTCTACCAAGGTACTTCTGCCGTAAAGGTCGGTTAACGTAAAGCACAAATTGCCTAAGCAGGTACTCAGCAACACACCAATTGTGACGTAGTTCAAAGTACGATGTACACTTGTTATCTCAGATGAATTGTGACCTTGGTACTGAACATGGGTAATGTGGCAAGAAGCGATAAATAAAGTTACAGAAAGACATAGTAAACATACATTACCTATATGTTACAGTAGCTTTACGCCCGTTCTCTGCAACGGAAGTTAAAGAGGTGCATTTGCATAGGTTTGGAGATTAGCGTATTGAAACAGACAGACAACGGTTTATAACGATATGTCTACGTAATGTGTATACATAAACATACAGTTATAAATGTCCCCGTTCGTAGTCACTAATTACAACAATATGTTTACTTTTGTGCTATAACATATAGCTATAATCAGCGGTGGAAGTATATTGGCGAACGCCGACCGTGTGCGGCTGTTTCTTGTTGGATCGTCTGATCAGTCGGAAGTTAGATTGCAGAGGAGAGTAAATGCCTTTTCAAAATATAATTATTTTTGGATAGCTCAACATGAATTTCCTAAGGGACCGTAGTTGATCATGCATTTATCAGCAGAATACGGCGCGGCGAAAATATTTCGTCGCATGCAACTTCCGTCCGATTTCGACGCAAGAATTCGCGACTGTGAACTCACTATTTGGCAGAAACATAAAGAAAATTAAATAACTTCATGAAGGAGTGAGACATAGATTCTATTTTAAATAAGTAGTCCATACACCAATTCCATTTAACTCTGAATTTATGGCAATTAAGAGATGAACTTACACTGCAATGAAGGATTTAACATGGATGCCGTTTTGACTGACACTTCTCTTCTCGCAATGGAAATAATTCCTTTCACGTTTTCACATACACGTCGCACAATAAATTTACTGCTATGCAGTATTGCACTTTTAGTATTGCACTTTTACTTTACACTAAAATAATATTATTTTTAACGATAATAATAGGGTGGCAAGACGTGCGTGCGACACAAGTTACAGGAGACAAGAGAAAAAATGAGTAACTGTGTAACTGTTCATCGAGAATATTTCGTCCATCAAAAGAATGTGTAAAAGTGTTCTCCTTCTGTCCGTTTTTCGAGCCGCGGTTTTCAAAGTCAATAACTCACTGCATCTCTGACGGCGCTTCGACAATAAACAAGTTACGTCACAGGTCGTTCACCTTTTACATTCTCGCAACATTATTTGCTAACTGTAGCTGTTGCCGAGCGACTGCTCGTTTAGTGAATGATTTAAAATGATAAGGCAATCTCATGGTGTTACAGGTTTTAGAGTTGTATTAGTAGTACACATAGGGATACAGAGACAGACAGTATGCGCATAAGCAGAGTATAGAGCATGCAAAAACATAATTATATAATTACATGTATAACAGTGTTAAAATGTATTCTCAACGAAAGACAGTAAACTGCACTAGCGTTGGTTAAATTTATAACACAAAAAAGTGCCTACGATATTTTTACAGTAAGAGTGTCTTTAAATAGCTGTCGGTCTCAGCTGTCAATTCAGAAGTGTAATTTGAGGTACCATGTGGGGCAAATGCGCGAAGTACTACAGTTACGTAAGTAGTTTACAGTCAAGTAGTTGTAAGCGACATACTGACAACTAAGAGCATGTCAAGTTAGAAGCACCGCTGTATCACAATAGATACATATTAAAAAGGATTGTAACACTTTTTGCTTATAAAAGTGATATACATCAAAATAAAGGTTAAATTGTAAAATTTGCTTTGACTTTGTGCCTCTTTCACTTATTCTTGGATCGGTTTAGTTATCTTGGTTTAATATTACGTTTTTCAGTCTGTGGAGTAATATTCCGATGCCCGGAAGAAGCGTCCACGTAAATTTGCGTTTTATGTTTGTTTTTAAGTGTCCTTCCTGATCGACAAATTTAAAGCCTGTGCTGGTTCTCTGTAGTGCTTGAGAATGTAACTCGGTATTGGGATGAACTTCTGCTGTGCCTTGATGAGCCAGAACAGGCAAGTTCTGTTAACTTTCTTGGCATCGTGGCCCCATGGACACGTTAAAAAACTGTAGGAATAGCAAACCCACATTCCTGCGTGGCCTGGTGAGTCATAAGTGGTGCGTCGATGGAGAAACACATCTTCCCGCCTAATTTTAGGGGAGGTGTTTCACTGGCTCCTCAGATCATTTGGGAAAGACTGATGGAAGCTTCTCGCAGGTTTCTCTCGAAAGAGGAGCCCGAAATAAGTATTCCTACGCATTCTTCTCGGAGTATGAATGATCTGTACCGTCACGCAGTGTACTTACCGGTGAGTTGTGAACTCGGGAGTAATTAACCGATTCATTATTCCCTCATATTCTTCTTTTGGAGAGCAGCTAAATTACCAGACAATTTAGAATCATTGTTTCACTTCACGTAAGTGTCCGGTTTGTTGTTTCAGAAAGACGTGGTTCCGAATGGTCCATTCTGTTCTTACCTACCAAGCCATTAATTAGCGAGGCCATAATTTACCTCCCTCCGTTTGTCTCGTAAACACTCTGTAGCTTTCATTACTAAAGCATCAGTGTTCACTTTCGTTTTCCACATATGTCTTTCCCACAGATTCGTACTTGCATGGTATACAATGTAGTATCCGTTTGCTCACTGCACAGAATATGCCCCACGCTGATATTTCTCCCGCTAAGTTTGCACTCAGTTGAAACGGGACAATTAGATGAGTTAATTTTCCATTCTTTCGCTGTCAAACATTGTATAAATTGAGCAGGAGGATGTTAATAAATGTTGTAGTTGGCAGTACGTCTTCAAAATTAGCACTTTCGCCGTCACAAGTTGCTGTAGTATACAACAGAAAGATACCAGCTGCATGCAGAGATCTAACCGGCGTCATCCTAACATTGTACCGTGTTTGCGCTACCTTCCTTAGGGCTATGTTAAGAAATTTGTCTTGAATTCAGGGCTCACGTGTTTCATTTTGCTTTCGGTAGAATCCAATGGGCATTGTACTTACGGTCGACGAACGATTCAGAATTGTAATAAAAAGGGTCGGGATGTCTCTTGAGGGAAGATATTGATATAGTCTTGTAGGCCACGAACGACAACCGTTAAATACTCAAAAGTAGTGTCACATATAATCTTCAGACATCTCCAACGAATTTCACTACTATTGAAACATGTTGTTGTTGTGGTCTTCAGTCCTGAGACTGGTTTGATGCAGCTCTCCATGCTAATCTATCCTGTGCAAGCTCCTTCATCTCCCAGTACAGTGTATGAAACGTCTCCTTTGAACAATTATACATGACTGTCGTTAAACTGACACACAATATTTTTAGCGCAACGCAATCTGACTTTCCATAATCCCTACAAAAGAATGGCCCTGACTAACATTAACCTATACCTTTCACAAATCACTTACCTCACAAAAATCTTCGTTACTCGAACTACTGCAATACAGCGAGCGCCACTACTGCCAGCGAAATAAATGATTCAAACTACGGAAGGCACTAACTACTGATAGGCATAGTTAGCAAATGAAAGATTTTAATAGAGAACAAACAATGTATTTAACTTAATAGTGTTGAAAAATCATAATATACGTAACAGTTCATGACATCCAGTCCTACAAATTTCAAAACTCCGCCATTTCTCTCGCCACATCCACCACTGCTGGCGGCTCACCTCTAACTGCGCAACGCTACGCGCTGTTCACATCCAGCTACCGCTGCCCAACACTACAATGGCAGACAACAATGCAAACTAGCCACAGATTGCACACAGCACAGCCAGTGATTTTCCTATAGAGCGCTACGTAACGTTGCCAATAAGAAAACATAAACAGCTTACTTACATAGTCCCCATGCACCCCACAAAAATTTTTCAAATTGTTTTGGGCTGTGGCTAATAATGAGTTGATAAAATTTTTCATAATTACAATAACAAAGATATCAAATGCACACACTTATTGATACAATGTTGGTCAAAAGCTAAAATTTTCTCACAGACCATCATAAAGACAGTCCTGTTCATTCATCACAGTAAAATTGAAGTGTTTTTCTCAAAGTCTGAGCAGTAAAAGAAAATGCACACAGAAGTAGTGGATTTCCATGCAGTCTTGAAGAAGTAGTGTTGTCCTTCCAACGGAAAGACAGTGCTGACTCTCGACATGCAGACAAGTAATGGGTCACAACAGAGCAAACCCACAGCAGAGTCATTCGAAGTTTTGAAGAATATTGGTAGGCAGGTCATCACGAAGTAGACCCACTGTAGTCCTGGTAGAGATTACGGTATTGGTGGGCCACCAGAGGTGCAGACCCACTGTAGTCCTGGTAGAGATTGTGGTATTGGTGGGCCATCAGAGGTGCAGACTCACTGCAGTCCTTGTAGAAATAATGGTATTGGTGGGTCATCAAAGATGCAGACCCACTGTAGTCCTTGTAGAGATGGCCAGCAGCCATCTGTTGTGACTGTGCCGGTGCACAATCACCATTGAAGAGTCTTGCGGATTATATAGCAAGTCCATAACCATCACTTGTGCACTCACAAAGTTTTTGGAATTGTCCTTAGAACCAGCAATGCTGTTATCCAGTCCCTTGCAGATGCTAAACTAAGGGACGAGGCAATGCAGCAGCACAGAACAATTAACACAAACAGCAATGACAAAAAAAAAAACGGAAATTGGAAAAGCAAGCAGCAGCAAATGCAATAACTTATATCTAAACATGACAAAGCTGAAGCAGAAGAAATATTACAGTAAAATTGGCCATGTTTAACACCTATGTCACATCTTAATACTAGGGTGCTGCATCACCTTAACTTACACTACTAAATAAGTTACCCAGTCATTGATAAAAATTATGTATGCAATTCCTGTGAAGGGAAATGTCTTTTTGTGCTCCCTCGTTTTTTAGAAGTAGATTATAAAATGGTTATTTACTGGATCTGTAGGCATAAAGTATCTATATTAGTACATCTATTAAATTTTATTTTAACCAATGCTGCAGTGCGTCTAGAAACTAGATATTAAACAAAATAGGCAAAGCAAGGCGTGAAACGTCATTCGCTAGCCGTATGGCATTTCATAATGCAATAAAAATATCTTTCAACTAGCAAGGCAATAGATGTGAAATGTTTTTCATCATTTCATTCGGCATTTTAGTAAACATCATAAATTACGATCTCCACAGTGTAATCATATGTTTTCAAATTTGAGCGTGTCGTATTTACGATGCTTTCTACAAAGAAATGTCAATAGTGAGGATAATGGCCTCCTTTTTTCTCCACCTGTGCCTCTAAAAGGCACACACTAATGGCTTTTTTCTAGGCGACTGTCGTGCAGCTGCCCACGTAATGCGTCGTGCCCAAGACGCATTACGTGAAGGTCACTTAACTTTCTTACCGAAATATTTACAACACCAGTGGCAATCTCATATACAAAATTTCATGGGTCGAGAATTTGCGTTGCAAATGTGTAGAAACAAAATCTTATGAATATAACAGTGTCCAAAAAATTTTCGCCGCCATTGTGATACATTCACGCATTTACACCCTTTTCATAACTCTTAAAGTACGATTCTTGGTATCCAACATCCTTTTTCACAAGTCAGAGTCCCTAACCACTACTCATTATTCCTTACCTTATTACACATATACATATTTCATCATAATAAATATTTCAATATTTCATCATAATAAATACATAGCACAATCAAATTACTCATATATCATCAGATTATTGATCATAAACATACCTCAACAGCATAATACACATAATTATCGTAACAATAGCATCATAGCACCTCAGTCAAGTCTCCAAATCGTCGTAGCTTTCTGCAATAATTTCAAAACATAAAAAAAAATTCTCTGTTCATTTCAATAGTGTCATCTACCTCAAACGTACTTTAAAATCATGCTCCCTTGCCAAATACATCATTCAAAGCTCTCATAGTATCACAATGGTTCCAAAAAAATATGAACAGTTCACAAAGTACAGACAAAATACAATTTCATAAGTGTGATGTTACCCAACTGTGTAATTGCGTAAACATGTGTCACTGATGTAGTAAAAAAAAATGTTTGTCTCTCAAGTAAATGATCAGATAGCTGTGTAATTTATGTGTTAGAGAAATATGGTACCGATGTGTAAAGTTGTATAAACAAATACCATATGAGCTAGGGCTCCTTGTGCTTGTCAAACACATGGTACACAAAGTAGGTGTGTACCCCCTGAGGATTAATGTAATTATACCCTCAGGTGTTACAGATTACAGCAATGGAATGAAATGTATCATGGAAAACTTTCTTTGTAATTCAAAAATCTTGAAAAATAAATGGCTTAAGTACAAAATTAATCTCTCAAATACGTGTCCTGTAGCGCTAAATGTGCGTCTTGCTGTAAGATAATTCTGTGGAAGTGTCGTAGTTGTCGACCTCTATAAGCAAAGTTCTGTTGAAGTCAATGTACTTACCTCACCATAAACGAAAGTGAAATGCTTTGCATATGGATATCTTAGTTATTACGCTTATTGCTGTGATGAAGAAAGTACTGTGCTGTAACGTTTTGTGCTACGGAAAAGGCTGTCTCCATGTAGCTATACCACAAACGTTACTACTAAAACATGTTTTACTTTCCAGAAGAATTCAGAAAAACTGTGCAGATATAAAACAGGTACACCGCAAAAGCAACATTGTAAATTGTCACTCATTAGTAGCGTCGTGATAAAATCGTGTAGCTGTCACATATACTAACTACTGTGTCATCTAGTACCTCACAGAAGGTACTTTAAATCCAGAATATATTTTCAAGTAAACCAAAATGTTGCATTAAAATCTCATTAGCAGTACTGGTAAATGTTCTGAGTATGTAAGCCTGATAGTCGTTACGTAATCGTGCAACTAACAAGCAAGAATGTACAAATAACAACACTGTGCCGTCTGTTAACTATAACAATGCACTAGTAATTTCTGTTTAAAAATGTTCCCTAGGTTCTCGACTGGATAGTTAACTTCAAAACATTATTGCATGTTAACAGTTTCTCAGTGTGACAAATTGTACTGGTAGCGTGAAGTGAAAATTTTTATGGCAAAGACTAAGTTAAAAACACATTATCTTTCAATAAACGGTTTTTAATGTGAAATATGGTGTAAACCTTTATTTTTCATTGTACTCAGAGTTTGAACTTGAATGCAATTATCATGCTAAAATTTTTCTCAGGTTAGCTTCTATGTTACTTTTCTCTGAGCCATCCAGCGCACGTGGCTGCCTGCGTTGCAAGTCATTGTCTGTCTCTTTCTTGGCGCACGTCGTTATTGGGATTTGGAGGTCTAGCTTCCACAAATTCACCTTGCCGAGAGGGCCATGCCCAGTTTGGATCACGCCAGTTCTGTTTAAATTCCGGTCTGTTGTTACGATTGTATCGTCTGTCGCCACGTCGGTAAATTCTGTAATTAATTTCTTGTTGGTCACGTGGTGGAGAACTTCTCCCTGAGTCATAACTGCGCGCTGGACCGTTACGTCTAAAGTTATTCTGTCTCCCTTGATAATAATTATTTTGGTTCCCATATTGTCTGTTTCTCTGATTGTCTCTGTGATAGTCATTACCGCTGAGAGGTGATCTTTCCCTGTAACTATTACTACTCTGCCAACAGTTATCATACGGGTGGTGTCTGTTTTGGTCACGATTTACATTGTAAGAATAGCCTTGTTGTGTATTATTTCTGTCATCGCGGAATTGTGACTGGTGTGACATGTAATTGTTGTGCTCCTGTTTTCGCGTTCCGCGATTGTCAGTGTCAATTTCCAGTACTTGTAACAGTCCCTAAAAAGCTTCAATGTCATCTTTGCAACGTCCTGCCAAAATAATATGTCGTAAATGTTCAGGTAATTTGATTAAGAAAATGCGGATGACTTCTGAGGGGCTGTATGGGTTTGACAGGTACTTATTCTTGACAACATGTCTTCAAAATATTTCAGAAGACTGGAAAATTCAGATTGTTCGAAATGTTTAATCATTATGATGCTATGTTTTACTCGGTCTTGTGTAGCTTGAGACCAATATGCTGAGAGGAACGCATGATAAATTTCTCCTTCATTGTGGCAATCGTGAATGACCGATCGCATTCGCACAGCTGGTTCATTCTCTAAGTAGCCACACATGAATTCTAATCTATGCTCTAATGACCAGTTGGGAGGAAAACAATGAGAGAATTGATGGAGCCACGCTTGTGGATGAATGTCGTTGTCAGAATTCTTAAATATTTTAAATTTATGTGTAGTAATGAACAGCTTATAGTCAAAGTGATTATGTCGGCGAGTCGCATTTCGGTCATTGTTACGTCGTTTTGGCGGTTCCATTTCAAAATTCGGTGCACCTTGCCAATTTCTTTCATAATTTTCGAAATGTGCTGTGTTATTATTTTGTGGCTGTTCCGTATTTCTATGTCCCTCTTCCCGTATTGGGGCGCGAGTGTCCTCTGAAATACGTAATTCTTGTATTACCTGTGTCAGCTGATCTTGTACTTCCCGGATTTCTCTTTGGTGTTGCGTATTAATTTGTTTCTGATTTTGTTTGAATTTCCTAATTTGTTCGCACTCTTCTGTGTCATTAAAGACTACCTGTTTTGTGTCATTCAGATTATCATCTATCTTCGTAGATAAATTATTTAGCTGATCCGAAAGTTCAACTACTTTCTCTGATAATGAACTAATTTCCTCAGTGTGTCTTTCTGAACCAATTTTCAGAGTATCTACTGTGTCCTTTAAGCTTTCCTGAGTTTTTGCAAGTTGCGTAACCAAATAGGTAGATGCAACTGAGTCAATTTTAGCTTGCAAGGTCTCATGATTTTCATGAACAATAGTTTGCAGTTCTTTTATGGCTGCTTCGTGATTCTGTAATGCATTTTCATGCCGCGAAAACATAGGTTGAAAATGCTCACTAATTTGTGTTTTTACGTTATTACAGACTTTTTGACATTTCGATTCAATTTTATGTAACTCAGTAGTTAAATCTTCACGTGTTTGTTCAAGCATGGTGTCTAACTTCCGAATATTTTGTTCCACTGTGTCTAACTTTTGAAGCTTTTGCTGTGTTTGTCTCTGGTGTTGTTCCATTGTGTCTAACTTTTGAAGATTTTGTTCCATTGTGTCTAACTTTTGAAGCTTTTGTCCCATTTGTTTCATTAATTGTAATAACAATGCACTGGTGTCTGAAACATGTTCCTCAGTGCTATTCGACAATGCATTTGAATCGGCAATATTCGCATTTTGAAAAGCAGGAAATGCGTCTTGACTTATTTGAGAAAACGGCAAGGACGCAAAACCTCAATCTACAGTATTTGCAGGATTGTGTCCTGTCATTTCGGATTCCTGAGGCAAGCTGTTGCCGACCGATCGATCGATAATGCTTCCCTGTTCACTAATTGTTTCACTGCCTACACCATTATTTGCAGCCCGCTCCATTTCCCTATGCACAATTACCAAATTACTACTTTGAACATTAGTTAATTCATTACACGTTGGCGCTAACACACTGCTTTCTTCTTCACTGTCATTTCTCAGCATACTTTGGAGCCTAGTATTACGTTTTTCACACGCCATTATTGTCACAATATTTCACACGACAACACAGAAAAGCACAATTTGAAGAGCAAAAATAAGAAACACATTAACATAGCACTGAAAATAATATCTAGTTAATCGCAAGCGCAGCTGCGAAATACTTGGTGCAAATCTACATGCATGCCACAACTGTTTTACTGTACAAGAATGAAAAACTACAACTACAAAGGAAATTCTCTCTACAATTACGCGCTAGTAATAAACAAAGGCTGCACTAATTGCACAAACTACAAGCAAAAAGTCAGAAGATTCCAGTGAGGTATCCTAGGCTAAGGGTCGACATATGAAACGTCTCAAAAAAATGGTTCAAATGGCTCTGAGCACTATGGGACTTAACATCTGTGGTCATCAATCCCCTAGAACTTAGAACTACTTAAACCTAACTAACCTAAGGACATCACACACATCCATGCCCGAGGCAGGATTCGAACCTGCGACCGTAGCAGTCCAGCGGTTCCGGACTGAGCGCCTAGAACCGCTAGACCACCGCGGCCGGCGAAACGTCTCCTTTGAACAATTATACATGACTGTCGTTAAACTGACACACAATATTTTTAGCGCAACGCAATCTGACTTTCAATAATCCCTACAAAAGAATGGCCCTGACTAACATTAACCTATACCTTTCACAAATCACTCACCTCACAAAAATCTTCGTTACTCGAACTACTGCAATACAGCGAGCGCCACTACTGCCAGCTAAATAAAAGATTCAAACTACGGAAGGCACTAACTACTGATAGGCATAGTTAGCAAATGAAAGATTTTAATAGAGAACAAACAATGTATTTACCTTAATAGTGTTGAAAAATCATAATATACTTAGCAGTTCATGACATCCAGTCTTACAAATTTCAAAACTCCGCCATTTCTCTCGCCACATCCACCACTGCTGGCGGCTCACCTCTAACTGCGCAACGCTACGCGCTGTTCACATCCAACTGCCGCTGCTCAACACTACAATGGCAGACAACAATGCAAATTAGCCACAGACTGCACACAGCACAGCCAGTGAGTTTCCTAGAGAGCGCTACGTAACGTTGCCAATAAGAAAATATAAACAACTTACTTACAAGTGAAACTTAGTAAACCAAAAAGGGCCTTTCAAAGTAAGCAAATTATGTGACAGCGGATAGAGGTATCACGAATCCGAATGCTCCAGTAGAGGGATGAGAAATTTTTACTGTAAGGATTTTTTCCCCAATAACTTCGCACTATTATGATCAATATTAAAAGCAGTCAATCTCGTGTACCAATTAAAGATAGGATCTACCAATTCGTCTTTTACTTTGTTATGATAGCACACAGGTAACGCCGCATGTTGAGTGAAATGAAATTTATTTTAACAAGTTCATTATACTCGCAATACGCGTTCCGACTCACACTTGTGACATCAGAAACAGGGGGGTGGTACCGTCTGTGCGCAGGAGGTTGGTTCTACATCTACATCTACATTGATACTCCGCAAGCCACCCAACGGTGTGTGGCGGAGGGCACTTTACGTGCCACTGTCATTACCTCCCTTTCCTGTTCCAGTCGCGTATGGTTCGCGGGAAGAACGACTGTCTGAAAGCCTCCGTGCGCGCTCTAATCTCTCTAATTTTACATTCGTGATCTCCTCGGGAGGTATAAGTAGGGGGAAGCAATATATTCGATACCTCATCCAGAAACGCACCCTCTCGAAACCTGGCGAGCAAGCTACACCGCGATGCAGAGCGCCTCTCTTGCAGAGACTGCCACTTGAGTTTATTAAACATCTCCGTAACGCTATCACGGTTACCAAATAACCCGGTGACGAAACGCGCCGCTCTTCTTTGGATCTTCTCTATCTCCTCCGTCAACCCGACCTGGTACGGATCCCACACTGATGAGCAATACTCAAGTATAGGTCGAACGAGTGTTTTGTAAGCCACCTCCTTTGTTGATGGACTACATTTTCTAAGCACTCTCCCAATGAATCTCAACCTGGTACCCGCCTTACCAAAAATTAATTTTATATGATCATTCCACTTCAAATCGTTCCGCACGCATACTCCCAGATATTTTGCAGAACTAACTACTACCAGTGTTTGTTCCGCTATCATATAATCATACAATAAAGGATCCTTCTTTCTATGTATTCACAATACATTACATTTGTCTATGTTAAGGGTCAGTTGCCACTCCCTGCACCAAGTGCCTATCCGCTGCAGATCTTCCTGCATTTCGCTACAATTTTCTAATGCTGCAACTTCTCTGTATACTACAGCATCATCCGCGAAAAGCCGCATGGAACTTCCGACACTATCTACTAAGTCATTTATATATATTGTGAAAAGCAATGGTCCCATAACACTCCCCTGTGGCACGCCAGAGGTTACTTTAACGTCTGTAGACGTCTCTCCATTTATAACAACATGCTGTGTTCTGTTTGCTAAAAACTCTTCAATCCAGCCACACAGCTGGTCTGATATTCCGTAGGCTCTTACTTTGTTTATCAGGCGACAGTGCGGAACTGTATCGAACGCCTTCCGGAAGTCAAGAAAAATAGCATCTACCTGGGAGCCTGTATCTAATATTTTCTGGGTCTCATGAACAAATAAGGCGAGTTGGGTCTCACACGATCGCTGTTTCCGGAATCCATGTTGATTCGTACATAGTAGATTCTGGGTTTCCAGAAATGACATGATACACGAGCAAAATACATGTTCTAAAATTCTACAAGAGATCGAAGTAAGAGATATAGGTCTATAGTTTTGCGCATCTGCTCGACGACCCTTCTTGAAGACTGGGACTATCTGTGCTCTTTTCCAATCATTTGGAACCCTCCGTTCCTCTAGAGACTTGCGGTACACGGCTGTTAGAAGGGGGGCAAGTTCTTTGGCGTACTCTGTGTAGAATCGAATTGGTATCCCGTCAGGTCCAGTGGACTTTCCTCTGTTGAGTGATTCCAGTTGCTTTTCTATTCCTTGGACACTTATTTCGATGTCAGCCATATTTTCGTTTGTGCGAGGATTTAGAGAAGGAACTGCAGTGCGGTCTTCCTCTGTGAAACAGCTTTGGAAAAAGGTGTTTAGTATTTCAGCTTTACGCGTGTCATCCTCTGTTTCAATGCCATCATCATCCCGTAGTGTCTGGATATGCTGTTTCGAGCCACTTACTGATTTAACGTGAGACCAGAACTTCCTAGGATTTTCTGTCAAGTCGGTACATAGAATTTTACTTTCGAATTCAATGAACGCTTCACGCATAGCCCTCCTTACGCTAACTTTGACATCGTTTAGCTTCTGATTGTCTGAGAGGTTTTGGCTGCGTTTAAACTTGGAGTGGAGCTCTCTTTGCTTTCGCAGTAGTTTCCTAACTTTGTTGTTGTACCACGGTGGGTTTTTCCCGTCCCTCACAGTTTTACTCGGCACGTACCTGTCTAAAACGCATTTTACGATTGCCTTGAACTTTTTCCATAAACACTCAACATTGTCAGTGTCGGAACAGAAATTTTCGTTTTGATCTGTTAGGTAGTCGGAAATCTGCCTTCTATTACTCTTGCTAAACAGATAAACCTTCCTCCATTTTTTTATATTCCTATTAACTTCCATATTCAGGGATGCTGCAACGGCCTTATGATCACTGATTCCCTGTTCTGTACATACAGAGTCGAAAAGTTCGGGTCTGTTTGTTATCAGTAGGTCCAAGATGTTATCTCCACGAGTCGGTTCTCTGTTTAATTGCTCGAGGTAATTTTCGGATAGTGCACTCAGTATAATGTCACTCGATGCTCTGTCCCTGCCACCCGTCCTAAACATCTGAGTGTCCCAGTCTATATCTGGTAAATTGAAATCTCCACCTAAGACTATAACATGCTGAGAAAATTTATGTGAAATGTATTCCAAATTTTCTCTCAGTTGTTCTGCCACTAATGCTGCTGAGTCGGGAGGTCGGTAAAAGGAGCCAATTATTAACCCAGTTCGGTTGTTGAGTGTAACCTCCACCCATAATAATTCATAGGAACTATCCACTTCTACTTCACTACAGGATAAACTACTACTAACAGCGACGAACACTC
This sequence comes from Schistocerca americana, assembly GCF_021461395.2. NCBI lineage: Eukaryota > Metazoa > Arthropoda > Insecta > Orthoptera > Acrididae > Schistocerca > Schistocerca americana. Next base: position 184,269,448 of record NC_060122.1, read on the forward strand.
CACCACCGGTTGCATGCAATCTATCCTTTCTAAACACCGTCTGTACCGTTGTAAAAATTTCGGCAGAATTTATCTCTGGCTTAAGCCAGCTTTCTGTACCTATAACGATTTCAGCTTCGGTGCTTTCTATCAGCGCTTGAAGTTCCGGTACTTTACCAACGCAGCTTCGACAGTTGACAATTACAATACCGATTGCTGCTTGGTCCCCGCATGTCCTGACTTTGCCCCGCACCCGTTCAGGCTGTTGCCCTTTCTGTACTTGCCCAAGGCCATCTAACCTAAAAAACCGCCCAGCCCACGCCACACAACCCCTGCTACCCGTGTAGCCGCTTGTTGCGTGTAGTGGACTCCTGACCTATCCAGCGGAACCCGAAACCCCACCACCCTATGGCGCAAGTCGAGGAATCTGCAGCCCACACGGTCGCAGAACCGTCTCAGCCTCTGATTCAGACCCTCCACTCGGCTCTGTACCAAAGGTCCGCAGTCAGTCCTGTCGACGTTGCTGCAGATGGTGAGCTCTGCTTTCATCCCGCTAGCGAGACTGGCAGTCTTCACCAAATCAGATAGCCGCCGGAAGCCAGAGAGGATTTCCTCCGATCCATAGCGACACACATCATTGGTGCCGACATGAGCGACCACCTGCAGATGGGTGCACACTGTACCCTTCATGGCATCCGGAAGGACCCTTTCCACATCTGGAATGATTCCCCCCGGTATGCACACGGAGTGCACATTGGTTTTCTTCCCCTCTCTTGCTGCCATTTCCCTAAGGGGCCCCATTACGCGCCTGACGTTGGAGCTCCCAACTACCAGTAAGCCCACCCTCTGCAACTGCCCGGATCTTGCAGACTGAGGGGCAACCTCTGGAACAGGACAAGCAGCCATGTCAGGCTGAAGATCAGTATCAGCCTGAGACAGAGCCTGAAACCGGTTCGGCAGACAAACTGGAGAGGCTTTCCGTTCAGCCCTCCGGAATGTCTTTCGCCCCCTGCCACACCTTGAAACGACCTCCCACTCTACCACATTTGAGGGATCAGCCTCAATGCGGGCAGTATCCCGGGCAACCACAGTCGAAGTCCGATCAGGGGATGCGTGGGACGAGCTGGCCGTCCCCGACAAACCCCCATCCGGACCCCCACAGTGATGCCCATTGGCAACAGCCTCAAGCTGTGTGACCGAAGCCAACACTGCCTGAAGCTGGGAGCGAAGGGATGCCAACTCAGCCTGCATCCGAACACAGCAGTTGCAGTCCCTATCCATGCTAAAAACTGTTTTGCAAAGAACGTCTGAACTAATCTACAGAGAGCGCAAAAAAATCGACAAAATTTAAACGGTTATTAAAATACAAGATTGCCTAGTAAATGCAGTAATGCTGCTACTTGCGCACTGCTGACACTGCTCGGCGGCGGAAGGAGACTAAGCGAAATTACACTATTCAGGTACTAAAACGCGATGCTACAACTCTCAAATACTATAATACGCCCGAAATTTATGAATTAAACAATGCAAGTACCAAAAACACGCAAAGAAATTAAGAATTAAACTACGTAACAAATGAGTGAACTAGGAGTATACGACTTGCTGCTGCAGCTACTTAGCCAACGGCGGCAGGGAGCACACTGACTGTGACCGACTGATACTGGCCGTTCAAAACAAAAACAGTAGACAAACGACTACGCGAATTTACACTATTCAGGTACTAAAACGCGATGCTACAACTCTCAAATACTATAATACGCCCGAAATTTATGAATTAAACAATGCAAGTACCAAAAACACGCAAAGAAATTAAGAATTAAACTATGTAACAAACGAGTGAGCTAGGAGTATACGACTTGCTGCTCAGCTGCTGGTCCAACGGCGGCAGGGAGCACACGTAGAAGGGCATCATCAGCGCTAGCAGAGCTGGTTGGCGGATGCTTTGGCAATGCTAAAGTTTAGTAGTTCGGTTTTGCGCGGCGAACCAGCCGCATTCACTAGTAGCGTAGATGCTTTGAAGTTCCTCAATAGACAGTTCTCAGATAGTGTTTGATGTAGGACTTACTAAATATGCTGAGCTACGAAGGATTTTGCCAAACTGGTGAGTCTGAGACGGATCATTCGCCATTTTATTCGCCCATGTATCAATTTGGTGTCACCCCGTGAACACGCCACAGGAGGACACAAAATAGTAGCACTGGAAAAGCATGAGCACCCTTTGCTGCTTCTCATCACGTTCAAATTTCATCGAATGATTGAACCCGTACCTAATGGTTCCAAACGGTGCAAACATTCCTGTGTGTTGCGTCCCAAACGTGTGCCGTATCGTTCTGTGGGGATGCAGCCACACATCGTCTTTAGAAAAGGGTTGCAACGCCTGAGGATGCCAGCAGTGTCAAAGTATGTGAAGAACTCTTCCCGTTGCCCATCGCACTGTGAACTACCTTTTTCGGCTGCGAAATGTGTGGGAATCAACGCCCCGGGAAACGGCTGGTTTTATTGACGACCTTTATACCTCCCCTGCGACCGTTTCGTACCGATGCTCATCTCCGGTGTGTCTGTAATGTTTTCCTGGCCATTCATTAGAAAACCTCTTGAATTCAATGCTAGGTGTCGCGGTTCTGACTTCCAACGCAGACGCGTCAAGAGTAGAGGTGAAAAGTGGGCAAGTCGGGGTCTGAACACGGTCCTACTGTGCGACACGTTCACGGTAGCGCTGGACGGAATTGCGGTGAAGTTTGGTGCCAACGAGACATCATTAACACACCTAACAGGTCACATGAACATCTTAGCTCTGGCCTTTTCCCTGCATGTCTCGTCACCTTTCTGTTCGAAGCGTCGTCGAGTCCGAAGCTGATGTCGCGGTTTGCCACGCTTTTGCACCATTACAGAGGAAATTTGTACGAACATTTGAGCCAGACTTGTTCATCACAATGGGTGGGGATTACGGGGTCCCGAAAATATGGTACTTTAATTCTGTTGCTCAATGTTATTTAAACTATTCCGCCTATTTACTCATCTTTATAAGCGTTTCAGCTAGTCCCAGCTATTTCAGGAACAGATAATTATGTCTTTGCGTGGGTAGCCCTATACAAGGGTGAAGAATTTATCTGTGCACTCGTCTGTCCCCTTGGGTAGTAGTAAAGAGATAATTCAGGGACCAGCAGTCATCTGTATCCCTGTCTGGCTTATGAAGCCGCAGGTATATGACAGTGGTCGCATTCTGAATGACAACCACAAATTTCACACAAATTATACATAAATCAACTGTAATCAAAAGTAACTATGACGTAGGCTTCCCGCACAGGGAAGGAGCGCCTGGTCTCCGGCACGAATCCGACCGGTTTGGGTACAGGTCCGGTGAGCTGGACAGCCTTTGGATGGTTTTTGGCGGTTTTCCATTTGCCTCGGCAAATGCGGGCTGATTCCCCTTATTCCGCCTCAGCTACACTATGTCGGCGATTACTCTACAACGCAAACATAGGGGTTACACTCGTCTGGTGTGAGACGTTCCCTGGGGGGGGGGGGGGGGGAGGGTGGATTCCACCGGGGGTGGAACTGCACAATAACCCTGGGTTCGGTGTGGGGCGGCGGAGGGGTGAAGTGTACTGCGGTAGTCGTTGTGGGGTTGTGGAGCACTGCGGCTGCGGCGGGTACGGAGCCTCTCCGTCGTTTCTTGGTGCCCGGTTAAAATACAATACATACATCTATGACGTAGAGAATCATGCTGTATTAAACAACTTGTTTTCTGGAGATACAGCAGATCAAGAAAGTTAGTTGAGCATAACATTTTTTGAGCTACCACTCACAGATTCGAATATGGCCGCAATCATTTTTCTGACCTACATATTCTACTCCGAGGTAAACCTCCTGGTTTATTGTCAGAGGATACAAATGAGAAACTTTATTTCTAATTGACTACAGATACTGAAAACTATAGCGAACATTTTTATGTGTGAAATTTCGGTTATAAATAATAGCTTTCACTACTAATTTCTTTCTTAATTATAGTTCATCTATCCGTCGAGATCTATGTCAGTGGTAACAGTGTGTGATGTAGTAATACAAAATAAAGAGCGACATACACTTGTGGTGAATCAGCTGATACTAAAGGAAACTTTCTATGGAATCATTCTCTTCATGAGGGGTACATCAGTCGGGTACTTGGTGAAAGATATTGCACTCTTCGCAACTCGAATGTTGATTATTCACGTTATTAAAACTTTAACAGCTGGACAATTTTGGCCTTAACGTCCATTTTCAAATGCAGTTGGAGACAGCCTATCATATTTCAGTTTGTTGTGTACTGCTTAACCACTGCAAAATCTGCCATCTTTTAGCCGCCGTTAGCAGTTTTACATATCACGTCCTCAGACCATGATACGAGATTGCGAAGTAGCGCGTCAACAAGACAGCTGAGCAAAAAAAAATTTGAACGTTTTTCTGGTCGTATATTTTTGCTAATGCAAACTATATTCTTCCACTTTTTAAATACAGTCAGTCTTATATTTTAGGCTGTTATTTTTTTACTCGATGCACTATCAGCCACTTTAGCCGTTAGTAGTACTCTTTGCAAAAGAAGATCTTAGGTAAATTCCGCTAGATAATAAACTGATTATAATGCTTGTCTTATTTATAAAAAACTGAAGAGTTTTATTTTGAAAAATTCAGAGGCATTTTCGATCTCTTTCTTGTACAATGCCATTGAATATGGTATGTAAGAATAAAATTGGCTAAATGTGCAGTTATCGATAGAGTGAATGGACAACAACTGCGGTGAAAACATTAAAATGTCTTTCATTCTATGGGATATATACCAGAAGAATCGAAGGTTGGAATTCAACTCTCCGTCAAGGACGAGGTCAGTAGGGACTGACGATTAAAAGACGGCAGCTGCCATAACCCGATTTCCCAGAAACTTGGCTCAGTGGAAAAAGAGGCAAAGTAAGTGAATACTCGAGTCCCGATTTATCCGTAGATACTTGACCGTCTCGCAGAAAGTAAAGATCGATGTTGTGAGGTACTTTATGTGCCTTAGAGCGAGTAAATTTTTCAGTCGAAGCGGTGGCGCAGTAATTAACGTCGCAGATTCATACTTCTGCGATCGGTGTTGGATACACGATCACTACTTTTATTTTTGTAAATAGTCCTCACGGGTCTGCCACCGGATCACGTTGTGTAAATTCAACAGTATTTCCTTGGAGCAACTGTATGACATCTAGGTATCTAGCTACGAGCGAGGTTGGACCACCTGAAGATGTCTGACAGTTGCTCCGAGGAAATATTGTGGAATTTGCACAACGTGATCCGGCGGCAAACCCGTGAAGGCCATCCACCGGAAAAGCTTGAAGAGTGGCATTTTTATCTCTGTTTTTCCTTTATCTACTAGCGTACATAAAAAATTTCTACACGAGTGTTTCCCAGTGTATACTGAAATAACGTTGTCCTTATTCGTCTAATAACAGCATGTCTGGTGAATGAATTTCAAAAAAATTAATGAAAAATTTAACTGAAATTGTTATCGGTAAAATTCCTGCAGTGTATCTTGATTCGTAATGAATGATAAGCGCTGGATTTCAGAAAAGTGATCCATTACGAATGGTTTCCATGTGAAAATGTTGCCAATGCGTGAAATCTTCAACAAAGTTAACGTTTATTTGTCCGGTGTGATTTATACGAAGAAATGCAACAATCTCAAACCCCCATTTGTGTGATTCTCGTCGTGTTCAGAATTTCATTGTTTCAAATGTTTCAACGATCTTTGTAATCCAAGGGAATGCAGAAAATCTTCCTGAAGAGTAAACAGCAGAGTATAATATAAGGATTAAGAACTGCTATGTGAATGAAGTACAAGTATATGAGAATTTAAATAGATTGTAACCCCTTAAGACAACATAAACACATATATTGCATAATAAATGTATGAAACTTATTGTGAAACCATTTTGCAATTTTACAATTAATAAGAAAAATTCGTGTACTAACTTTCTTCTGACATGAGTAGGTACATGAAAAAAATAAAATAAAAACAACAATTTGACTTCGTGCATGGGACCCAGTGTTGAAGACCGCTACCCTAGCCACTGCGCCAGCAGCTAGGTTAAGATAATGGATTGCTAAAGGACATGGAAAACTTTGATGGTCGTTTTCTCTGAAACGCTCTCGTATCTACGGGTGAGTCGAAACACGTCATCGTTTTGATGTTAGACATGGAATCGTTTTAAATGTTTTCTTCAACGTTTACTTTGAACAATTAGTTCAGGAACTCACGCGAAGTGTAAATGGTTGGCGAAAACATATTTGACCTATTAGCAACCATTGACGCTGAGCTAATAGAGAGGATCACGACGAAGACAGGGGTCAGTGTCTACAGGACCGTTGCCGCGAGAGTGAATACCGTAATATTCAACTTCACCAAAACTAAACGCGAAAATATCAGCGTAATAAAGCAAATAATAAACCTCTTATTTCCTTCCTGAGAGAAAGTCTCCATGCCTTCCACACTAACTGTGTAAGCGTATACCAGATATGGCATAAATTCAAAGGAATATTATCGATAGCAGTTGAGAGATTTACACCAAAAAAGTGAAAGAAGCCGGAACAAATCACCCCTTGTTGTTGTGGTCTTCAGTTCGAAAGCTGTTTTGATGGAACTCTCCATGCTACTCTTCATCTCCGAGTAAGTACTGAAACCTACATCCATCTGAATCTGTTTAATGTATTCATCTCTCCGTCTTCCTCTACGATTTTTACCTTGCACGCTTCCCCCCAGTGCTAAATAAGTGATCCATTGATGTCTCGGAATGTGGCCTGCCAACCGATTCCTTCTTCTAATCTGGTAGTGCCACGAATTTCTTTTCTCCCCAGTTATATTTAGTACCCCCTTATTAGTTACGATATCTACTCATCTAATCTTAAGAATTCTTCTATAGCACTACTTTTCAAAAGATTCTATTCTCGTGTTGTCTAAACTCTTTAACACCCACGTTTCTCTTCCACAGATGGCTACACATCATACAAATAGTTTCAAAGACAACTTCCTGATATTTAAAGCTATACTCGACGCTAACAAATTTCTGTTCTAAAAAAAAGCTTTCCTCGCCACTGTCAGCCTACATTTTATGTCCTCTGCTTCGGTCACCATCAGTTATTTTGCTGCCCAAATAACAAAACTCGTCTACAATTTTCAGTGCCCCATTTCCTGATCTAATTCCCTCAGAATCACCTGAATTAATTCGACCACATTCCTTTATTCTTGATTTCCTTTTGTTGACGTTCATCGTATATCCTAACTTGACGACAGTGTCCATTCAGTTCAACAGCTCTTCCAGTTCCCTTGACGTTTCTGACAGAATTACAGTGTCATCGGAAAACAAGAAAGTTTTTTTTTTCTTCTCTCTGGACTTCAGTATCGTAATCCAAACTTTTCTTTTCTTTCCTTTACTGCTTGCTCAACGAACAGATTGAATAACAGGGATGGGCTACAATCCTGTCTCACTCCCCTCTCAACCACTGCCTCCCTTGCATGCAACTCTTATTAAGTGCCATCTGGTTTCTGTACTAGTTGCAAGTAGCCTTTAGCTCTTGTATTTTAGCCCTGCTGCCTTCAGAATTTCAGAGAGAGTATTCCAGTCAACTTTGTCAATAGCTTTCTCTAAGTCTACAGATGCTATAAATGGAGATTTGCATTTCCGTTGCTTACCTTCTGTGAGACGTCGTAGGGCCAGCATTACCTCAAGTGTTCCTAGATTTCTCCGGAATCACAATCCGTGTTCCCGTCAGATTCTACCAGTTTTTGCATTCTTCTCCAAAGAGTTCGTGTTAGTATTTTGCAACCATCACCTACTTAACCGGAACTTAATATTCACATCTATAGGTACTTGCATTCTTTGGAACTGGAATTATAATCTTCTATTTGAATTCCGCCTGCCTCATACATCTTGCTTACCAGGTGGAAGTGTTTTTTCATAACTGGCTCTCTAAAGGCTATGAATATTTCTAACGGAATGCTGTCTACTCCTGGGGCTTTGTTTCAATTTAGGTCTTTTAGTCCTCTATAAAATTCACGCACTGGCGTATATCCTATCTCATATTCATCTCCATCCTCTTCCATTTCTATAGTACTGCTCTCACGTTTATCTCCCTTGTAGTGACCCCATATATTCCTTCCACCTTCCAGCTTTCGCTTCTTTCTTAGGACAGATTTTGCATCTGATCTTTTGATGTCGTTCAGGTTCTCACCAAAGGACTCTCTAATTTTCTTGTTTCTTATAGACAGTATCTATCTTTCCCCTAGTGATATATGGTTCTAAATCCTTACATTTGTCCTCTAGCGAATTCCACTTAGCCATTTTGGGCTACCTGTCAATCTCATTATTTGACTTTGCATTCCTTTTCTCCTGCTTTCTGAAGAGAGGCAGAAGTTTTCCGTTAGTTGCAACAATCAGGATGATTGACTGTTCTGGTATTGTAACGTCAACCAAAGCAGCCTTGCTGTGGTGGTGCTGAAAGCAAGGCGCAATTGCAGCCACAATTTCTCCCTAGGGCATGTAGCTCTACTGTATGGTCATACGATGATGGCTTCCTCTTTGGTAAAATACTCCGGAGGTAAAATAGTCGATCATTTGGAACTCTGGGCGAGGTCTGCTGAGGAGGATGTCGTTATCAAAAGAAACAAAACTGGCGTTCTACGTATAGAAGCGTGGAATGTCAGATATCTTAATCGGGAAGGTAGACTAGGAAATTAAAAGGGGGAAATCGAGAGGTTAAACACACATACAGAGGGAGTTACTGAAGTTCGTTGGCATGTGGAACATGACATTTGGTCAGTTGAATACAGGGTTATAAACACAAGATCACATAGAGGTAATGGAGGAGTATGTTTTATAATGAATAAGAAAATAGGAACGCGAATAATCTACTATGAACGGCGTAGTGAGTATATTATTGTAGCCAAGATAGTCACTAAGCCCACACCAACCACAGTAGTAAATTTGCCAACTAGCTCCACAGATGATGAAGAGACTGATGAAACGCATATGAGCTAAGAGAAATTCAGATAGGTAAGGGAGAAGAAAATTAAATAGTCATGAGGGAAGGGAATTCGACAGTAGGAAAGAGAAGAGAAGGGAAAACAGTAGATGAATGTGGACTGGGAAACGAATGAAGGAGGAAACAGCCTCGCAGAAGTTTGGACAAAGCATAATTTAATCATTACTTATACTTGGTTTAAGAATTGCGAAAGAAGGTTATATAAGTGAAAGAGACTGGAGACACTAGAAGAATTGAGATTGATTACATAATGGCGGGACAGATTTTGGAAACAGATTTTAAATGGTAAGACATTTCCAGGGGCAGATATGGACTCTAACCACAATTTATTGATTATGAACTGCAGATTAAAACTGAAGAAATCGAAGAAAGGTAGGAATTTAAGGAGATGGAACCAGAGCTTGTTGAGAGATTCAGAGGGAGCTTTAAGGAAAGGTTGACAAGGACATCTGAAAGGATTATAGAAGGAGAAGAATATGTAACTTTGAGAGAGGAAATAGTGAAGGCAACAGAGGATCAAGTAGGTCTAGTGGAAAACCGAGGGTAACAAACGAGATACTGAATCTAATTGATGAAGGGAGAAATACAAAAGCCACGAGACCCATGCTATATAAACAGGTCAGAACACTGTTCCAGAAGCAACGAATAAAACATGACAAATTTTAAAGAACGTAAAATATCCAAGTTGGCGAAGTTTTGTTTTAGAGAAGCTTGGAATTTAGCGTGGTTTTCATTGCGAGATTCTTACAATAGTTCCCACAACGAAACTCTGTCTCCAAATCTGGGAATCATATACAACCACTCGCTGTTCGAAAGATCGGTACATAAAGATTGGAAAGTTGACAAGGTCACATGAGCGCTCAAGAAAAGAAGTAATAGAACCTGCTGAATTACAAACCCATATCACTAACGACGATTTTCAGTAGGATTTTGGAACAAATACATCGTTAATGTTAAACACAACTAGCTCTTTATGACACGAAGTAATGTGTGGTATTGACAGGGGATCTCGAATTGATTTCATATTTACATATTTACAAAAGGTTTTTGACACCGTTTCTCACAAGCAGCCCTTAATCAAGGTGCGTACCTACACAATGGCGTCTCATTTATGTGACCGGTTACATAATGTCCTATTAGAAAGGTCACAGTTCGCAGCAACTAACGGAAAGACATCGAGTAACGGAGAAATGATACCTGGCTTTCCCCAAGGAAGTGCTATACCCACTCTGCTAGTTCTAATCTATATAAATGATTTAGAAGCAGATAATGTCGTCATATATGCTCTTGTAAACTCATCAGAGAAACGATACCAATTGCAAAATGATTTAGACACGATATCCCTATGATGAGAAAAATGGCAACTGCCCATAAATTATGCTGCATACACTACGCTTGTCCGTCCTCTTACAGAATATCACCAACAGAGGTGGCGCAGTGGATTCGAATTCGGAAGGACAACGTTTCAGACCCGCGTCTGGCCATCTTGATTTAGGTTTCCAGTGATTTCCATAAATCGCTTCAAGAAAATGCTGGACTGGTTCCTTTGAAAGGGTACGGCCGATTTGCTTTGCTGTCTTTTCCTTATCCGAGCTTGTCCTCGGTCTCGTCCTCGTTGTTGACGGGACATTAAACACTAGTCTCCTCCTTTCCTGCTCCTGTTCTAGCACTTTAGGTAGGGGTCCTTACTAGAAAGTATTGCCTGAAGATATCGGAAAGTACAAAGAAGTGCAGCTCGTTTTGTGTTATCCCGAAACTGGGGAGAGAGTGTCTCGGATGTTATACACCAGTTATGACGGCTATCATTAACACAATTTTCGTTGAGACGAGATCTTTCCACGAAATTTCAAACACCTAAATTCCCTTCCGAACGCAAAAATATTTTGTTGATGCCCCACCTACGTAGGGAGAAATGATCATCGCAATAAAATAAGGATAATCAGAGCTCGCGCGAAGAGATTTAAGTGTTTGCTTTTCCGAGAGTGGAAAGGTAGAGAAACGGAATGAAGGTACTTCGATGAACCCTCCGTCAGTCACATAAGCGTGCATTGTAGAGTAGTCACGTAGCTCTAGACGTAGATGTGTGAATCCTGTGTACGTGATTCGGGGGCTAGTACTGGTTTTTACTTATCAGCCGGGTAGTAAATCTACATTTCTTGCTTACAGTCACGTAATTTCAAATGGCGAGTAAGCAAATGGATACCAGAATTAAAATGTGTAAACTTGTAATATACTGGTGATTGAAAACGACAAATAGGAGAGGTATTTGGTCAAGTGATTCACGGAGAGTTGTTTTATTTCCTTTTCATTTCCAGCGTATTACCTCAGTTACTTCTGCATTAGATTGTGATGTCATTACAACTGTTTTCTAGACACTGTAGAAAGCACCTGAAATTGAAGAAGTTATAATTTTAATAAATTTTTTTGTTTATGATATTTAAATAATGATAGAAAACAATTTAGCTTGCGCTGATATACACCAGAAATGTGTGCTATACCGTGTCGCATAGGCTCCTGTCGTAAGCTACAAGTTATTAGACTTAATAATATGAAGAAAAGTTTTGCTCTCAATTATGTAAAGGCAGGAATAAAGCCTCCGCAAAATTCAGCCTATGGTTAAGATACTTATTGTCTTCCTAATTTGCATGTTTTGCGCGAGTACTATGCTGAGAAAGCTCTACTAGTAAAAGCTGTAACTTACATGGGTATAGAGTTTTTAACATAAATCAATAAGAAGATTTTTCGACTTCGGGATATACGAAAAAGCCATTCGCAAACGGAAATGAGTTTTATGCTAAATGGAACCGATATTCGCCGAAAGTCGTAAGAAGGAATCGCTTTACGGTTTCAGAACGTAAATGGTCTCTAACTTTCACAGGCAGAATTCGGAAGCACCTACGCGGTAACTCCCTTACGACGCCACAACTAGCAGAATCGAAGCCACGCTCATTTTATTATCTATAAAATCTAACGGCATCAATAAACAGTATCCGTTGCGGTTGCGTGACCTTTCACGTGCTGAATTCATGAGATGTGCTGAAAGCATAGAAACAGATTTTCTATACGTAGACGACGCAGCATATCATCAGTATGTTCTTTAGCTGCCTAAAATCGAATTTGTGAAGGTTTCAGACAATATCACAGAGATTTTGGTGTTGCAGCCGGCGAGATCAGAAGATGGAAGCCTTTTAACTATCTGGGGATTATGACATCATCAATCGGAAAAATGATAATCACGTAAATAATAACAACTTAATTATCATTACTACTTGAATTCAAATCAACTTCAATTACGACACGTTAGTAAATAGGGATAAAAAGTACAAAATAGTTTTCCCCTACGACAGACGGCTGAAACCATACAGGATGGCTATGAAATTCGTGTAAGGTACATAACGAAAAACGCAGGGTGTGCACAATGTATAACTCATGCATGAATAATTCACCTTCTACTTTCAACCGCATACGCCCAGCGTTGTTCGTTATAAATTTCGCTAGTATTTCCATTTGTATTGAAAATTACCCAACAAAAATTTTCAGAACTATCTGTACGGGGTTATGGTTCAGTATGTGGATGGGAGAACTTATTTTACGGATTTTAGTCCGATGTAAACACGTGTTATACTAAATATTATGTTTTTTAAATATTTAGTTTTTGACTTTTAGTCTTTTGTGTGCGAAATTTATCAATAGAGTTTCAATACTATGATGAGATTATAAGAGAGACGTGTGGTAAATTTCACTTTTCTTTCAATGTCGTTCACCTGATAATATTTGAAATAGAATAGGGTTATACCTACCTACTAATAATATATCAATCTGTTATTGTCCTATAAATATGAAATAAACAGGAAGAAAAATTTGTTTTATATGAGAGTCTGCGTTAGATTTTTAAGTCAGTATTAACGCAAATTAATGTTAGTCCTTGTTATGTATCAATTCAGACCATCTTCATGGCACGGCGTCCTGTAGTCAGTTTTGAGGAGGTGAGCTTTACTTTTCGTAATCTATGGAGCTGACACTACTTAATCGAACACATGCCTATCCGTTAGTAAATAGACCAGATTCGAGATATACTGCAGCGTGTTTCACGGTACGTCCTTCTATTTTTTGAATTGTGGAGGCCCAGCACAATATGATTCGGAGCTATGTTCGCCCGCCTGTTACATCGATTTTTTTCATGGTTAGATGAATTCCGTCTCAGCTGAAGTCGATAAGAGCAGGTAGAATGCCGGTGTCGTACATCTGATTACGACGGACTGAAAGAACACAATATCACTGTTTGTGTCTTTTATAATCCTCCACTCTTGCAGGTATCGACTGACACAGTATTTTCCGTTTTCCCATTATTGGCATTTCTCATCCCACTGACTAGCGTCTATGAGCCAGAATCTTATAACCGTCGCTCATTGGGTTCGATATCGTCCAAGAGAAGCTTCGTTGTCTATCAATCTAAGGACAAGTTGGATGCAAGATCCAAACCGCCAGGTGCCTTTGTCAGTACTTTTGACTTCAATAAACCAAATTGTTGTGCCCTCAACTCACTGACGTGCAGATCATTCAAACTATCGGCAAATGTTGTGTCTCCTTCTTGTCGTATGTTCTCCGCCAACTCCAAAAAGCTGAGGAGACCCCACAGACGCGGTGCCAGAATGAAACTCACTGGCTGGTGGTATGCTTGTGCTCCTGTAATTGGTGGCAACTAAAGCAAATCTCCAGGAACCATTATGTAGGTGGCATCGAATAGTCCATTTCCCTTATCTTCCAGTTGTCACAATCTAGACCATGCACACCTTCTCATGTGGAAACACTGAAATCTCGACGATTAACAATAATTCGACGTCCTTTCACTGACTTCTCAAAACCTTGAAATAATTACCAGTAAGTTACTCCAAACTGCCTGTCATCTTTCCGTCTTTCTCAGCTGGTAATTTAAATAATGTATCCAATGCTGCCCCACTAACAGTCGTGCTGGTATACCGGTCAATGCGTCAACTTGAACTCTTGTCTTATGATGGCAGCGATCGACATTCTTTCAGTGCCTTGCATTTGAATGTTCGGTCAACTCCAGCCCTTCAGGTGACAAATAATCTGATGCGACTGGGACTTACTTTCATTTGGCACTCGTTACTCCGAGTTACGGTGGTCAGTAATTTTCTCTGTCGTACATTCATTGCATCACAAATATACGGGTACAGCCCACTTATCATCACCTCTTCTTTAGCTTCTTCTTCAATTTCAGCCTCAGCGACGTCTTGTTGATTTTCAAGAAGCTTGAAATCATGTGTGTGACTTAAACATTCTTTAACTGTCTGTCTCTCGGATGGTGTAGTTTTCAGGTAGACATATTTTTATCTCAAATGTTGAGTAAAATGGTGCATAGTATATAAGGAGACTGTAGAAATAGTTTTCCGGATCCGTCGGCATTTAAGAGGATAGGAGTCCTGCAGCAGCTGGAACACTTGTAATTAAAATTTTAGTCTTGTCTCCCAGCTTGAGAGTCTTCGTCTTGTTGGTCGCTCTTCAATTCTAACAAGTCACCCTTCACTTTTTCCCGCTTTCTTTGCATAATATGACTGAAAATTCATAGTGAATTCAAGTAGGCTGTTATTTGGTAATTTATAATAGTGCTGTTGTTGTCTTGGACGATCTGAATATCGCTCATACATTGAAATGTAAATGTGCAGGAGGTCGAGCGGTCAGTACTTACCAGATTAATTAATAGAACAGGAAATAAATAAAAAAAAGAGGATACATTTCACTTTATGGGATACTTAGAGTGTGGCTAGGGAAGTAAATTACCAGGTGTAGACCAGTCTAAGAGCATGAACAAACTAAAGTAAGTGGGCAACAGGAGAAGAGGCAGCTCTTATTAATTTATTTTAGAGGCCCGAAGCTCTGTCTCCCGAAGAAAGACATCTGTTCCACTCGAGGCCTTGATCACAAGAGAGAGGAGCAACTGGGTTCTGCACTTCAGAGTCCTCCACCGTCAACAGAGGCGAACAGTCGCTCACACATGCCATTGGCTGAACTGGTGGCATTTGAACATTTAGTGACAGCTGTGCACCATGGGTGTCCACAGTATTCCAGTTTAATCACTCATTTATGTTGGAGAAAATATCAACTGCTTGATTTTCCTCAAATCTCAGCACCTGTATCCAAAATCACACATTTTATCGATGTGGCAGGCTACAGAGTCAATAGACTTAGCTCTGTTTCTAAATCCGCATGCATGACTTAAAGAGCTTGGTTGCGATGTTTCTTTCATCCCGACGAATTAGAAGAATGATTTTAGCTACACCTTGTTTACATCTGAACGCTCTGTATTCCTCTGTATTTGAAATGTTCTTGGCGATGTAATGGGCAATAGATTATTTAAAATCTGAGTTGTTCTATGTACATATTCGCAGTACAGAATTAGAGAAAATGCTGGTTACAATTATTCACAAAATAATTTTCATTTGTTCTTCCTTTCAAGGTGCAAAATCTTCCTCCTTGTGGATAAACTCGTGTTAACTACATGGCATAGTACGGATTTGATGGCTTCGCTCTTGAGAAATAGAAAATTGTTGCTTGGCTCTTGAGAAATAGGGAATAAATACTTAAACAGAGTAGATTTTCTGGTATATGTAACATTAGTTTGGTTGCACATCTTGATAAGGTTCTGACATGTGTAAGACTGGTTGTGATGTATCTTCCTACCACACTTGCGGAAGGTTGCTCTGTGGGAGTAGAACCCATGGCCTGCAAGGTAAGAAGATACTATCTCATGCATGCAGAGTTCAGAGCATTGCAGCAGTGCGGACAGCGATGTAATCAGATAATGATCACAATGTCAGTTCCACTACACTCCCTGTACAGGAAACGTTATCGCTTACAGAAATTTGTGTACGGGTTAAGGAATAAATATATGTTAACAAAAACTTAAAATTTTAGATTTTCTGTATCAAGGTATATTTTCTTCATAATATCATAACATTAAAACTATAATACATACAGCATGGTAAAATATTGATAGTGTGTGTTCCCAAATGTGAGATGAAATTCCGAACTATTCTAACGCTCATCAAAAGTTAGGTGTTTGATGACCATGTCTGGGGGTCGGTAAAATACAAATCAATTAAATACAATTTGGGCCAGAAATATCAATTGAGCTAAAAATGCACAATTAAAATAACCAATTAATGGATGGGGATCAGTAAAGAGCAATCAGAAAGAAGTACACAATTAAAACAGTTCAATAACTTCAGGGTATAAAGCACTCAACAGTGGCTCATCAATTCTTTTTGTTAAATCGAATATCCCGCATGTCTTCTTCAATTTATCCCGATAAGCGTGAATATTTTTAACTACAGGTCATAGTCGAACGTACCAAAAAAATAGGAGAGACAAAACCGACCGCAGGTCTGGGTGTCAATTGAATATTATTTGCTGGTGTACCACGACCGCGCTTGTTTGTCTTTCGTTGACGGTGGCAGTGGCTACTGTAGGCGCGAGCTGTCAAACTTAAAATCTATTCTAAATCTTTCTCGACTGTTAAACACCAGTCTCATACATTTCCTAGGTCCAGTTATTCCCTAGCTAAGTTAATTGGCATGGTACACGCTATTTGGCTGTAATAGTGCATACATCATTGCCCTCAAATCGCTCACAAGCATTAAATGTCACTGCTTGGCGCAATTCTCCATACTAGGAGACTTTGCAGTTTAACTGATGGTTCTAATGGCTCTGAGCACTATGGGACTTAACATCTGAGGACTTTAGTCCCCTAGAACGTAGAACTACTTAAACCTAACTAACCTAAGGACATCACACACATCCATACCCGAGGCAGGATTCGAACCTGCGACCGTAGCGGTCACGCGGTTCCAGACTGAAGCGCCTCGAGACGCTCGGCCACACTGGCTGGCGCAGTTTAACTCCTTACGAGTTAAGATGAGCCTGTAAACCAGTGTTTACAAAATGACTCTCGAAATCATCTCAGCTTGGCGCTAGTCACCTTGCTCAAACACTCAACGATTAGCTGCAAGAGAAAGAGCGAATTTCTCTGTCTACAATTTACCTATGTCAAAGCACGTGACCATGCATTTTCTTTCTGGGTAGTCAGTGCTTTCATACGTGTTATAACTGCACCCACTAGAGATTTTGTAGCCTATCGCAGGCGTCTTTTCTTTTGTAGTGCAGAGTTTAACTTCTGCCATGTAATGCTGAGGTTTCAGCTTTTTCTTTTATGCGGGATTTAACACAGGTGGCTACAGTGAGTCACCAATTTTATGAGTTGGGTTTCTCAGACATTTATCTGCCATCCATCTCCAGCCATGTTCCTGTAGGAAAGCTGTCCAAAGGGTAATCGTTAAAAGCAGGGACAAGAGTGGCTTTTGCTGACAGCCTGTGCAGTGACTCCGGTGTCTCATTGTATTCGCTAGATGTCCTGCTGTGTGGGTTTAGGTGTAACATTCGGGTGGGTATTGCCGTCAAAAAAATCTCCTTCCCTCAGAATTGCGTCTCATAGATCGGGTCTGGGGAATTACTTGTGTGCAATTACTAGTGTCAGTGGTTTACATTCACAATGTACTGGCTTGTTTATTCACTTTATCTATCAATAATTTGTATGTTTTCAAGTAACTATATGGTGTGATATATCAGTTTAATTGTAATTGTTTCAAGAATTTAATGTAAGGTGTGTTCTTTGTTTAACACCTTACATATCACCAACCTTCCGCAATAATTTTTGTGCTGATGTTAGGCAATGGTTGAGACATTGTGTAAGCCAGTCAAAAACTAAACTTTCCCTTAAGCATTGAATATTAGTCTACCACTTGGTGTAGCCCGTATTCTATTTAATTCTTTTGGTTTGTATACTTCTATTTTTAACATAGTTAACTTCAGTAATGATTTAATTGTCTCCCTTACGTGTAGACTATAATTGTTTTCATACTGACATAAATTTCTTCTTACTTCCTTTTCAAATGTGTTGTGTGTATTTCAGATTCTATATCGAAGGTGAGGAACCTATCACATCGATCTTTTGATGGTATTTACTCAACCACTTACTACTTAAATCATCACAAAAAGTTAAATGACATAATCCAAAAGACAATTTTTGCATTCTGTTGTTTGATTTACAAAAATTATGATTCTGACACTAATTTAAAAAAACAAAATAATTCTTTAGCAAATCTTACTAATGTCAAAATTTTAAATCTTTGTATTATTGGTTCACGCAAACAATGTTCATACACATGTATTATTCTTAAAAAAAATATTATCCGAACAGACAATGTGGTTTTAAGAAATCTTACCTTGATAATTAAACATGAATAAAAAATGGTTCAGATGGCTCTCAGGACTATGAGATTTAACATCTGAGCTCATCAGTCCTCTAGAACTGAGAAGTACTGAAACCTGAGTAACCTAAGGGCATCACACACATCCATGCCCGAGGCAGGATTCGAACCTGCGACCGTAGCGGTCGCGCAGTTCCAGACTGAAGCACCTAGAACTGCTCGGACACACTGGCCGACCATGAAGAAATTATTAAGGTGTTACAACTATAGACAGTAAATTAACTTTACAGAACGGTTATCTATAAGACACAATATACATGGACAGGTTTTATTTTTAACATATTATTGTAATTAACATTGTAGGTACATAAAACAAAAAGGTTTCTCTTGCATTACTCATGAAACAAAGATTATGAAAAGACAGTTCTTATTCAGACACTTAGACATATTGTATAACACATGTAAATTGCATCAATACATGGAATTCCTATGTTAATTGTTGTGCTTTTCGCAGATTTTTCACTCTCTAACACTGATCTTTGCCTAATTTGGACCACTATTTTCACATGATATCTACGAATGTTCTTGTGTGAGGTTGACAATGAATGTCTTCGCACAAAGCAGGACAACAGATGTGAGATATTCGTTCGCAGACCTTTGGGTGGGCAGTGTCGTTCTTCACCGAATAATGCAACAGGATGTTGCCGTGGCTTGGCGTGGCCGTCACAATATTGTGGACCTTTTAGTGCAGAGTCTCGTGGATTATTGGCTTTAAACGGTGTATATTTTTTCTCAAGACATTGCTGAAGGTATTTATCATTTTGTAGCCCTTTGCAGACAGCTAGTTTACAGTAGGATGGGTATTTGGAAAGGTGTATCTTTTGTCTTCAACATTAATCTTAGGACTCTTCATCTTCTGTCCTTCCAACCATATTCCTTTTTTGAGATGTGAACCATGTCTCATCCCTGGGTAGGATATTGGAACTCCTTGACTACTAGTTACTATGAAGTTTTACATTCCTTAGTGCTTCCATCGTTTATTAGGACGTTTATATGAGCAATGACTGACTGATTTTCCTTCCACTCTCTTGTTAAATATAATATCGGAGTCTGGTAGCGGCAGTGCGATTCCACATGTACACTTTACAAGGTGCTGGTCAACAACATGTACATATTTTACAAAATCCATTACACTGTGCTGTCTGTGATAATGGGACTTGTTCTCTTAACGGTTTCGGTCTTAAGCCATCTTCAATGGCAGAAAACATGTGTTAAATCTGCGGTACGTTTTCTGCCACTGAAAATGTTTAAGAACGAAACCTGTAGCAGAATAAATGTCATTATCATAGACAGCATAGTGTAATGAGTTTGGTTGTGTTTGGCGAGTGGTATTACATTTATATTTCGCTTGGCAAATGGCGTGAGATCACCTTTTCGATGCACACAATTTCTTGTGTGGTTTCACAAGTTGGAGCACTTTCAGTCGGTACTACAAGTTGTACATAGAGACTATCACAGTTCTTAAACTTAATTTATATCCAGAAATCGATGACTTTTCCAGAAAAAATGTTTTTCGTTTCGTTTTATCTGCTTCATGGATGCAACGATAATGTTAGAAAAATGTTGTCTCAGCAGAAGAGGATATGAATCAATCAAATGCTGAGCTTCGTGGAGATGTAATTGGCTAAGGGTTTTACTGCGTCTACAATCTGTTGTCAAGCCATTCGCACATCTGAATTCAGTTCACATAATTACAGGCCAAAGTAATAAATCTAGCTGGAAGATCGAGGACGAATAAAAGCAATTAGTTCATTGTGATCTATTCGCCAATATGATCTGGATCCTCTTAGATTCATTCAATGTAAATAAGGTCCACAAAAACAATTTCTTGTCCTCGTATAGTTATGTCACATCCATTGAAGTCGACTCCACTAGAAAGTGTTCCAATATCGATAGTGCCTAAAATTAATAGTCTGAGCCTAGAATTTGCTGTTGTAAATAATTCACAGTCGTAATTTTTACGCCACGCTCAGTGCTCAAGCCATTGTTGACATATGGAAAGGTATGGTACCATGAAAATTGTCCTGCTTTCAACTCTCTACACACGTTCACAACACTGTCCTATGTTTCTACATTCCTTATTTGACCACAACACTGAGGGGATTAACTAAAAATTGTTTACCATCATTGGAGTGTACCATTCGGCGGATAATACAAAGTAATTCATCAATAGCATTCCATTCGGTGACGCCGGCTTTTCTATCGAATGCTGTGCTTTCTCCTTTGGCCTGCTTGAATGGAAATTGGTGAAATAAAATCTCTTATCGAAATGACATCTTGTGTAAAACCCAGAACAGACTTTTTAAACCTGAGTAACTTAAGCCTGCTGGATAATGAAATACGAGTTAGTACTGATGATTGCAGATTCATAACTGTTTAGATTTTATAATGCGATTTCTTGTATCGAACTCTTTGTGTAGCTAAACGAGAGGCCATTGTCGAACGAAGTGATGAGGGTAAGGGATGCCATGCGGATCATAAAAAGTTGGGGGAGTACGTTTCCAATGATATTTGGAGAATAGCCACTGGCCTACCTGTGTGAAAGGAAGTGTGAGACATGTGAAATCGGCCAGAGAAGTGTTTTGTTGATCAGGAGAAATAAATAAGCTGTTCAGGCACAGCTGGCAGTGTGTGTCTGCTGCAAGACAATGCAGAGTGCCTCTGAAAAATGTGTAACGTGGCAGAATAAATGATAGGCAGATTCGCACCTTACATGAGAGCTTTATACATCGCAACGGGATGTTGAATATGACACCTAACTTAATTCGATGGTAATGAGCAAATATGCCTATCAGTATGTAATGCAAAAAGGGATACCACTCAATCGACGGTAATTAACACACCGTTCCTATCATGCATGTTTTTAGTGGAAGATGAAGCATTTTAGTTTGGAATTCAGAGGGACGAGGGCAGAGGCAATGCCGCGCTACAGGGGTACCATGGAACCCACTTAAAGGAGTGTCCCAGGTGGAGAGTCAACGGCCGACCAGGTGACTCAGATGAGGAGAGTGAATATAACAGTAATCTGAGGGAGGACAGGAAAGAAAGCTTTTAAAAAACTGTGTTTCAGAATTCCAAATGTATACGATATAAGACCAGTGACGCATTGCCGATCACATGTCCAGTGTGTGGTACGCGCATGAGAAAGTCAATATACGCATTTAGCCGTCTTGAACTGGCACAAAACATCTGATTGGCGGAAACGCGCTAGGAAGGAGAAAAAAGCCAAAGTTTCGATGCAATTTAATGGCAGGGACCTTGCGATTGCTAGAGAGAGCTTCCACAAAATAGGAGGAACGCTCTTATTGGTCGAAAAAAGCCGTGACGTGAAGAACGAAAGAAATCAAGTGGGTAGACAGTTTGGCTATGAGTAAGACAGGACGGAAACTTTCGGAGACTCTTCTATGAACTCGTGCCAAGTGCAGAACAGAACACATAATGCCCAGAGGAGTAATTTGTGTGACCACTGCGTTCACAGCAGCTGATATCCAGCTAGAAATTAGCTGTAGCATCGTTTAGCTCCAACTCTGGAGAAACGAACCAGCCAATTACTTAATTGTTCTTGCAAGAACTCAGAGCTCATTATAATATGCATGCTGCTCCAATCGTTCCTGTATACGACTACATTGTAAGACTAGGGATGAGTACATGTTCTCTCACATAACGAGAAACGTAGGGAAAGTTTCTGCTAGAAAATTCAGCAAAGGTGTAATTAGTTTTATAGGAATTTCAGCGGAAGACAGCGGCCTAGCAGACGACAGCTCGTCGGAGGTTAAGGTAAATACTGTGTGCAGAGGAGTAAACTTTTTGGTTCACTAGCTTGCATCAACTGTAATTCGATCGACTGTGGGTAGTCTTTTGCTCAATTTGTCACATAACTAACCGTCCACTGTAGACTTGATAGTCATCCTAACAATAGTGCTGAACTTTAAACCGGAATCGGACGATTCTCGTAGTACTGACCAACATCATAACCTAAGTATAGGAACAATTTTGTAAAGAAACATCCAGTTAAACTTTAATATTGTTGTGTTTAGGACAATTTAACCTTCCGAGAGTTAATATTTAATATTTTTGTGTTTAAGACTTTTTCACTTTTTGGTGTTGACAAGAAGCGTTACCCAGGCAACGGTTTTTGTTGTCACATTGAAAACTGTGTGAAAGCGTGTATTTTTGTGCTAATATTGCGACATTAAACATGTCATTTCAACTGATACAGTAGTCTTCAATCCTAGAATAAGTAAAGCATACATGTTGCACCTTACAAATGTGCTGGAGTCAAAGTTTTGGTATGACAAGACGTATCCATAGGGTTGTCCCCCACCTAATGGCCCAAATGATGTAAGAACTGCTTATGGAGAAAGAAACAGTGGGAACTCAAACTTCGCTGAAAAACACGAACTACTAAGGTAACATCTTATAGAGTGGAACGGGAACAGAAAGTAGGGACTTCTTTGTTTTGTGTAAAATGCTGATACTCAACCAAGTGACGCCAAACTGAGAGAACTTTTAAATAAATGTAAGGACAGCTCTTATTGGTTCATATAAATAATTCAGAAATTGGTGAAGAGAGTGCAATTGTGCTTACAGTGATCTAACCATATTGGCAGATGCACGAAGGAAAGCAAAGGGAAGGAGTGGATCATATACATTCTAGCGCTCCGAGACTAACGATTTTTTTAACTAGTGAATTATGTGAAATCCGGGTTACAGAGGGAGGCGGGCTTCTTATATGACTACATTTTACTCGTCGGCACTCGGAAGAATTAATTTCCTCCATTTAAAATTACGCAACATCCACGGTGAGACAAAGCTGCAGCAGCGAAGTGAACTGCAGGGAAAGGTTAAGTTTACGTAAAGATGTCCAGTAATTCCATTCCACATTTCAAAGACTTACTTGCAGTTAAAATTTAAACATGCTTTCAGTTGCAGCATTATACGCACATACGTATCATCTCGTAATATCTTTGATCTGAATCGACTAACGTATAGCAGTCATTGTACAACCTCTGCGAACGTAGATGTTTTATTCAGATACGCATTACCTTTGAATTAATATTCAGAGCCTTTCTTCTAAGTTTGCTAATGTTTTAGTTATTGATTTTAGTTCTAGATCTTGCGAGATTTTATTGTTTAGGAACAATAAACTGAGTTAATTGTGATCGTTATTTGATTTAGTAGTCAGATGCATTCCTTAATCGTTGAGTTAATGAGTGATAGTTTATTTCTGTCAAATATTACAAGCGAAATTCATTTATTTCATTAAAGCATCATATTCAGCTATTAGACATTGTCAGACATCAAGATCGTGTGTCTTAAAACATCAAGATTTCTGATCTATGAATAGCTGTGTTTATAAATTGAAAAAGCGCATGGGTCATTCCTAGTTTCTCAATAATTCTACTCATTAAATCCATTTTCGTCGATAGTTTTCCGATTTAAATCGTTGGTATCCCATAGGATTGCTGGTAGAATGGCACCACGAATTAAATTTACCACTTCATCATCAGGCAGTTATAGGAGTCAAGGCGCATGAAAGGGAAGCAGTGGTTGGGAAGGGAGTGAGACAGGTTTTTAGCCTATCCCAGATGTTATTCCACTGTATATTGAACAAGCAGTAAAGCAAACAAAAGAAACATTCCGAGTAGGAATTAAAATCCATGGAGAAGAAATAAAAACATCAGGGTTTTCCGATGACATTGTCATTCTGTCGGAGACAGCAAAGGACATGGAAGAACAGGAGAAAGGAGGATATAAGATGATCCACAACGAAAGCAAAACAAGGATAAAGGAGTGTAGTCGAATGAAATCGGGTGACGATGAGGGAATTACATTCTGAAATGAGACACTTAAAGTAATAAATGAGTTTTGCTATTTGGGAAGCAAAATAACTGACGGTGGTCGAAGTAGAGAGGATATAAAATGTAGACTGGCAATGGAAAGGAAAACGTTTCTGAAGAAGAGAAATCTGTTAATATCGAGTACAGATTTAAGTGGCTCTCCACTATAAACCACGACGATAAGTAAAGTTTATTATGCTTAAGAGGGAGAGAGGGACGTAAGAAAATACACAGGTGCATATAAGCTAATGTAACTGCTACTGTTTGAATGACAATTCAAGTAAATTTTGCACCTATCAGCATTCGGGTATTGGCTATAATCTCAATTTTTTTTTAATTTTTTTGTCAAATTATTTGATAAAGAAGGTGTTGTGTACATTTAGAATACATCCCATCATACGAGAAACATTTTCTCAAGTGTTCCTTAACTGATCTCTTTAAAAAATGATAGATTATTCTTAGTCATTAGATAAACAAATACGTATACCTGTTTTTGAATATAAGTCTGAGAACTTTCGCAACAGTTTTTTAAATTTATGTATACTATAAATAGCAATTTTTATTTCATATAAACTTAAGTAAAATTGACAGAAATATGTTATGAAAAATTTTGTACCACGGTAAGTTATCACATAGAATTTACAAAATTTGTACCACCTTCTTATCTGCAGTGGTTCAGCAGGAAATATACCTTATACAATGAACAACGAATATTTCGGGAAATGCAGAAAAAATATTTTATTTGCATTTGTGCCAGAAGTGAGAATCTTAATGTTGCGCAGTACCAAACATTTAGTCTTTTAGCATTCTTGTAGCTCTTTTCTTCTTGTCTGGTGATTATGGCGTGCCATTTTAGCAACATTTATCATTGACTCTTCAGTAGCAGCAACACCCACATCATCGATCTTCTTCAGTAGGTATTCAGTGAAGCACGTGCATCAAATCCTACTCTCATAAGGATCCTGTTTGTTCGGGTGTTATTGTCAGTGATCACCACACAAACATCATATGAGGAAATTTTAGCAATAGTAGGTGAGCAAAATGTTGTCTTTCGGCGTCGCTTCTCTGTGATGTTATTAAAGGCATCTCTTCTCTACGATATTACTGAAGCTTTCTTTTATGATCTGTGTTCCATAATGTGTGCATTTCTTTGATAAATCGTAATTAATCAGGTTGTAAATGGACTCATAGCCTAATATATTCTGCATTTATTTAATAAATCGTAATTAATCAGGTTGTAAATGGACTCAGAGCCTAATATATTCTGAATGAGAGGAAATAATAAAACATCACAAACAAGAACAGGGTCATGTAGGAAAGGAGACGTCGCACTGCGCATTGGTTGAAACTAAATGGCTTTTACATCTCTTGTACCGCAAATCAATAAATGATAACTGGAGACAGTATTTCTAACGTACTACAGAACCATCTGGTGGAAAAAATAGTTTCAACGTTTCTGACCAATTTCACAAGAATTTTCCGAATGCACGTCTGCAGCTGTTTTTCCAATGTTAGTAAAGAGTGCGAAGAGCAGCAAAACTCACCTGTCACGCACGAATGTAAGTATTAACTGCATCAAGCAATTGCAGTTCACAGCTGCTTCAAATTCTGTAAATAGAGTGAGAGACCTTAAAGCAGTAAAAGATCAGTCGACAGAATCGTAGTCAAATAATCTAAGACCCGTTGAATGTAAGTCTGGGACTCGAGCTCGCAAAACTGTTCAGAGTCTACTCGCATTTTAAAGTCTTTTATTGGCTGTTTCGCAGACACAGTTCTTCACGTGAGCACATTCAACAATACTGGCCGGATACGAATATCCCAAAAGACCGCGTACCAGCATAAAATTCGCACACAAGAAGTCGCCCTCGTTCAACCCAGTCGTCCTTAACTCTTACCTGTGACGTCCCATATTACTGACTCCAAACCTGATTCTTAACTAATGACAGCCATTCATACAATAAAACAAAGACTACTGTTGCTGCCATTAGACGAACTCTTATTGTAATAACAATGTAATATTGTACAAGTTATCGATAAGGTTCAAATGCGGCTATGTGTCTGGTTTTCTCACGTGCCACACTGACTTATAATTGTACACATATTTAGAATGATAAAATAATGTGATTACTCATAAACTTAGATAATTGAGTAAGGCTCTAGGAAACTCATACTGTCATCATATTACGTGTAACTTAGAAAGATTAAAAATACTCGAACACCTGCATATCAACTTTTACACTACCGGCCATTAAAATTGCTACACCATGAAGATGACGTGCTACAGACGCGAAATTTAGCCGACGGGAAGAAGATGCTGAGATATGCGAACGATTAGATTTTCAGAGCATTCACACAAGGTTGGCGCCGGTGGCGACACCTACAACGTCCTGACATGAGGAACATTTCCAACCGATTTCTCCTACACAGACAGCAGGTGACCGGCGTAGCCTGGTGAAACGTTGTTGTGATGCCTCCTGTAAGGAGGAGAAATGCGTACCATCACGTTTCCGACTTTGATAAAGATCGGATTGCAGTCTATCGCGTGTGGTTTATCGTATCGCGACATTGCTGCTCAGGTTGGTCGAGATCCAATGACTGTTAGCAGAATATGGAATCGGTGGGCTCAGGAGGGTAATACGGAAAGCACTGCTGTATCCCAACGGCCTCGTATCACTAGCAGTCGAGATGACAAGCATCTTATCCGCATGGCTGTTAAGGAACGTGCAGCCACGTCTCGATCCCTGAGTTAACAGGAGGGAACGTTTGAAAAACAACAACCATCTGCACGAACAGTACGACGACGTTTGCAGCAGCATGGACTATCAGCTCGGAGACCATGGCTGCGGTTCCCCCTGACGCTGCATCGCAGACAGGAGCGCCTGCGATGGTGTACTCAACGACAAACCAGGGTGCACGAATGCCAAAACGTCATTTTTTCAGATAAATTCAGGTTCTGTATACAACATCATGATGGTCGCATCCGTATATGGCGACATCGCTGTGAACGCACATTGGAAGCGTGTATTCGTCATCGCCGTACTGGCGTATCACCCGGCTTGGTGGTATTGGGTGCCATTGGTTACACGTCTCGGTCACCTCTTGTTTGCACTGACGTTACTTTGAACAGTGGACGTAACATTTCAGATGTTCCACGACCCGTGGCTCTACCCTTCATTCTGTCTCTGCGAAACCCTACATTTCAGCAGGATAATTCACGACCGCATGTTGCTGGTCCTGTATGGGCCTTTCTGGGTACAGAAAATGTTCGACTGCTGCCCTGGCCAGTCTCTCACCAATTGAAAACGTCTGGTCAATGGTGGCAGAGCAACTGGTTCGTCACAATACGCCAGTCACTACTCTGGATGAACTGTGGTATCCTGTTGAAGCTGCATGGGCAGCTGTACCTGTGTGCCATCCAAGCTCTGTTTGACTTAATGCCCAGGCGTATCAAGGCCGTTATTACGGCCAGAGGTGGTTGTTCTGGTTATTGGTTTCTCAGGATCTATGCACCCAAATTCCGAGAAAATTTAATATCATGTCAGTTCTAGTATAATATATTTGACCGTTTATCATCTGCATTTCCTATTGGTGTAGCAATTTTGAAGGCCAGTAGTGTAAAAACCTCGTATGTAATGTTTTAAACAGGGTGAACATTAATAAAACTGACAAACTATGAACATCAGTCCGAAAATGCATCGTTGTCACGGTAGATGGTGCTGAAAATGAAAGTTCCTCTGACCACGTGCAGTGTCTTCCCCTTGTGTGTTGCAGTTTGTGTGACACGCAACGTTCTGTAAGCTGCAGAATGTCGTTAACAAGCAGTGTTTGTGTACGGCCAAGTAGATGAAAAGGTCCAGAGGCAGAACGGCTATATCAAAACAAGGATCTTCACAGACATCACACATCGCACAACATTTCAAGCCTTTTTTGACCGTTTGTGTGATCACGGGTCGTTTCAGATAGACGAACGTACAGGGGGGCGGCGAGCTGTGCTTGCACCAGATTTGGAGGAGCGGTTTCTACAGGATATTGAGAAGAACTGTGGTACAAGCTCCGAGCAAGTGGCCCACCAAAGTACAATTTTGTGTATCCTGCATGACTGTGACTACCATATCACCTGCAACCAGTGCGCGGACTATCAGCAACGGATTTCCCAGTATGGGAAGGATTTTGTCGATGGTTTTTACACCAGACCAACACTGTTATGACATTTATGCCACCAGTCCTTTATACTGACGTGTGAACGTGTGCATTGCATCCTATGGATGGCACTTTGAACATATGTCGTGACGTGAACAGTTTGTTGTAGTTGCGCGCACACCATCCATTTCCAAAAACATTTTAACAGGACCATTTTTCCTCCATTTCCACTCAGGAAACTGTCAGTTCTGTTTGTCGGTTTTATTAATGGTCAGATGCTTGATTGGAGATAGGGATTCTTTCTGACGTCGGCAGATTTCACATGATGCATCATGTGATCAGTTTGCTCCAGTGATTTAGTTGTTTACCATTTTTATAATGTATCAAAACTGAACCAATAGTGAATTTCACAGCAAAGATTCCAGAATGACGGCTGAAGTTGCAGTAAGCTCTTTTTATCGCCGTGATTTCACTGATGTACCGTACCCTGTATCTAGTTGTTACGGCCATCGTATTACGTGTAACTTAGGAGAATTAAAAGTACATTACACATAATTTTAAACGATTAGGTAACATTTCTTCACTGACGGTCTCCACAGAACAAAAGTTCATCGCTTATTATATTCTCGCTATTTGTGCACTAAAACTGCCGCATGAACCATGACGTTTTAATCTACATCGTCCTTACTACTAATAGTACTCGCCTCAAATTTTGGAGACAGTATTCAAATATACCGCTGAAAGTACCTGCAAAGTTATATCGTTATACGACCGTCATTCCAGTAGATATGATGTCATAAGTAACGAGATGAGTGAAAAACTGTTGCTTCTTTGATGATGCTGAAATTTATTATTTCCTCCCTATTAATACTATTCGCAACACATTTCTCGGAAAGGATCCACTTATGCCGCTGGAGGTACATACAGAATTAGATCAACATGACGTCATAAACACTGAGACGAATGAAAACGAAACTGCAGGGCTAAAATCGCTAGAGATACAGGTGAACTAGGTGTTCAATTATGGAATGGTTGCGCTGTTCATTGTGGTGGTGGTAGGTATGGGGTGCTCAACAGAGTGGTAATCAGCGCCCGTGCTCAACTAACAGAATACAAGTCTGTAATA
Source organism: Schistocerca americana (assembly GCF_021461395.2). Classification (NCBI taxonomy): domain Eukaryota; kingdom Metazoa; phylum Arthropoda; class Insecta; order Orthoptera; family Acrididae; genus Schistocerca; species Schistocerca americana. The sequence goes on from NC_060122.1 coordinate 184,298,931, forward strand.
ATATGTAAATTAGGAAATATAACCAGCAGCCAACGTGGGTCTCTCTCACACTGTCACACTAAACAGCAAATGCCGTATGCTTCAAGGTAGAGGAGCAAGGAACTGTGTCCACACCATCAATTGGAAAATAAAAGATGAAGCAACCACCTCAGAAACACATTAAAGCCTTCTACGTAAGTAACAGTCGAGAAGGGACATCACACATAATTTTAAAATGTTTACTACATTCAGCTGCCGAGAATTCATTCGGGTTGTACGGCAGTGGTCCATGGAACTCTTCTATCTCTGACGTTTCGTCCAAAGCTACGTTGGACATCTTCGGAGGTGCTCCTGGTTGTGCTGAGTCTTTCCGATTCGGCAAGACTCAGCACAACCAGGAGAACGTCCAAAGATGTCCAACGTAGCTTTAGGCGAAACGTCGTGAATAGAAAAGTTCCATGGACTACGGCCATACAACCCGGAAGAATTCTCAGCAGCTGAAACGTCCGGTCGTGAAAGCCTTCATTGTATGTACCGGTATTACATTCGATTCTTCATCACCTGAAATAGAGGGCAAGCCAGTTGGAAAGTAGGCTACAGCCCTCATGGCTTGGTACTGTATAAAACGCAATCGTTTAAAATGTGGCGTACAGAAACTTGTACTCACGAGCACAGAATACCGGTGGGTCTTCCGCTGAAGGGAGGCTCCAGGAGTCAAGGTCCTGTCCGGAGGTGCGTTAAAAGTGTTTGCTCCCTCCGCGATGGCCGGAAGGAGGAACTGTACGATCGTGTCGTTGGTTTCACGGGAATGAGCCTGTTGCTTTCCAAACCTAACCGCTCGTCCTCTCACAGACGGATTATGTTTTGTCGAGAGGTAGCTACATGGACAGGGGCAGCACATTCACAAACTGTAACTTCCAAGCAGGCATCCTTAGCTGCTTCATTACTACTTCGTTATCCAGAATGCCCAAGTGCCCTGGTAGCCAGAAGAATGACACATGTCGTGGATCAGATGAAGATACTTTTAGGCTAGGTATTTGTAATCGAAAGCCTGAAGCGCACTTAGCGAGACAGTGCAGATGAGGAATTGGTAACAGGAAGGTACTGTATCTTCTCCACTGCCCTCAAGATTACATATAATTCAGCCTCATACATTATGAGCGTACCGGGTAAGCAAATCTTGATAACATTGTCTGGAAATAACACAACACAATCGATGGATTTATCACACTTAGACCCATCAGTGTAAACGACCAAATAGAGCGCTCGCCTAAAATTCTGTAAAACATCGATTCAAAAACAGAGCCCAAAGTCAAAATTTTCTTGCACATTGGTAGACCTAAAACAGTTCTGGGTCTCCGTATTAACCAGGGAGGCAAAAGTCTCCAATCTCGACGAAGCACGGAAATATAACAGCCACTAAGTCCTGCAGATGTGAGTCCCCAGATGCTGCGTTGTTTCTCATCGCCTGTTTCTAAATAGTTGTTCCATTGGAAGGCGAGCAAAAGTACGGGGTGCCGGTGATGGTGGAGTGGAGAGTTGGCTGCACACATGGTGCATCATGAGGACCCGCCAGTGGATGACAAGTGGTGGTTCACATGCCTCAACGAAGAGGCTACGAATCTCACTCGTTCTGTATGCTCCTGACGCCAACCGAATCCACTCATGATGAAGAACATCGATTATCTTAAGATGGTCTAACTGAGGTACAAGCCGTGCAACCATAGTCAAGGCGATATCGAACAATCGTATAAACCCTTGTAAAACGGAAGCAGACATGCTTGATCGGCTCCCCATGAGTTGCGGCTGAGGCATTAATGTATATATATGGACCGATTAGTTTGGTAATCGGCCGAACTCATACTCATAAGATACATTCCAAATTGTTCACGTTGCACATCTAACAACTTATGATTACCATGGAAACAAAGATGTTTGTGAAGTTTTTTCAAACCAGCAAATGGTAATCTCCTAAATCATAGAAGACGAGGAAGCTAACCTACGTTTTATTACGGATTTTGAATCTGAAATCAAAAGACACTATATAATTCACGCAAAACTCAGATTATCAAAAGAAATTTATAATCAAGTAGCACTGTGCCAGAAGGTTCAAATACGTACGAAGTCCTTCCGCACCACGTGAAACGCACAAGTGTACTCGAATTATTGTGCATACACGAGGAAAAAGTAGGTAATATTTTTTTCTAAACTTCTTTCTAGTAATAACTTAGTATTTTGCCAAATATTACAGCGGAGGATTTCGTACTACCTGTGCTCCTGTGATTTGAGTTAAATATAGAATAAAATTTTAGGTACTGCTGTTTCGAATTAAAGTTTTATTATTTCAAATTATTTTTTAAAAAATGCTTCAAATGGCTCTGAGCACTACGGGACTTAACTTCCAAGGTTATCAGTCCCCTAGAATTTAGAACTACTTAAACCTAACCAACCTAAGGACGTCACACACATCCATGCCCGAGGCAGGATTCGAACCTGCGGCCGTAGCGGTCGCGCGGTTCCAGACTGTAGAGCCTAGAACCGCTCGGCCACCCTGGCTGGCTTTATTATTTCAATAAATGGTATATAAAAGGGGTGATTATAAGCGAAGAGAAAGGTTCACCGACTCACACTGTGTATCATTTCTCCCCTTTTCAACTGATCGAAGAGGAAACCTGAATTCCGTGAGACATATATTCAAAGTGATCAGAAACCGATTAGTGACACTTCCAGAAGTTATAATGCAAATGAAGACATGAAAAGTATTGGAATAGCAGTTTATGACGTGCTTCATTCGAAACGAATTCGCGTAAGAGAGCCAACAATAAAAAAACATTTACACTGTTGTTTGATCATAGTTTGTAGCAGTTTTTGTAAAATTAGTAACTCGTAAAAAAATTTTCTTATAATGTTCATTCGTGTAAAATATCCTTCCTTTAGCGTCATTAACAGCCCGTAAGTTCCAACATAGTGCCTGTGATAATTCAACACAGTACGTTTCAAGATTCTCAAGCGAAGCAGAGGCAGTTGCGGTGAGACGAATGGCCGAGCTCATTCGTCTCACGCCGTTAATATCAGGGCTTAGTCGCCCGTCTGCATTGGCATTACGTGCTTTGTTAAGCCCTTGTCTCCATGGTATCACAGTCGGTCTTCTTAGTCCGCCAGTAAATTTTGGAGTTACTGCACTACCATTTAGGTAATTTATCTGTTGGATCTACTGCTTTCCGTGTTATAATCATGATTACGGATGGTCATCAGACACAATGAACAGTTCGAATTGATGATTTTAGCAGTAATATCAATAGGGTTACCGAAAAAAAATCCACCCATATGAATAACAGGTATAGTGAGAGCCGCATTCAGTTTATTCTCAGAACGATTTTTTCGTGAGCGTGACTTATACAGCAAGACTCTGGAATGTATAGTCATGCAAAAGTTCTTTTAAAGAAACGTTCTTACGAAAGAAAACACAGGGAAGAATTGGCAATCACTTATGGCAGAAAGTTCAGAAGCATTCAGTGATATTCTCAAGGCATAAACATAAGCTACAAATTACTATGAATTATCGTTAAAAACACTCAGACGGGTATCACTGTTCATTCATTCACATAGGCACTTCGGAAAACTCTGTAAACAGATCAGAAATCCAACGAGAGCTTCTTTCTTCTGAGTGGACATCGAACGAACTTAACGGAATATAATGAGAGGTCTTCCAGCTGTTAAGCTCATTTTTAATAAAAGCCAGGAGATAATGGTAAACGGGCCAGATAATATATTTGTACAAACTTTCTTAAAGATGCAAGAAAACTGAAAATGGAAAAGGAAAGACGTCTTTCTGCAGAAAACTAAGGTTTTGAAGTATAAGGGTCTGTTACATAAAACCCTGTCCTCTTGGAATGGTTCCATTCAAAAGTAACCACCACACATGTCAAAACATTTATGCCTCACGGAGACTAGACGATCAGTTCCTGTTCCGTTGAACGCGCTCAGACGCTGACGGATTCACAACCGCAACAATAAATGGCTCTAAGCACTATGGGACTTAACTTCTGAGGTCATCAGTCCCTTAGTCTTAGAACTACTTAAACCTAACTAACCTAAAGACATCACACGCATCCATGCCCGAGGCATGACTGAACCTGCGACCGTAGAAGCAGTGCGGTTACGGACTGAAGTCCCTCGAACCGCTCGGCCACAGCAGCCGGCACAACCGTACCCACTCTAGCATTTACTCGCCCGACGGAAACCGACGACCAAGCATGTCTTTCTTCAGGTCGTCAAAGATGTCCATCACACCGTTAAAGATCCGGGCTGCATGGTGGATGCTGCTTTGTTTCCTATTCGAATCGATGAAGTATAGCGTTTTGGCAGTGTTGGGGTGGGCGTTATTATGCAAAAGAATGCTTCCTCCACTTGTCGAATTCCTCGAGCGTTGAACCACAACTAAGCCGCAGCATTATTAAAGCAATTTACAGAAACTGATACGCGCAATAAAGTCAAAATGCTCAGGAATAAATCCCAGGAATGTCTTGTTGGACACTAACGTCCACCACCCAACAGGCGATCGGACGAAGACTAGGTTTCATCACTTAGTGGGGAAACTGCAACATCCTGAGAGCAGCCCAGATCTTTTATCGTGTGATTCTTGCATCTTTCGCAACCTGAACAAAGACGTGCATGGACGTAGATTTCAGTGGGATGAGGAAATGCAAGAGTGGGTGAGGTTGCGCATCTGTCAGTGGACGACCATGTTCTACGAAGCAGGTGTTGATCGTCTCGTCTCCCTGTGTGATAAATGTCTTAAGGTGTGTGGTGATTACTTTGGAATGCAACCATTATATGGGAGCGTTGTGGCGGGTGTTGGATTTTCATTTCACTGGCCCTCATAATTAGGTTTTGAAAGGTATGTACTAACTACAAACACTTATAGCACAACATGGAACAGCAAATAGACCGCCATAATGAGTCTCACTTATTTTGTGGGATAATACTAGTGGTGAGAATATCAGACATTATTTAACTGACGTGAAAACGTAAGTCATTTTACTTGTAATCTTAACATGTTGTCAACTCCACTTGCCTAAAAAAAGTGAAAATAAATCTATGTACAGTCTGAACGAAACCTCATGTTAAGGTCACATCAGATTATGCCTTGCCGAATCAGGTGGAAATTGCAAAAAAACAACTGGTCGACTATTCAGCATTGACAACTAAGTACATAGAGTGGGAATTAGACAGTGACGAGTATGGAGCTGTCCAGAGTATTCTATAACACCTAGTATACACTTCATGCGATTGGTTGCACGTACACTGATCAGGGAGAACAGTTTGACCACCTACCTAATAGGCATTATGTCCACTTGCGGCACGGATAACAGCGACGACCCATCGTGGCATGGAAGCAATGGGGCCTTCGTGGTAGGACGCTGGAAGGACCACATCTGCATACATAAGTCACTTAATTCTCGTAAACTCCACGGATGGGGGCGATGAGCTTTGACGCCACATTCGATCACGTCCCAGTTGTGTTTGAGCGGTTCAGACCTGGCAGGTTAGGGAGCCAGCACATCAATTGGACTCACCACAGTGTTCCTCGAACCACTCCATCACACGTCTGGCCTTGAGAGAAGGCGCATTATCTTGTTGAAAAGTTGTCACTGCCGTCAGGAAACATGATCGTCATGAAGGGGTGTACGTGGTCTGAAACCGGTGTGCGATACTGCTTGCCCGTCATGGCGCCCACATGAATGTTCCCTAGAGCATAAAAGAGTCGCCGACAGTTCAGGTGTCAAAGGATTTGCGCCCTCCTATCGGTATGATGAAGAAGGTATCGGGATTCATCAGACCATGCAACGCTCTGCCACTGCACCAATATAAAGTGCCGATGGTCACGTGTGTATTTCAAATGTAGTTGCCGATGCCGTTCTGTTAACATTGGCTCGTGCATGAGTCGTCGGGTGCGGAGGCCCATCGTTAGGAGTATTCAGTGCATTATGTGCTCAGATACTCTTGTACTCTGCCCAGCATTAAAGTCTGATGTTAGTTCTCCCACAGTTCACTGTCTGTCCTGTTTGTCCACCATGCCTGGCCTGTAAACCGAGTCAGTCCCTTCAATCAGCCCGACATCTGTAATGAGGGATGGCCACCCAACTTTCACCTTGGTTTCGCCATGTGTTGAACACACTCAACACAGCACTCCTCGAATAACCGACAAATCATACAGTTTGCGAAATACTCGTGCCGTGCCTCCGAGTCATCACAATTTGCCCTCTGTCAAACTCAGGTGAATCCGCACCTTACCCATTCTACATACGCACAGCACGCTAACTAATACTGCATGCATGGTGCGTGTGACTGACTAGGAATCAACCTTGACTAGTTACACTGCCATGGTCTGGACGGTTTTGTGTCGATAGTAGGTCGGTGGTCATAATCTGGCTGATCAGTGTACGATAGTCCGGAAGGCAAAACTTCACAATAAATTTGATGTATTTTTTGGTTTGTGAACATAAAAACTTCTCCATATGACGAAGAAAAAAGTCCTCTAAGTGCGATATTAGGCACTTGCTCAGAGTAAACGTTGTAGCAACAATTATTTTTGCAAGACATACAAGAATACTTTTGGCAGCACCTATAACCTGTTGCACACCAGCTGCAACCAGCTTGGAATCCCTTAAAATACGAGATGTCGAACAATTACTTGACGTTATAGGTTATTGAAAATTTGGAGTACGTAGGTCCAGTTACACCAGTGCGGATACTTTCTTCTCCAAAGCCAATCTTAAAGTCTCCTTCTTCTACTTAGAAGGCGATCGCTTCTACTTTTCATCACCGACGTCATCCAGATTTACAGTATATGCACCAATTTGGTCGTAAATTAAAGCAAAAGAACTGGTAGCTCTAGAAAGAGAGAGAATGTTTTGAGTGTGTCGGATGAGGTATAATCCATTTACATTAGCGTAGCTTCTAATTAGCGGGTAGGGCAGCGAAAAGAGCGCCGAACCGTAATCCGAAGTTCATGGGATGGAGTCAGTATGAGGAAACATTTTTATTGTAAAGTTTTACATTACACTGCAAATAAACAGAAATAGTGCCCAGTATATTATACTCATGAATATTTTCATGGAAAGGAAGGCAAAAGAAAATTTGGGATTGTAAACAAATTTCGAGGAAGGATTTTAAGGCGTACACAGGAAGTTCGTATACAAAATAAGATGATTTTATGATTTCGCTGCTGAAGTTTTACTTGTGCTGTGGTAGTGTCCGTCCGAAAATCGGGATAAACAGTAATGTCTTTGAGATCTTTCACACACTATAAACAAGCCATTTCAACAATAAATGAATGTTTCGAAACGAAAAGAAATTGGCTTATAAAGGAAGCATTGTGTCATTAACGATGTCATCAGAGACGGAGCACAACCACGAATGATGGAAGGGTGGGAAAGAAAATCAGCCGTGTCCTTGTAAAGGAACCATTGCAGGATTCGTCTTTAAATGATATAGGGAAATCACGGAAAACCTAAATCTGGACAACCGAACGGGAATGTGAATCGTCATCCTAACGAATACGGGGCCACTGTGTTAGACACAGAGCCACTTCTTTCGGCTAACTTAGTGTACATCAAAAAGAGTTTGGCAGCAGGTCATGCATAACGCTGCATTTCGCCAAATGTAATGTACAGTGGAATGTACACAGAAGAGCCAAAGAAACTGGTATAAGCATGCGTGTTGAAATACAGGGATACGTAAAAAGACAGAATACGACGCTGCCGTCGGCAACGTATTTAAAGACAAGTGTCTGACACAGTTGTTAGATAGGTTACTGCTGCTATAATGGCAAATTTTTAAGATTTAAGTGATTTTGAACGTGATGTTATAGTCGGCGCACGAGCCATGGGACACGGCATCTCGGAGATAGCGATGAAGTGGGGATCTTCCCGTACGACCATTTCACGAAGGTGCCGTGAAAATCAGGAAAGCGACATCGCTCCGGCCGCAAAAAGATCCAGCAAGAACGGGACCAACGACGACTGAAGAGAATCGTTCAACGTGACAGAAGGGCAGCCCTTCCGCAAAGCTTTACGCCACGCCTGGTCCCGTGAACACAAACATTCGGCAATTGATGAGCAGAAACAAGTTGCCTGATAGGATAAGTCTCGTTTCAAATTTTATCGAGAGGATGGACGTGTACGGGTATGGAGACAACCTTATGAATCAATGGAACCTGCATATAAGCAGGGGACTGTTCTAGCTGGTGGATGCTCTGTAATGGTGTGGGGCGTGTTCAGTTGGAGTGATATGGGACTCTTTACACGTCTAGATACGACTCTGACAGGTGAGACGTATGTAAGCATTCTGTCTGATAACCTGCATCCACTCATGCCCATTGTGCATTCCGACGAACTTTAACAATTCCAGCAGGACAATGCGACTCTGCACACGTCTATAATTGCCACAGAGTGGCTCCAGGAACACTTATCTGAGTTTAAACACTTCCGCTGGACACAAAATTTAGCAGACATGGACATTATTCAGCGTATCTGGCATGCCTTTCAACGTGCTGTTGTGAAGAGATCTCCATCCGGTAGTACTCTTACTGATTTATGGACATCCGTGCAAGAATCATGGTGTCAGTTCCTTCCAGCACCACTTCAGACATTAGTCGAGTCCACGCCACGTCGTGTTGCGGCATTTCTGCATGCTCCCGGGGGGCCTACACGATATTAGGCAGATGTATGAGCCGTGCTGTGCCTCGCATTTGTGCTCTTTGTAGGTCTCCGCCCTCTGTTGCAGGCCAAACGGTATCGTTTAGTCGGCATGGTTGCGGTTGTCACTTAACACTTCCGGGCTGAGATGCTGTGGTCCATCCATATGACTCTCCCCTGACGTTTCGCCCTCGACTGCAGTTCGCCGATTGTCCTCGGAGGATGCCTTCTGCAGTCGAAAGCGAAACGTGAAGGAAGAGTCTTATGGATGGACCACGGCAACTCAGCCGGGAAGCGTTAAGTGATGACAACACCTGCCGTAAAAGCCTTCATTCTGTGGCTGCAGTTGTTTATCTTCTTCTAGTGTTGACTGGTGCCACTTGGTATGACAAGCGTGGCCTGTCCTTTAGTGGCATCAGCGGCGGTTATCGATGTGTAGTAACTGTTGCCCTGTCTTCGGGGAGACGTGGTTTTTTCTCCAGGTCATGTGAGTGTGCCAGTTCGGTTGGGAACTCAGGAGGAGCCAGGTCCGCGCAGTGCGCGAACACGTCGGGCCCACTGGCGGATCGCTTGGACTGCCGGATGGAAGTGCTGTGGTCACGAATGTGCACGACCTCGTCGTATACCGGATCCTGTTGGCTTTAAGATGAGTGATTTTCAATCCTAGTAGAGTAATCTCCACCATTGCGATATCCCGCGATTCTCCAGTGACTTGGGTTCGTGTTGCTACTCGTAGTGTTGCTGAGGCGAAGAGCAGCGAGTGGAGTTCTTGAGGATGCCGGATCTGATTAGCTTTCCTCGACCTCTTATTACTATTAACTGCGTTCAGCTTGTTACAATTTGGTAAGTTCAAACAGCGGTATTTTTTCTTGCTTGGTGGACAAACGCCGCAGTTACCTGCCCCAGGGACCGGTTGGTGATTCCTCTACTCTGGTGGTATTGATGCCTTTCTCGTTCTGGCGGCTCTAAACACAGTAGTCTAGATGTAGTGCAGACCACCGGTTCCGGCTTTGGCATATTGTTCCATCGTTGCATTTGGCTTACAGTACGTCAGGTACCTTCAGCAAGATTATCATTAGTCATTCGTTAGAGCACCACTAGTCTGAGTTACCATCTTGGGAAGTGAATGCAACTCTTGGCTGCCTATGTTATCGGTCACGAAAGTATTTGTTGCCGGACCTTCTCAGAGGTCGATTCCTGGAGCACCGCCTTTGACTGGTCCTTGTGTTTCATTATTTTATTATTTATTACCATACCTTTTAATGCCTACATTGAAGGTTATGTATGTCTAGTTAATAGTTCCGGTCGCCTTCTGTAATAAATATAGCAGTGTAAGGTGTGTTACGAGGTTACCATCATCTTATTTCACCCGTTTGGTGGCCAATTGCTTGTTTCTTTTAATTAACCTTTGCTTGTATTTTCTGTTTTACAGCAGGTTTCTAAATTTTTTAAATATAAAACTTTGAACATAGCTGCTAAGGTTCAGTGACCGTGTCAGAATTATATTGGAACAAATAAACCCTCGCTCACAATTATTAAGTCAAATTTGACCTGCTTTCGACGCTACTATGAGCGTCGTCTTCAGAATTAGACTAACTGTTCTAAAACATATTATGTATATAGTACATTAATAAAATTAAAGTTTGTACTGACTCTAAAAGATGCAGTACTTACAAGTCACATATTAAAAAAGATCTAAGCCGGAAAGGCGACGTCATAAACAGTTGTCAGATGGCGAGCCGCTAAGGGCTGCTCGTACTGTGGTCCAGTAATAAAGGGGAAGTTGACAAGAGCATAAATGACGGTATTAACCAAGTGGTATCTCTATAGTCAACTAATCGTCTTTGGAGATTTACCTACTGTTCATTCCGTCCCAGTTATCACATTTTTTAATTAGATTATACGTTTCGATCATTGATGAATATAAAATCAAGTAAAACTTAATATATATCATCCGATATTTTTCAATAGGTATAAAAGACAAGAACTGTACATAAACATAGAATTTACCTGAGCAGTTGCGCCAGTAACCCGGTACGTCTACTCAGAACCACATATACGAGTACTATGTTTTCAAACTGCGGTCAGCGTTTTAAATAGGTGTATGTTGGTGGTAGTGGGTGGAGTGCGAAACGTAGTGATTGGGAGAGGGAAGGGAAGCAAGGAGGGGTTGGTGAAGAGCTGATTTTAACAAGACCGATTGTCCTAAAATTGTCGTTATGGTCTTCAGTCCAGAGACTGGTTTGAAGCAGCTCTCCGTGCTACCCTATCCTGTGCAAGTTTCTTCATCCCGAAATACCTACTGCACCCTACATCCTTCTGGATCTGCTGAGGGTAATCATCTTTTGGTTTCCCTCTACGATTGTTACTCTCCACGCTGCCCTCCAGTACTAAACTGGTGATCCCATCATGCCTCAGAAGATTTCCTACCAACCGATCTCTTCTTATAAAGTTGTGCTACAAATTCCACTTCTCCCAACTTCTGTTCAATACCTCCTCATTAGTTACGTGATCTATCTATCTAATCTTCAGCATTCTTCTGAAACACCACATTTCGAAAGCCTCTGTTCTCTTCTTGTCTAAATTATTTATAGTGCATGTTTCACTTCCATATATGGTTACAACCCATACAAATACTTTCAGAAAAGACTTCCTGACGGTTAAATCTATACTCAAATTTAACAAATTTCCTTGCCATTGCCAGTCTACATTTTATATCCTCTCCATTTCGAACATCAACAGTTATTTGCTCCCCAAACAGCAAAACTCATCTACTATTTTAAGTGTCTCATTTCATAATCTAATACCCTCAGCGTCACCTGATTTAATTCGACTACATTCCATTATCCTCGTTGTGCTTTTTTTTATGTTCATCTTATGTCCTCCTTTCAAGACACTGTCCATTCCGTTCAACTGCCCTTCCCAGTCCTTTGCTGACTCTGACAGAATTACGATGTCATCGGCAAACCTCGAATTTTACTTTCTTCTCCATGGATTTTAATTCCTACTGCTTGCCGAATTTAAAGATTGAATAACATCAGGGATAGGCTACAAGCCTATCTCACTCCCTTCCCAACCACTGCGTTCCTTTCATCACCCTCGACTCTTATAACTGCCCTCTGGTTTCTGTACAAACAGTAAATAGCTTTCGTTCCATGTATTTGATACCTCCCACTTCGGAGTTTGAATATAGAACATTACAATGAACATTGCCAAAAGCTTGATCTAAGTCTACAAATGCTATAAACGTAGGTATGCCTTTCCTTAATCTATCTTCTGAGGTAAGTCGTAGAGACAATAATGCCTCACGTGTTCCAACATTTCTCCGGAATGCAAACTGAGCTTCCCCGAGGTCGGCTTCTATCAGTTTTTCCATTCGTCTGTAAAGAATTCGTGTTAGTATTTAGCAGCCGCGACTTCTTAAACTAATAGTTGGGTAATTTTCATATCTGTCAACACCAGCTTCTTTGGGTTGGAATCATTGTATTCCTCTTCAAGTCATAGAGTATTTCGTCTGCCACATATATGTTGCTCACCACATGGTGGAGTTTTGTCATGGCTGGTTCTCCCAAGGTTATCAGTAGTTCTAACGGAATGTTGTCTACTCTCGGGGCCCTGTTTCGACTCAGGTCTTTCAGTGCTCTGTCAAAATCTGCACGAAGTATCATACCTCCCAATTCATCTTCATCTGCGTCCTCTTCTCTTTCCTTAATATTGCCCTCAAGCCCATCGTTCCTGCATACACCCTCTATATACCTCTTCTGCCTTTCCACTTTCCCTTCTTTGCTTAGAACTGGTTTTCCATTTGAGCTCTTGATATTCATACGAGTGGTCCTCTTTTCTTCAAAGGTCTCTTTAGTTTATCTGTATTCAGTATCTATCTTACCCGTAGTGATATATTCCTAGACATCCTTACATTTGTCCTCTAGCTATCCCCGCATAGCCATTTTGCTCCTCCTGTCGATCTCATTTTTGAGACGTTTGTATTCCTTTTCGCCTGCTTCATTTACTGCATTTTTATTTTTTCTCCTTTCATCAATTTAATTCAATATCTCTTCTGTTACTCAAGAATTTCTAATAGCCTTCGCCTTTTTACCTACTTGCCCCCCTGCTGCCTTCACTATGTCTCTCAAAGCTACCCATTCTTTTTCTACTGTATTCATTTCCCCCATTCTTGTCAATCGTTCCATAATGCTCTCTCTGAGTCTCTTTAAAACCTGTGGTTCTTTCAGTTTATCCAAATCCCATCTCCTTAAACTCCCAACTTCTTTCAGTTTCTTCAGTTTTGCGCTACAGTTCATAGCCCATAAATTGTGGTCACAGTCCACATCTGCCCCTGGAAATGTCTTAAAACTTAAAATATCTTCCCTAATTCTCTGTCTTATCATTATATAAACTATCTGAAACATTCCAGTGTGCCGGCTGCTGTAACCTAGCGGTTCTAGGCCCTTCAGTCCGGAACCGCGCGACTCCTACGGTCGCAACTTCGAATCCTGCCTCGGGCCTTACGTTAGTTACGTTTAAGTAGTTCTAGGGGACTGACGACCTCAGATGTTAAGTCCCATAGTGCTCACAGCCATTTGAACCTTCCAGTGTCTCCAGGCATCTTCCACGTATACAACCTTCTTTCACGATTCTTGAACCAAGTGTTAGCTATGATTAAGTTAAGCTCTGTGCAAAATTCTACCATGCGCCTTCCTGTTTCATTCCTTACTCCCATTCTATATTCACCTACTACTTTTCCTTCTTTTCCTTTTCCTACTATCGAATTCCAGTCCCCCATGACTATTTAATTTTCCTCTCTCCTCACAATCTGAATGGTTTCTCTTATCTCATTATACATTTCTTCAATCGTCATATGCGGAGCTAGTTGGCACATTAACTTGTACTACTGTGGTAGGGGTGGGCTTCTTGTCTATCTCGGCTACAATAATGCGATCACTGTGCTGTTCGTAGTAGCTTACCGGCTCTCCTATTTTTTAATTACGTATTAAATCTTCTCCTGCATTACCCCTATTTGATTTTGTATTTATAACCCTGTATTCACCTGACCAAAAATCTTGCTCTTCCTGCTACCAAACGTCAGTAATTCGTATGATATCTAACATTAACCATTCGATTTCCCTTTTTAAATTTTCTAACCTGACTGCCCAATGAACTGATCTGACCTTCCACGCTCCGATACGTACAACGCCATTTTTGTTTCTTCTCATCTAGACGTCGTCCTGAGTCCCCGCCCGGTGATCTGGATGGGGGATATTTTACCTCCTGAATATTTTTCCCAAGAGGACGCCATCATCATTTAATCATACGGTAAAGTTGCATGCCATCGGGAAAAATTACGGCTGTAGTTTCCCCTTGCTTTCAGTCGTTCGCAGTACCATCACAGCAAGCCCGTTTTGGTTAATGTTACAAAGCCAGATCAATCAATCATGTAGACCACTGAAAAGGTTGCTGCCCCTCTTCAGGAACGACACGTTTGTCTAACCTCTCAACAGATACCCCTCCGTTGTCGTAGCCCCTACTGTATTGCTATCTGTATGGCTGAGACAAACAAGCCTCCCTACCAACAGCAAGGTCCATGGTTCACGGTGTGTTTGTGTGTGTGGGGGGGAGGGGGGGGGTCCTAATATTATATCACGCATAATTATGTAAAAATTATCGATGAAACAGTAATACTGTAAAACAATGGGTATATTAAATATGAACGGCATAAAACAGTGAAGTTGTAAAATGCACCAAATGCGGATTGAGAGCAGGTAAATAAAGCAAGAGGGGGAAGGGTTTTGGAGTGAGTAGGGTGGACCGGGTAGTATGTGTTTAACAAGAAATGGTTTTGTACTTGCAACAATTAAATAATGTTAAAAAAAACTTCTGTTAAGACGCCGGAATGGATGCCTAAACTGTAAAAGGGGATGGAATGGTAGATTATACAAGTGGAAATAAAGCAGCGAAGACTGAATTAGATATAAAGTCATAAGTCCTCACTCTAAAAGTATGAAAGTAAACTTGCATCATTTTGTTTTCGTTAAAATATTAGAATTAGAGGTCTCGAACAAGGGATGTATAAATAGTGAGAGACATAGGGATCGTAAAATTACGGAACTGGGATTACGGTGAGGGTCTAGAATTGCATGAAGTGTCATTAAATGCTAAGAATTTTTAAATAAAGTATTGAAAGTGTAATCTCGTAAAACATAGAAAAAAATTATAAAAGTGAAACTACCAGCTGCAATTAAAGTTATAGGGAACAGGTTGTAACAATTATGGTTAACTGTATTTGCTTGGTGGCGTTATACTGTGCGCAGGTTTGCCGTATGTACGGAAACGAGTCTGCACGCCGGCATGCTGCTGGGACCGCGTGTTATCTGATGCGCTGCCGCTGTCTCTTCTCGGAGAGTGGGGCTGTTGATCACACGTGCAGTGTAGGGTTGGAAAAGACTTTCAGAGTTCAGTTAATAATATCTTTCTGCTGATGTAATGTGTTTAAGGCTTTTGAAGACGGCTTGCAATACAGTCAGATTCTTCCAACATTGTCAGGAGGTGCCCTTTAGGTTCATTGTGCAGCACTACCCACTGCTCCGATAAATGCAACTCGAGCTAAAAGGTTAAAAATGCACATTTCACGAGCAGTATAATTTAAAAAATACGTACGAATTTGCGGACAAAGTTAAGGATATACTCATACTATTTCATTCCATCTTTGCATCCCTTGGCGTGGTGAACCTGTATACTAACGTGCCTGTCCGCGAGGCATTAGAGATAATTAAGAACAACCTTACAAAACACAATAAAATTGTTTAATTAATGGAGCTTCTGGAACTGACGTTATCCTTTAGCTTCACTTTTAGCGGTAAGATATACCACCAACCTGTAGGGTTAGCCATGAAAAATTCCCTAGCCGGCATTATGGCTGAGATTTTCCTTACTCATTTGGAAAACGAATTTTGCACTAACAACCCGGCAATAGACAGTAAGATCACCTAATATTACCGCTATGCTGATGATGCCGTCTTGTTAGTTTAAGGAGATCAAAGCGATGTGAATAACATAGCGGAGAGAGTGAGTGCTGTTCATCTCTAAAATAAGGTTTGCAGTTGACCACAAAAACAAAGAAGCCATCTGCTATCTCACCCATTAAAGTTAAAAGAGAGGCGAGTCAACACCGTTACAGCGTGCGCAGAATACGGACTTGTGCAAATATTATTACTGATTCTTAGTCTTGTCACCCTGAAAACATAGTATATTTCCGATCCAAGATTACGGGTTATTAAAACTGCCACTATAAAGCATGAGAGGGTACGGAAATCATTATTATAAAGTAAGTTGCAGTGAGCAACGGTTATCCAGTCTCAACAGTAACTAAGTTACTACAGAAAATTTGAAAGACAATAACGGTGTAAAATCAATGGGCCGGCCGGGGTGGCCGAGCGGTTCTAGGCGCTACAGTCAGGAACCGCGCCACCGCTACGATCGCGGGTTCGAATCCTGCTTCGGGCATGGATGTGTGTGATGTCCTTAGGTTAGTTACGTTTAAGTAGTTCTAAGTTCTAGGGGACTGAAGACCTCAGAAGTTAAGTCCCATAGTGGTCAGAGCCTAAATCAATGGCTGCACAGTAACGGGTGAACAAATAGACAAGAAGGTGGGGTACATGCCCATGGGCTATAAAGGAGAAGAATCAAAAGTTATGCTACACAATTTCACTATAGGAATTTTAGAAGTTGGTTTAAAGTTAAGAACATTATTCGCACCGTACTAATGCAAAATACTCGAAATCCGCGACGCCGGATGTAAACAAACTAAAGTGTGGAAACTTTCCAAACGTTTACGTAGGAGAAACAGGCACGACGTTTGCAATACACTTTAAAGGGAACACTTTAATTCGTAGCAATAAAACAGCCTGTGGTGAGCTTCTAACATTGAAGCATCCTGTCGGAACTATTGATACGCATTTGGAAATGCAGCACAATGAACCTAAGAAAAACTTTATGACAATGTTGGAAGAGATTGAGATTTATACACACCATCTGCAATGACCTAATAACGCATTAAATCAGCAGAAAGATGTTATTAACAGTGCAGTTTTGGAGACTTTGAGAGTCTCTTCCAACCGTCCAGCGCACGTGTGACTAACAGCCCCATACACCGAGAAGAGGCAGCGGCAGTGCATCGGCTAACACACGGTCCGAGCAGCATGCCTGAGTGCAGACTCGCTTCCGTACTTACTGCATAACAGCGCACCGAACAACGCCCTCAGGCAGAGACAAATAAAGTTAGCTGTAACTGCCACACCCTGTTCCCTGTCACTTTAGCTACAGCGCGTAGTTAAACTTTTATTTCATATTTGTTATTATTTACAGCTTTATGCTTTCTGTTTTATTTTTAATCTATAATATTCAACATCATCTCATGCAGTTCTAGCACTCTCAACATATTCCAGATTCCGTAATTTTGCAATCTCTGTGCCTCTCATTATTAATAAATCCTTTGTTCTGGGCCTGTACTTCTAATATTTCAATAAAAAACTATAGACTTTTATTTTTACAGAACTTTTGACTTTATGTTTTCAAAGGTTCACTCCCTGAATATCTTTAGATACTCACTCTGGTTTCGCTACTTTAATTCCACTTTTATAAACTAAAATTCTATTACAATTCACAATTTTACTCATCCATTTGTGTATCTCGACGTAGGACTTTGGACATCACTGGTTTTTTCAAGTTTGGTCCTCTCTTGTTATGCCCACAGCATTCCTACCACTGTCCCTTCCTCCACCTCACTTGTTGCCTGCTCTGTCTGCTCTCAGTACCTCTTCGCTCTATTTTATAATGAAATTACTTTAAGCTGTATACATTTTACACACCCATTATTCTACACTATTAGTGTTTCAGTGAGAAATTTTATGTAATCATGTGTGCTACAATTTTAGCATGGCCTCTCTTGTTAAACTCGTGACATACCCACCGGCCCCTCCATGCTTTCTTTCCCTTCCCCAATCAGCCTCAATCCATTTTCGCTCCCTCCCGCCCTACATCCAACATATACCTGTTTAAAACACTAACCATATCTGCAAAACACAGCACTTTGCCGTGCGGAGTTCAAAGTGGTTCAAATGGCTCTGACCACTATGGGACTTAACATCTGAGGTCATTAGTCCCCTAGAACTTAGAACTACTTAAACCTAACTAACCTAACAGCATTACACACATCCATGCCAAGGCAGGATTCGAACCTGCGACCGTAGCAGTCACGCGTTTCCAGACTGAAGCGCCTAGAACCGCTCGGCCACTCCGGCCGGCCCGCGCGGAGTGGCTGCACAGTTTGAGGCGCCATTTCACAGATTGCATGGTCCCTCCCACCAGTAGTTCGAGTCCTGTTTTGTATGTCCTACTTAGCATAAGTTAGTTTAAGAAGTGTGTAAGTCTAGGGACCGATAACCACAGCAGACCGGTCCGTTAGTGTTGTGTACATAGTTCCGCATAGTCAGCGCGTACACAACTTTCCCACTAGAGCGTGCCCCGCTAAGCACAACAGCGCAGGCGCAGCGCTCGTCCGTCTCCGCACAACGAGATGACGCTGTCTTAGAGACGGACCAAATTCTGCTTCCGCCAATCCGCATATTAATATGTAACGCAGCCAATGAGATTGTTGCTAACGTAGAACCTTTTCTCCTCGCGGATCACACTCGCGCAGTGATACCTGAAAGCGCGAGGTATTATAACGAGTGTACAGACCTCCAATTAGTCAGTCTGCATTAGTCTGTACGAGTCTGCACCGTCTGCACTAGTCTGCACCGGTCTGCATTTATCTGCACCAGTCTGTACCAGTCTACATTTGTCTGTACCAGTCAATAGTCAAGTTTCAGTCTGCGCATAGTAAGATTACCATATTCCTGTATATAGCCATGAAGATAATGAATAGACACTTTGTAAAGTATCAGAGATATGTGAGAATAAGATTAACGTACCAAGACCCAAAGAAACTTCAGATTGTCAATTGTAAACAGCATCCAGAATCAAGTTACGTAATGTGTATGCTTTTTATTATTTTAATAAATGTGTGTGAAATTTAATCAAGTTCTGTTTAAAGTTGGTCACCGTCAATCTGCCACTCTAAGCATGCAAGTGGCATTTATATCGTCTGACCTAACGGCAGAAGATAAACAGGCCACGATAAGTCCATGAGACATATTGCTGACACTCGCCTACTTCGTTAGAGCGACAAGTCAAATGATCTGATGGTGTGTATTTAACCTAACCTAACCTAACCTAACCTAACCTAACCTAACCTAACCTAACCTAACCTAACCTAACCTAACCTAACCTAACCTAACCTCCACACACAGTACACTGATATGGGGTTGTGAGTAGAGAAGACAGGTTGCCAAGGCCACTACTTGGGTAGATCCTACTTTTATGTTCAGTTATCGTCTTTTCTGCTTATTCGAGAATAAGTTCAGGGATAGGTGCAGCACATAAAGAGGAGATATTGGACTCGGTGGTTGTAAAGAGAACATAAGTGCGACATATTAAAATATGAACAGAGAAACGTGATAGCGGAGCTATGCACAACTTACAACAATGCGTTTTACTTGCCAGGTGATACGCTGTTGTACACAGGCTATAAAGCACGAAATTGAACTTCTGCCAGAAGCAGACGGCTATGTAATGAGGAGCAGACTATATCGAATACCAAACATACGAGAGAAGAGACATGGCAAATGATACAGGACAGTATTATTACCACAACCAAGTGTAACTGGAGTTTACCAATACTCATGGTTTCAAAGAAGATGAAGCATAGTGGAAAGAAGAAACGGAGAACTGTAGCAGATAAGTACAAAATTATCGACATACCATGCAATTCAGTGCTTTCTTTACCAAGAATACATTATTTCCATATTGTATTAAGCCAAGGGGTGTAATCAAGTGTTGTTTAATGAGCATCACGAAAAAACTGTGTACAACACACTCTCCCGTCGTTATGAATACCAAGGATGACAATGGGGTTAGGTCCACTCAGTCACCTTCCAATTCTGTGTTAGTAGGGCTACAAGCAGACAAACTATTGCTTTACCTGAATGATACGTATTTTTGATCATCATTACAGGAACACAGCATATAAAAAAGTCATCAAACGACAAAGCAGCTGGAAGCATCATTGTGTGTTGCAGGAGACTGCTGATGGTTTTTCAGTGGAATCGGGAAGACAGTTTGACCCCTGCTTGAGCTATTAAAAAAGAAAAAACCTGTCACATATTCTTTGACAGGAAAGCATGAAACTGAATTTCAGGAATGAAAGGGAAAGCTGTTGGGGATGACAATGTAACAGTATCCAGGATCACAAAACAATTCAAATCAGTACTGATGCATGCTAAGATGCTACTGGTGCAGTACTAAGAAAACAAAGAGATATTACAGCACCGTAGAAAAAGAAATACCTGGCATCAATAGGGCAGTGAAAGGGTATCGACCGTAAGTGCTTGGCCACAGATTTACGATATGTACCGACCACAATTCTCCAGCATGGATTGCAAATTATATTGATTCTTTCCCAACGTTAATGAACTTCAGATACAAGTTGGAAGAGCACTAGTATGAAATTTTACATAGAAATGGGAAAAACAATGAGGTCATATGTGCACTATTAAGATACTAAGAATCCATGAAAAGAGTTAATCACAGTGTGGGAGGTAATTAGGCAAGTTATCAGGATAAATGGAGAGTTGGAAGAAGAGAGAGCATCTGCCACCAGAGATGAGACAAATACTATTCATCAGCTTGAAGTAAGTAGAAAGCCTAGATCAAGTGTTAAAAAAGTAGAAATAATTCTGTGAAAATTATCTGATGTTCCTGTTGGAATACCTCACCAGATTTGAAGAAGCTTTGAAAGTCTTAGAAAGTATGTCACTTGAGATGCTGTGAGGAGAGATACATAGGAATAAATGCCAAAGTAGTAAATTCATACATACTAATATAAAGATGTCGCTAGAAATAACGAAAGCTGTCGACAGCGTCTTCGAGAACTGTGCCATTCATATTGCAGATCTGATAGTTTAGACAGAAAATAGACAAAGATATACATTAATGTTCCAAGATGGACTGACAAAAGATAATGGCAGAACGAATATAGAGGCAAGATGTCGAAGCAGTAGCAAGTGTACTACTAAAGGAGAAGTCTGAAATACCACCAGTTCCCCTCAGTCATATGGGAAGCAGTTTCGTCAGTGAAACATCTAAATGCATACGCAAACTTGAGCGACTTGAAAACATCTGGAAAACAGCCTTAGAGTAATGGTGCAGTGCAATGGATGCACTGGATTTGAAGTGAGTTTGTGAAACACTTTCAAAAAGCCATAAAAAGGAGTGGGATTCATGGATACGATATGCAGTATTTGTATTTAATGCAAATCTGTCCAGTGTAATAAGATACACACAACATAAATTGTATTATGGTGGGAACCATAATATATGCATGATACTGCAAAGAGATCTGACTGGATTAAAGTCAATTATCATGCGTATGTGACAGAGCTCAAGGAGGAAAATGCAACAAATGCATCAGTAATTGAAAGCGTTTACGACAGAAACTAGGTTTCCAGATAAGTTTCAGGTACTAAAAACTAAAGGGCCTAATATAGTAATAGCACAAAGAAAGAAGAAAATTCTGATGTTACACACAAACTGTCTAAAGGAGTAATTCTGCATTACAGATGAGACAGCGGCTTGCACAACGAGTATTGGCATGCGTCTGTGCAACATGTCATTGTTATCAGGAAATGCAAGGTTTCGAAGAGGAAAAATTGTAATACTCCCCAGAACTGTAATAAAAACTAGAATATAAAGTATCACAGGCAAAAATACCTTCTGTATAAATTTAAAACCACTAAAAGATAAACATGAAGGTGCAGAAGTATCAAAAGTAGCAGTAGATATCAGTAAAAGAAAACTATGGGAACTGAGGTTGACTTTCTTACAATTTTGAGTGGCATACAACTATTAGAATGGCACAAAATAAAGACATAAAAGTGTAAAAAGCTTATTGAACTAATAAAGAAGAAGGACACAAGACTCAAACGTTCAGTATTAGACTCAATGTGTAAAGTTAATGAGACATTGTTTGGTATGTGGACGAGCCTGTACTTTAAAGTAAAATTTTACTAGTGGACGAAGAATAAAGACAATTCTAATAGCCTATTGTGCCAATAGCCACTTGAACTCGTTCCGATGGCAGAGTGTCCACAATAGACTGCCCTGAAGTAATTTTTACAAACAGCCTGCAGAGCTAAAGAGATACCTAAACAGGTGCGCTAACAATACTGCGTAAAGCTTACAGAAGTTCTCAGTAATAATAACTATGAGACAGGAGTTATTACAGTTCACAGTTATATTTAACGAATTAGAACTAGAATGCCAAGTTAATCAATGCCATTGTAAATGTGCAGAAAGGAGCTCTGGACCCTTACTTGATAAATCCAACATAAGATGGAGAGTATCTACAATTAATCAGGATGACATAAATATCAGGACGCGGATATCAGTTTCTACAGATAATGTGTTAAATGTTTTCGTGTCATGTGGCATAGCGATCTTTTTAAATTGTCCAGCAGCAGAGAAGAAAGCGTACAACCTACATAAGGTCTTATCTTTACCAAAGGTAATAGAGCATAAATAGAAAATATAAACATATATTCTTCCAGAAAAAGACATATTCTTAACTGAAGATGTGAAAAGACAGCACACAAAACCGTATAATGAACGGCTTCCACGTGAACTAACCGACAGAAACTGCAGAATATGTCAACATAAATTTTTTTCTAATAAAGCTTCAAGGCTGGACTTTTATAGTCAATTTGTGAGCCCTATAACGATTGCAAACACAAAGGGAACAACTTAAACAGAATAAATGGACAAACCTGGAAGGTAATTAATGGTTGCCAGGGTTAACTGTATTATGTAACAAAGAAAATCTCACAGACATTATGAAAAAGGGCACGTGTAAATATAAGTTTAACGCTAAATGCTGAGGTTATGGTGACTAAATATTGATTTATTCAGAAAATGCAATAAGGATTAAGGTCTTAAGAAGTGACGTTATATCTACACGTCAGATGGATGTTAATGGTTGTATGACTAATGAAGAAAACACTGAATGAAAGCTAGGTATGGCATTGGACCATGGGAATTGGCGGCTAGGTAATCCAAAGATCGCTAGGCACAAATTGAAAGGGTTAGAGGAAGATTTAGACTCCTAAAAAATAAATTTCTGACCCATCAAACCTTTGATGCATTCATCATCATTAAAATTCTTAGGAAGAATGATGGTGTTAATGTCAATAACGTAATCGTCGGAGGTAATGATCGCTGCGTCTGTGGTATTTTCGATAAAACCACACATGGCATCTGGGTCATTATAAATGGTGAATTCATCAGGAAGCTTAGCATTCCTATGCTGGGTATTGGCTGGGATTCACCCAAGTTTCATCGCCTTGGGGCTGCTAAGCGCTGGCTGTCCCCTATAACTGTAAGCTTTGAGCATGCTTCAGCAGCCACCGTGTAACGTTGTGTGTCACAGCGGATTGGGTCTTGGCTTCACTGCCTGGACGCGATGATGCTATAAAAAAATAAAGAAACTACCAACCATAAAGTGTGCTATATGTCTGTTGAGGCGTAAATGTCGTTAGCAGGAATCCCCTAGGGACCTGACCACAACACGTAAGGTTTATCCAGGAAAGTGTGGCTGTCTCTGTGCAGATTCTTATTTCCCTAGCTGCTCTTGGGAAGGTTCCTACCTTTAAACTATAACCCCTCACTGCTGAGAGCAATAGGTGTACTGTTGGTGTGTATCAACACCGAACGCAACGGGATGTTTCGTGTAACCACTACTACTGTTACAGGAATAATTACAAATAATTAAGTTTCTAATGACAGAACACATACTTCTGGACAGAACGTGTTTTTAATATTTAAATGAAAAAAGGGACCCTTTGAGAAAGTTTAAGAGGACATTGCTGGCACCTTAACACCTACAAAAGCGACTGGGGTGTAGGACACTGTTTGTTACGGCGTAAAGTCAGCGCCGGCACGCCAGTCGGGAACGACAGAGAAGAAAAGGCTGTGAGAAGAGTTCAGCCAATGGCACGCTGACCGACCTAAGCGCTGACGACATAAGCGCCGTACTCCGCTGGTGGCAACCACTTTCATCGCAGCTTCCACGTTAGCCACTTCGATAGCCGACATATCGTAGCCTCTATCGTTAGCAATCACTACGTAGCACAGACTAGTGTTTGCCTATTCTGAAGAAGACTGATTATTTTGTATTTCGCCCTTTTCTTGCGATACATCTATCAAAGTTAAGTATTTGTGCTTGTCTTGTAATAAAACTCATTAATACAGGTTGTTTGATTGTTTGTCTAACGAACCGAATATGCAGGATTCCTAGACACAACACTGTTGGTGGGAACATACAGGCAACAGACAACAAACGCCTGGACAGCTAAATGCATCTGCGAATATACCATCGAAACGGAGGCATTCAACACTTTTTTTTTTCTTTGAGTCATCAGTCTGCTGACTGCGGCCCACCGTGAATTCCTCTTTTCTGGCAATCTCTTTATTTCATTGTCGCACTTATAACCTACGTCCTCAATTATCTGCTGCGTGTATTTCGATATCTGTCTACCTCTACAAGTCGGCCGGGGTGGCCGAGCGGTTCTAGGCGCTACAGTCTGGAACCGCACGATCGCTACGGTCGCAGGTTCGAATCCTGCCTCGGGCATGGATGTGTGTGATGTCCTTAGGTAAGTTAGGTTTAAGTAGTTCTAAGTTCTAGGGTACTGATGACCATAGATGTTAAGTCCCATAGTGCTCAGAGCCATTTTTTCTACCTCTACAGTTTTTGCTCTTCACAGCTCTCTCTACTACCATGGAAGTCATTCCCCGATATGTTAACGGATGTACTATCGACCTGTCTCTTATCCTGATCAGGGTTTTCCACATATTCGCCACGCGGGATTAGCCGAGCGGTCTTGGGCGCTGCAGACATGGACTGTGCGGCTGGTCCCGGCGGAGGTTCGAGTCCTCCCTCGGGCATGGGTGTGTGTGTTTGTCCTTAGGATAATTTAGGTTAAGTAGTGTGTGAGCTTAGGGACTGATGATCTTAGAAGTCCCATAAGATTTCACACACATTTGAACATTTGAACATCCACATATTCCTTTCCTCTCCGATTTTGCGCAGAATCTCCTCATTCCTTACCTTATCAGTCCACCTAATTTTCAAAATTCGTCTGTAGCACCACATCTCAAATGCTTCTATTCTTTTCTATTCTGGTTTTCCCACAGTCCATGTTTCTCATACTGTGCTCGAAACGTACGTTCTCAGAATTTTTTTCCCCGTATTACGGCGTTTGTTTGATACTAGTAGACTTCTCTTGGCCATGAATGTCCTTTTGCCATTGCTAGTCTGCTTTTGATGTCCTCCTTGTCACGTCCTTCATTGCCTAGGTAGCAGAATTCCTTAACTTCATCTACTTCGTGACCACCAATCCTGATGTTAAGTTTCTCGTTGTTCTCATTTCTGCTACATCTCATTACTTTCGTCCTTATTCGATTTACTCTCGGTGTATATTCTGTACTCATCAGACTGTTCATTCCACTTGGCAAATCATGTAATTCCTCTTCACTTTCACTTAGGATAGCAATGTTCTCAGTGAATTGTATCACTGATATCCTTCTACATTGACATTTAATTCCGCTCCTGAATCTTTCTTTTATTTCTATCACTGCTTCTTCAATGCACAGATTGAATAGTAGAAGCGAAACTCTACATCCCTGTCTTACACCCTCCAACTACAGAAAAGATGTCCTCATGCAACGATACTATTGATACTCCCAAGCAGGGACTGGTAGATAAGTGGGCTAAAGAAGCCGTAATTGATGTGGAGAAAATAACGAGAATGGTAAAATCAAATTTCTTTATTCTTGCATTCAGCACTATAACATTTATAGAGCATTTCAGGGCAGTTTTCACTCACTTAAATGAGGTAATGTATCTACAACTGAGACTATGTGACATTATTCTAACAATGCCCGCCCCGACAGATGTGTCATCAGTGCGACGGACTATCACGCCAAGGGGCCCGCGTTCGTTTCCCGGCTGCGTCGGAGATTTTCTCCGCTCAGGGACTGGGTGTTGTGTGGTCTTCATCATCTTCATCCCATCCCCATCGACACGCAAGCTGGCTAAGTGGCGTCAACTAAAAAGATTTGCACCAGGTGACCGATCTGCCCGACGGCATGCCCTAGCCACTCGGCATTTCATTCAATTCAGAGAAATTGGAATATGAAGTCTCTTTGAAGCGACCATCCGGTCTAGCCCCCGGAGTCAGTTTTCACCCGCGCTGGAACGATAGACTGGAACAAATATTCTGGCTCCCATACTACAGTAGAGCATCAGTGTTCAGGACGCACTTGGAGGAACTGAAATTCCTAGCGCAGGAATGCCCCCTGCATTGTGTTTACAAGAAACACATTTGAAACTTGCTGACGCTCCTGTGCTGTAGGGCTCTAACTCCACTGCAAGGTGGGCCTGAGTGGGGATGGGCTAAGTGAGGGATAGCTATGTTCATCAATAGCACACACTACTTCTCTAATCTATCCTTGGCTGCTGACATGCAAACATTTCGCGTTCACATTAATCAGAGAATCACAACACGCTCATTGTACTTACCTCCACAAGAAGCGATAGAGGCTCTCGCAGGTGTTATTGACCAACTCCTCAGATCATTTGTTCTACTGGGAGACCTCAGTGCACATAATGTAGTAAGGGACTTACTCTCCAATTGCCACAGCAGCCGAGTGTTACAGAGCCTCATGATGTCCAAGAAGCTGAGCATTCTGACCGCGGCTGGTCTCACTCATTTGACCACTTCTGATGGACAGCCCTGATTTTCTACCACATTTCTTCGACGTTTTTAAGATTTTGACGGGATTTTCTTTTTCGCTATCCAACAAAATTGAACAGCTTTTGTAAAAATCGGTGAATCCAGTGCCTTCCTCCTCGTTCATTGCCTCGCACGCAGCGAGGTAAGACGTTTACGCTATTCGGAACAAAAGAAGCCAAGCACTTTATTTCTTGTCTACAAACCGAAAGTCAGCTGGCTCACCGCGAAACTGCCTCACGTACATGTTACGCTGTGCACAGTTACACTACGTGAGACTTACCTAGCGAGGCTGTTGCATGAGGTAGTTTCAGTAGTTTCATGTAGTGTAAACACAGATTTCCTGAAGACAAAACTTTCGGCACAAAATCATTCGTCCCCATATCATGGACGTGTTGTACAAGTGAGAGTTTTAATTGCTTCATCGTCGGTATTGCTTGGAACTGGTATTTCACGGGAAAGGTGACGGATGCTTACACACGAACCAGTATTTCCAATCCTGTTAAACCAACCATTCTTTGATCAAATCCTTGTACGGTTCTCCGTGTGCCGAGTGTTCCAGTTTCTGTACACGGTGTCAAATTTCTTACAAATGGGATGACACCTCTTACGAAACATTTTTATCAAACTTTCCAGGTACTAGACCTTGCTGCAACACATATTAAACTCATGACTGTAGGTTCCTTTCATGTCCAGTGCTCCATCTTTAAAGCGAGCCTCGAAACTTAGGAAAATGCACCTCACGCGTATCAGCTTACCACAGACGAGATTTTCATTGCTACACGACTGACGTCGACGCAGCATGGAGTTTGCAGCTGAATGAATTTCAAAATATGTATCAATTAATTTACAAATTAATATAGAAATTAGCATTAAAAATTGTTCCAACGTGCAGTTAACGGACCAAAAGAATCACAGTTTTAAAATGACGCTAAATTACTGAAAATTACAGTACCCTGAGCTATTTTGACTAATTGCATGTCACCAATTCCGGTTATTGCAGTGCACCAGCACGTAGTTGTTTTCTCTTTCTCACTCAAGATATTGATTACCAAAAGATATCAGACTATAATTTGGATTTGTTGCGGCTATATCATCATTACATAACCACACAACAAGGCACTACGATCGTTTAAACATCCCCTACAAAGTAATCCACATAAAGGATATAATAAGAAGTCAAAGAACTTATTTGAAACACTTTTCATAAAAATGAAAATTAAGTGAGCATTAGTCCAAGCAACGCTAGTCAACAACGCCGATTTACCACTTATGTATTACACAGATGTTAATGAACTGTTGTTCCTCTTCACTGCTGGTGTTGATATACGTCTAATACATGAATGCTGAGTCCACTTACACCTCTGAGGACCGGATCGTAATGAGCACGTGCGTGCACGTATGACCCCATAGGGAAAACATCAATGAGAGACATTCAGCATGATTTAACTTTTAAGGTTTCACAAACCTTCCCCTGCAAAACCAACAATTTTAGCGTGGGAGTAAAAGATCTTTGCAGCTAACCGCATAAAAGGCGAGCCCCGCTCAGAACGACGACTAACGCGATTGTCGAACGTTCGCCATTGAACTCCACTCGTAAGCGACCACACGAATTAGGAGTTCCATACTCGACATTACAAAAACATATGACGAATGATTTGAAGTTAAAGGAATTTAAACTTTCGATTGTAAACGAAATCAGTGATAATGGTAGGCAAAAACATCATCAGGCCAGTGTTCGATGCTATACAGCTGTTCCTTCAAGGAAGAAAGCGTTTTTCTCGGACTAATGTGCGCTATACCGCAGTGCAAAAGCGAGAAACATTTATTTCTGTAACAGAGATATCTCACATTTTTAAGAAGAACTTGAACGCAATTCACCACATGTCATGATATGGATCGCAATACCTCCTACCATCATGGTAGGTCCACGTTGCATTGACTGTGCTATGAATCATATTGCGTGTATAACCTCGTTACGTGATTCGTTTATTCTACATCTGCCCACTGGGGACTACTATATCTTACATGATTGCACCAAGATGGGCCCATTATGATCTTGGCGATAGAGAATATCTCAATGAGGTATTTCCTGCCAGATATATTGGACGTGATCCTGTCTATTTGCTTGCACCTTTGGAGTGGCCACCCTTAAGTCCTATTCTGTTCATCTTGTGACAATGAGTTATGAGGAATTCACTGTCACGTGTTACGGGACAGCTGATGAACTTGCGGATGCTGTTCGACGTACAATGTTTACGAGAATTTCACATCGCCCATAGAGGTGAATCATGGTCTGTACGATGCTGAACACACAGACACTCTCGAATAAATAACAGTCGCTATAGGCTTGTCAGACAGGCGTATGTACACAGACAGTACAGAAAATACCGTTCGATAAAGCAATAAAATTAATATTTTCATGTATAGTCTTAGTATTCACACTACCTCAGAGCTGTTCCATGCGATAATCCTACATTAGAACAGCGAGACCATCTATGAATATGTCGACACGTCATTGCGGATAGTGAGACTTTATGAACGCTCTTATGAGTTATTCCAAAAATTTATCGTGGGCATAGTGCACAAGTTGCCAGGAACAATGAAACATGGCTACCTTTATATAATTTTGAGGCAGTGATTATGTGAGTAGATGTTGACTGATTCTTTAGGTAACTAAGTACTAAACGATAGTAGCTCATGATACTGATTGGAAATCAAGTCAGAGGAACAAATTTTAGTTCTGAATGAAATACATCATATTAATAGAACCACAGAGGAAGTTCATTGGAAGTAGCATACCCTCTACTGTAATGTGCATGAGGTAACTGTGTTGTCAACCTACATAACAGAATTTGGCCTAACTGACGTATAACACTTTCTCAGGACGTTACCATAGCTGCTGACACATAGAAAGATGTTGGAAACGCCTCCAGCTTCGTCAAGAAGCATAACACACTCACTAAATAACATTGCATCTCCTTAGGTAATGGAATAGGCATCTGCTCCACAAATGTAAACCTCTGAATATTGCACATTTACAGATGCTCACCACTTCATTACACTCATAGCTAAAGCCCAGACACCTTTCTACTGCAGCGAGTCCGTCACGCAAAGCTGTAATTTCAAAAGTGCTACAATGCCACTGACAAGTAACATAATAAGTGTTGTTTCCAATATAAAAGCTGTAACTGGGTTCCTATACTTTCATGAAGAATGACACAACATCTGTAAAGAATACATAACATTTGAATTTAATCATGTACTTAAACTTAAACTTACATAATTCAAAGAGTTATACAAATGGACATAATATGTCAAAACTTACATAATTCAAAGAGTTGTACAAATGGACATAATATGTCACTGTAGGCTTGTCAGGCAGCGTATGTACACAGTCAGTATAGGAAATATAGTTCGTGAAAGTAAGAAAAGTGATATTTTCATGTATAGTCTTAGTATTAGAAGTTGTCTGTCATGAAACTTATGTTGTACTGGCCACAAGTATTGCACGCACTGATCATTTAATACATTGAATCATTAGAAAAATACATTACTAACTACTGGCTTCTCACCTCAAAACAATTTTTGAATTTTCTAGTGTCTGTACAATTATCACTGTCAAGCGGTTTACTGTGAAGAGTGGGGGGCACTGCTGTTTAGTCACCTCTCAACAGTATTGATGTACGTTGGACTAATTGCATCATTTAGTTGTACATCCGTTAGTTATACACATCTCATAAATTTCACGAAGCGATGCGCCCTGATGCTATGTACCCTCCAGGATGTCAGTCAACAACAACATGTAGAGTTATGTGAATTGATTGTGGATAGTGTGATGATATTTCCTTGCATGATTCTGGGGGATGAGATGATATTTCCTAGCAGATTTACTGTTCTGTGATGAGACATATTCAGAAGAAGAGGAATGAACAATCGGAACCTAATAAAATAGGGAACGCAGCACCCATAAAAATTTGGAGGATTTGTTATCTTCTGGATTTGTACCACTGAAGTCAGCCACATGAGTACCAAAAGGAATCCGCCAAATTTCGGTTAGTCGGTAACTCACTCAAATCTAAAGGCTATAAATTCAAGTAAACGCTTAGAACAACTTAATTTGGTTCCATAACACAGACAATGTTGTGGGTAAAGCAAACCAAAGACTACGATATGCTAGCAGGGCACTGAAAAAATGCTACAGGTTTAGTAAAGAGACTGCCTGCACTACGCTTATACGTCCTCTTACGGAGTACTGCTCTGCGGTATGGGATCCGTATCAGATAGGATCGACGGAGAACATCGAAAAAATTCAAAGAAAAACAGCTCGTCTTGTACTATCGTGGAGTAGGGGAGTGAGAGCCACGGGTATGATACATGAATTGGAGTAGAAATCATTAAAACAAAGGCACTTTTCGTTGCGGTAGGATCTTCTCATGAAGTTTCAATCACCAAATTTCTTCTCAAAGTACGAAAATGCCTTTTGATGCTCACCTATACAAGGCGGAATGATCACCAAAATAAAATAATGGGAATCAGAGATCGCACAGAAATATTTATGTGTACATTATTCCCACGCACTCTTCCATGCTGGAATGGTAGAGAATTAGTCTGAAGGTGGTTTCGATCAACCATCCGCTAGGTGCTTAATTTGAATTGCAGAGTAATCATGTAGATTTAAATGTAGATACATGTTGTGCGCTCTACAGAGAGCACACTGAACATTTATTAAATAAAGCCTTTGAACTAAGCGTGACTGTGGAAGTATCGCAAGTGAACAGCCATATGCGTCTTGAAGATATACCATTTTAAATTGGAAAACTGTCTGAAAGTACATTATTGTAGAGAAGCAAACCTAACAATTATCTACTTTACATACTTCTTAATTAACGTACATGTTGCAAATGCAAGAGACAAGCTAATTAAGGAATAAAATAAATAAGTTCATTAGCTTAGGAAAAGCATTGAAAACATACAGTTAGGCGGAAATTAAAAGCCCACCCCAAGCTTCTATCATCATTCACGAAGAATAGATAATCTTGTGGAATGCAATAAATCCATTTTAAGCACACAGCTAAGATTCCGCAAAAGTACATCTTTAAGTTTGTGGTCTAC